>NW_026606692.1:1382500-1750000 GCF_029890125.1 Rhinichthys klamathensis goyatoka
CTAGCCGTGTGATGCCCCACACTGACCCTAACCAATGACAACACCTTATTAGAGACTTGATTCTGATCCAGTTCCACACCCCGACCCCTGCAGATCAAGTGTCACCCGATAGCTGACAAAGTCATGCGGTTTAAAGGCTTATTTCTACTTGCAGACACACACACACACACACACACTGTCTGCAAGCATTACAACATGATCTGAAAACATGCGTACTGGTTCCCACAGAAGCCCACTATGGTTTCTGGCAAACTCAATTTGCATGTGTCCAGAACGCATCAGCGCGGTCGGCCGAGTCTCGGCAGCTGCCCACACCGAGGGTATTTTGAGAATGTTCTGGGCTCGCTGGCAGCATCATGGCATGTGTGAGAGTGACTGTGAGCAACTGATGTTCAGGCCGTAACGCATTCCACGCCGTCCGAGCTGTAGTTACACGATGGCTTTTAAGACACTGCTTGAGGAATTTTCAAGGAATGAAAATTGCAGGAATGCAAAGGCCAGTGTTCAGGTTTGGTTTTTACCTAATTGTGAATGCAAGTCATTTGGACGAGCCACAGCCATAAAAGTAAATGAACATTGAGTCTTCAGGATTGTATAGACCAAATTAAATTCTAAATCTCACGTGTCACATGCATGCAAGTCGCTTCAGAAATTTTGTGCAAAACTGAAAAATATGTAACTGGCAAATGCATCAATTTATTCCAGCCAAAATTACTTACAGCTTGAATGGGGTTTTTTTCTGAGGACTTAATTTATGTATTTTTTCTTCAACATTGGGTACTTTTATGCCCTGTTCTCATATATATATATATTAATTTTATGGAGAACATGTCAAACTATCCTTTTTATCATTTTTATATGATACTTTTCAGTTGAATTATATGTAGATTTCATTGATTTACTCTTGTCTCAAAAACTTTTAACTTATGAAACATATATTTTAAGAATATAAATGATCAGATGTTTAAAATTAAGATGATCAAAACAAAAGTGAAAGATTAAATAATAATAATTTACATCATCTTGTTATGTTTTTCCTCCATCATTTACACCACACTGAAACAATTCGGCCCCTAATAAAGATTTCAGGGTTTTTTTTATTTATTTTTTATTTAAGTCAAATTATGCCAGAACTGAGAAAATATTTACTCGTTTGTACTTAGAATACATAAAATGATAGATATGAAATAAGCCTTATTTAAATAAGTTAGTTTTATTTATTTTTTTAAACCAAATATTTAATTTTCGAGTCCACCTGGCAAAAGTGCCTATAGATGAAGAAACATCCACATACATTAAATATTAATATACAGTAAATATATTGATATAAATATACATTCCTGTAGCCCTAACAGGAGAGAATGGCGTTAGCAACAGCAAGGTCATGGGTTCGATTCCCAGGGAATGCATGAACTGATAAAAAGCATACTTTGGATAAAAGCATCTACCAAACGCATAAGAGTAAATGTAAATATTCCCAACACAAAAAAGACTTCTTTGCATCAAAGAATATATCTAAATGACGACAGCTGATGCTTTTATCCGAAGCAACAGTTCATTTATTGAGGGTCATTTGACCGTGAGAAACCTGGAGTCAACTCATTTGCTCAAGATCAGTAGTGACGTCTTATGCATGATAACTTCGGATCCTACAACCTGCTGCTGATTACCAGCCTTTTTTCAACCACTCCACAAGTACCTGAGCAGAAAGCCGGGGTCCGTTCCTCTGTGCGTGGGCCACTGCGTCCCTCACCAGCCCGTGGACTCCCAGAAGCACTTGCTCCAGGTCTTGTGCTCCGTGCATGCGGGTGGAGAGGGTCTCTAGCGACCGCACAAACTCCCTCCAGTGGGCGTCCACTTCAGCCAGGCTGGCGAGACACCCTCGCACCACGTTGAGGCAGTAGCCCATGCAGGGCTTGCTGGCGGTCAGACCCTGGCAGTGTGGACAGTAGCTCATCCTCAGAAGGCCACGTCTGCATTCACGGCTGAGCTGTATATGGTCGGTGGTGTTGATGACCTCGATGCCCAGGTGAAGCGCCTGCAGAAACACCCGTCCCGGCAGAGAGGCGCGGGAGATGTGTGTGGCGAGACGGCCCGGGGCAGCACCGTACGGCACCAGATCCCGACACGCAGCGCGGACACACTCGGCGTACGCCGGAGTCAAGCGGGACAGACCCGGCTCGACCAGTCGCTCGTAAACTAGAGGGAACAGGGCGTCGAAAAGGCGTTGTGAAGCTTCTTCCAGGCTGAGCTCGGAGCCCAACACGAACAGCCCCACATCTGTGAAAAACTCCCCCACGGGAGCCGCCGCGGGACTGGCCAGGTCCCGGTACGTGTGGAGGAGGACGGTGTGAGTGTGGTTCTCCGCCTGGCGCACCAGGGAGTCCACGGTTTCTGGAAGAAAGACAAAGAAAAGATGTGAGAAACGGTTCAAGGGAAAAATATATTTTGTTGTTCTTTGGAATAGCATGATGAATATTTTCAATGTCTACACATTAATAAAACAGAAATTTTCAAGTGCTATACACATTTTTCCTTTTAAATTGTTCAATATACACTCACTGGCCACTTGATTAGGTACACCTGTTCAACTGCTTATTAATGCAAAAATCTAATCAGCCAATCACACGGCAGCAACTCAATGCATGTAGGCATGTAGACATGGTTGAGAGGATCTACTGAAGATCAAACTGAGCGTCAGAATGGGGGAGAAAGCTGATTTAAGTGACTGAATGTGGCATGGTTGTTGGTGCCAGACGGGCTGGTCTGGGTATTTCACAATCTGCTGATCTACTGGGATTTTCACACACAACCATCTCTAAGGTTTACAGAGAATGAGGTGAAAATGCCTTGATGCCAGAGGTCAGAGGAGAATGGCCAGACTGGTTCAGCTGATAGAAAGGCAACAGTAACTCAAATAACCACTTGTTACAACGAAGGTCTGCAGAAGAGCATCTCTGAACACGTCAAACCTTGAAGCAGAAGAGCTACAGCAGCAGAACACACACACTGGTGTCACTCCTGTCAGATGAGAACAGTAAACTGAGGCTACAATTCACACAGGCTCACCAAAACTGGACAATAGAAGATTGGAAAACATTGCCTGGTCTGATGAGTCTCGATTTCTGCTGCAACATTCAGATAGTAGGGTCGGAGTTTGGTGTAAACAACACTAAAGCATGGATCCATCATGCCTTGTATCAGTGGTTCAGGCTGCTGGTGTAATGGTGTGGAAGATATATTTCTCCAACATTTCTAATAATAATAAGTGTTTCTTGAGCATCAAATAAGCATTTAAAAATGATTTCTGAAGGATCATGTGACACTGAAGACTGGAGTAATGATGCTGAAAATTCAGCTTTGATCACAGGAATAAATATATTTTAAACGATATTCCAATATTTCACAATATTACTGTTTTTATAGTTTTTTTATCAAATAAAAGAAGCAAACTTCTTTCAAAAACATATGACTTTTTTTCTTTTTTTTTCTTTTTGCACATTAGTGCACCTTTAACATTTGCATAAAAATGTCAAAAATTGCAATATTCTCTGTGGTTCACGCTATGAGTGTATAAATCTAACACCACAGAAATGAGTCCCAGACCCTTTGAAAGCAGCGGAGCAGAGAATGCCACTTCCTGCAGGCGAGCCCAATATGAAATGCCTTTTTATCTGTGTGCAAAGAGATCTAAAGAGATTCCTCAGTCCAGAGAGAGAGAAATGAAAAAGTGGATAACAAGACAGAGAGAGCTTGAAGATACAAGGGTGCAATGATGCCTTGAAGCGCTCCTCATATATCTGCGTTTAAAGAGCTTACAGCACATCCACAGATCATCTGCCTTTTTATTATTCTCTATTATGTCTGTTTATGATGCCCAAAATCATCTTTGTGCACATTCTCCAAACACTCAGTGCTAATTCATATGCATTTATATGATGTATAAACAACAGTATCTCAGAGAGCATTATGTCGGAAATGACTCAACTATTGTAGTTTTAATGGCCTTTGGTTTTATTATGTTTTCTGTTTCTTGTAAAAGATGAGTGTGACTTGAGGATATGATAAGCGATATATCTTTGTGAATATATACTGAGTAATTTGAATTTGAATCCAAAACTTTTAGAAATTATGCGTTCTAAAAAAAGGACGAGGAACACGGACAGAGAGGAAGATGGAAAGAAGGGCCAGATATGCAGAAACGGCAGGCTACAGGTTCAGGACGTTCCCTGTGGGAATCGTTTTGCCTGTGGATTGAGCACGACTTCCTCGGTTATAACAATATCTTTGCTGCACTTTTTTTTGAGCCCCTAGAAATACCTGAAGAAGAACAGAACAGGCACCCCTGCGTCTTCTCATTTACACCAGCAAAAATTAATCTAAGAGGAAACACTGTAAAATAATACCAAAACATCCTGGATAGTTGCTTAATTTATGCTTGGATGTTGCTTAATTTATAAATGTTTATATATATATATATATATATATATATGTATTGTGTGTGTGTGTGTGTGTGTGTGTGTGTGTTTATATATAAACAAAACAATTTAATTTTTTTTACATTAAACATTTATACATTGAATGTAAAAAAATTATACAAAATGAAAGAAAAATTGTTTAATGTATAAAAAAATATGTTTTAAACTAACTAAATATAACTTGCATACACATATTTAGACATTATTTGTAAAAAATATATTATACATTTAATTTTAAAGGTGGTTAAAGTGTTGGTAACTATACTTAAAGCCTTTATGCATTATAAAGGTATTCAAAATGAACATTTTAATGGATTATATATATATATATATATATATACACTCACCGGCCACTTTATTAGGTACCCCATGCTAGTAACGGGTTGGACCCCCTTTTGCCTTCAGAACTGCCTCAATTCTTCGTGGCATAGATTCAACAAGGTGCTGGAAGCATTCCTCAGGGAGTTTGGTCCATATTGACATGATGGCATCACACAGTTGCCGCAGATTTGTCGGCTGCACATCCATGATGCGAATCTCCCGTTCCACCACATCCCAAAGATGCTCTATTGGGTTGAGATCTGGTGACTGTGGAGGCCATTTTAGTACAGTGAACTCATTGTCATGTTCAAGAAACCAATTTGAAATGATTAGAGCTTTGTGACATGGTGGAAGTAGCCATCAGAGGATGGGTACATGGTGGCCATAAAGGGATGGACATGGTCAGAAACAATGCTCAGGTAGGCCGTGGCATTTAAACGATGCCCAATTGGCACTAAGGGGCCTAAAGTGTGCCAGGAAAACATCCCCCACACCATTACACCACCACCACCAGCCTGCACAGTGGTAACAAGGCATGATGGTTCCATGTTCTCATTCTGTTTACGCCAAATTCTGACTCTAACATCTGAATGTCTCAACAGAAATCGAGACTCATCAGACCAGGCAACATTTTTCCAGTCTTCAACTGTTCAATTTTGGTGAGCTCTTGCAAATTGTAGCCTCTTTTTCCTATTTGTAGTGGAGATGAGTGGTACCCGGTGGAGTCTTCTGCTGTTGTAGCCCATCCGCCTCAAGGTTGTGCGTGTTGTGGCTTCACAAATGCTTTGCTGCATACCTCGGTTGTAACGAGTGGTTATTTCAGTCACTGTTGCCCTTCTATCAGCTCGAACCAGTCTGGCCATTCTCCTCTGACCTCTGGCATCAACAAGGCATTTCCGCCCACACAACTGCCGCTCACTGGATGTTTTTTCTTTTTCGGACCATTCTCTGTAAACCCTAGAGATTGTTGTGCGTGAAAATCCAAGTAGATTAGCAGTTTCTGAAATACTCAGACCAGCCCTTCTGGCACCAACAATCATGCCACGTTCAAAGTCACTCAAATCAACTTTCTTCCCCATATGCTCGGTTTGAACTGCAGGAGATTGTCTTGACCATGTCTACATGCCTAAATGCACTGAGTTGCCGCCATGTGATTGGCTGCTTAGAAATTAAGTGTTAACGAGCAGTTGGACAGGTGTACCTAATAAAGTGGCCGGTGAGTGTATATATATATATATATTGTAACCAAAGTTAAAATGCATTATGATATTTTGCAGTTTCCTTGTTACATCTGTATTTGGTTTATTGTCATTGTGTGTTTATTGTGTTTTAATGCATTATAATTTCTAAAGGCGCAACATAAGTACTAATGTATTATAACTGTATTACAATTATTCATGTGATTTCAAGGAATAATTAATGCATTAAAAATATTTCAAAAAAAGGATTTAAGTAAAGTGTTACCGCAATGTTCATCTATAATGCGTTGATTTGAATGAATAAATTAATAATAAAATCAACTTTCCATTAACTTAAAAGGGTGATGATGGTCAGACCCTCATTCTTTCTTTGCACCCCGGCCAGAAAAATCAACAAATCCAATATTTCCTTTGGCACTTGATGAGTGTTAATGTTGGTCCCCGATTGTTGCTTTGCACAAATTACATTGCTGGCATGCTCTCTATGGCGTGACTCTTTTTAAATAATAAGTGTCTGACTACGGCTTTGGATGTGTGTGGGTAAGATGTGTCAGGGTGACTGGGGCCGAATCAAGCAGAAGGGTGAGACGTTGCCCTAAAACTGTTGTACAGAGAAATCTGTCTGTCTGAGAGCCGAGCACATCATGTGCCTGTCATGGGTTGTGTTGTGGTGTGAGAGTGTGATGAGGGTGAGACGTGTAAAGAAAGAGAAGGATAGATCTGAAGGGGTGAAACAGGGTGCTTTTTAGACCATGGTAGTGGCTTGAGTATATCATAAGCGATATATTTTTTTGTGAATATATACTGATTCATGTATTTTTAAATCTAAAACTTACTCAAATGACCCAGCCTAAAAAAATACAAAATAATAGTAAACATTCAATTATTTAATTCTCAATTTAATTCTGAAAATATATTTTTCTTTGAAATATACACTATTTTTCAAAAGTTTGAGGTCAGAAAGGTTTTAATTTAAACAAATTAATACTTTTATACAGCAAGGATGCATTTAATTGATCAACCTTGACAGTAAATGCATTGATAATGTTACAAAAGATTTTAAAAATAAATGCTGTTCTTTTGAATTTATGAAAAAAAAAAAAATTTCTTAAGCAGCAAATCATCATATTATAATGATTTCTGAAGGATCATGTGACACTGAAGACTGGAGTAATGATGCTGAAAATGTAGCTTTGATCACAGGAATAAATGACATTTTACAATTTATTCACATAGAAAACCGTTCTTTTAAATGATAAAGATATTTCACAATTTTTGCTGTTTTGACTGTAGTTCAAATAAATGCAGTCTTGGTGAGCAGAAGAGAATTATTTTTTAAATCTTACTGATCAAATTCATGCTACAATCTTTGAGGAAATATTTAAGCATCATACTATTATTCTCCATCCCTGAAAACCTCCAGTACAAACAGAGACCTTGATGTCTTTCCATGTCATTTTACCTAGCAATCCACAAGCACCCTTCAGCACTAGAGAGGCACTCGATCCCCTCGCTTAGTGAAAGAATTACCAGCGGCGTCATGAGAAACACAGGTCAACAGATTCTCAATGCTACTCTGCACTAGTATCTCTTCTAGTGCTTGCAGAGGCGAGAACAAAAAGAGCACAAATCTGTATGTGTCACGCAGTGGATTGTGTGAGAGGATTAGACGCATTCGATAGGTTGGGTCTTGGCCGACTACTGAGGGTTTCACAGGGATTAGAAACAGCTGATATGAGCTGGATGGAGGTCAGCGTAGATGTTTACCAAAGAGCGTTAATGAATCCTTTTACTAGACCGCAGAAAGACAGTATGTCTGAGCATGTGTGGGTATAAAGATTGAAGTCTTTAGGAGTTAAACAGGAAGATTAGTGAATTCCCTGACAGGAGGTGAGAGTAGAACTCATTATATGTGCTGTGGCTATTTGTCTCATTTAGTGGCTCATTACGCGCTGTAGTCAAGGAGAACCCAACTCGCAGGACACGGTGAGTGGCTATTTCCAAGTAATTCACTGCGCTGGTTAATCCAGAGTCAAAACCTCAAGCGACCACCCTTACAAAGGTACCACAGTTTCCCACACTCTCTGTGAGTGTTTTTATGAGTTTCAGGTCATTGGTGACATTCCCAGTTTGTTCATTTGTTCATTCATTCATTCATGAATTAAGAAACAAAAACGTATTTCCATTCCATGAAAATATATATATTTTTTTTTACAATTCCAGGTTATAGTTTGTAAAGGTTTTAAACAGGTTTTTACAAATCATTAAATACTTCTTACAATAACAGTAACTTGGATCTACACAGACATATAGATAGATAGATAGATAGATAGATAGATAGATAGATAGATAGATAGATAGATAGATAGATAGATAGATAGATAGATAGATAGATAGATAGATAGATAGATAGATAGATAGATAGATAGATAGATAGATAGATAGATAGACAGACAGATAGATGGATAGATGAGATGGACAAGATAGATGGATAGATGGACGGATGGACAGATGGATAGATGGATAGATAGATGGATAGATGAATAGATGGACAAGATAGATGGATAGATGGATGGATGGATAGATGGATGGACAGATGGACAAGATAGATGGATAGATGGATGGATGGATGGATGGATGCATGGATGGACAGATGGACGGATGGATGGATGGATGGATGGATGGATGGATTTTGTTTAGCGTAATAATTCATGAATGATCAACATAAAAACAGATTATATTTTAGAGCCCACTCAATCCTTTGCCTTGATCTTACCCGTTCGCTTTCCCAAGGCAAACTATTAGCATGACGGCAGGATAACCGATGCTGAGAGACCTTGAACATTTGCCCCGGAGCCTGGCCGATGGCTCCAACATTTTCTGCTGATGTCTCCATGAGGGGACGCCTCGGGGAACCCCCCAAAGATTTATGGGATATATCCAACCAAATCGTGACAAAAGTGCTAACTCGTCAGAACTGAGATTAAGCGAGCGTGGCGAGCACACCTGTGATGGGTGATGGATAAATCCCTGGCATTTCCTTCATTCGGAGCAGACAGAGGACAGGAAAGGCAGGACGGAGAGGAGATTCGGTGTCACTTCAGATTGGAAACATATGAATGCTTCATAGCGGGACACCGGACAAGAAAAGCCCATGAGAAAGACTCAAGGACGGCCAGGTTATGCTGAGTTTCAGCAACTTCAGCAGGAACCATCTCAAGCGTGAATATCGCAGAGCTATTTTTCATTACTAGTCCACTGGGAGCCATAGAAAATGCCACAACTATTTACAAAACAGCATTCTTAGTCTTTCTGTGTGGTTCAATATAAAGCCAGGGCCAAATTAAGAGTTGGCATCACTGGTGATCCAACTGTGCAATTAAAGTTTGCCAACTTTGAACTGTTAAATATGAATTTTGGGATTTATTTAAAGCCTAATGACCTAAAAAAGACCTAATGAAATAAAAATGAAAGTTTTGTGACATTTAGTCCATATATTCTAAGACCATCTTTGTGCTATTGCAATGCTGCGGTGTGTCCGTGTGTGTTAGTATTTTTATATCTTTATTCATTATATAATATTATTAATTTATTAGCCTACAGCTATAGCTTTTCAACATCAGAATGTTATTCAACTACACTACTTTTTTTTAGCAGAACTTCATCTCCGTTTGTCCAAGACAGACTCTCACCGACAGTTTAGTTATAGGATTCATTCAGTATGAACTCTAACAAACTTCAGAGGCTTTATACGAAAAAAAACACAACTTACTAATCCGCATTTATACATATTTCAAAACACAAATGGGTGCAAGATTGAGAAGATTGTGATTTTAACCTCTTTTATACATTCTGTGTCTTTGCTGAAAGTTAACAAATGAGGGGAGGAGGATATAATATGTGAAAGTAGTTAGTGTTGGACCAGTGTGAAGATTAGTTAGTTAAAATGTTGACATGCCTAACTACTAGTAAAAATGATGATGCATAAAATCGAGCTTGCGTTGCTATATCATTTGCATGGGCATGCTTGAATGAAGTATGTGTTGTACCTGTGCCAGTACCTTAGCACAAAACTGCTTGGGTTCTTGTAGTTCTGCTTCTTAATGCTAGAGATATATTTTGTCGAGCGTTTTTCTAATGCAGTCACAGACGGGACAGATCTTTACAGGTGGCCTTTAGCAGAAGAACAATGCATCAATGCCTCAGACTCGCGCATGAATACTGCATGAGCTGCCCTAATGCATTGTTCATCAGATAAAGGCCACAACCACAGCAAAGACACCGAATATCTTTACTCCGAGCTTTCATACGGACAGCTGATGTGATGTTTGTGTGCCCTCGCAACCGGGTGGGTCAGTGCCTTTACTATGACGAGGACATTCAAAGGACATAAAGACATTTAGTAAATACCACAGAACGAGGTGGAAACTTGATTTTGCCTGCATGGAGTTCTTTAAAAGAAAGTCAAATAGACTATTGAAGATCAGACATGCGGTTTAACGTAATAGACGCTACAATAGAGACGAGCTCGGTTACTTCTTTTTCTTTGTCTGACAACTCGTTTTATAATGTTTAAGTCAACAAAACACTTGTATATGTCCTACAACATTCAATTAGTAATAGTGCCGTACTGCCCTATGCGAGACGCATTGTTCTCGCAGCTGTTTGGCCTGACATCTTTGTCCATCGAAGCACAATCAGGAATGCATTTCATCCTATTTGGTGCGGCTCCTCCCTCTCGTATGAATCTGCTCGGCTGCTAAAAGGCTTTCCCAGACCCCATTCTCATCCCTCCATCCATAATTGCAGCATTACTCATTTTCAATAATGCTAAGTAATCCACTTACCCATGACAGCATATTATTTAATTCAGCTATGAGGCATGGCACAGCACGGCACGCAGGACTAGTAGGTTTCTGAGGTGGTCTCGAGTCGCGTTGGCGGGGAACATGACCGTGCTACATGAAATAGCTATACTTATGTATGCAATTGGTGAGAATCAATATGGTAACAATGTGTGAAATAAAATAAATATATAATGCATTTTTTTAAGTAAACATTTTAAAAATAATTACAAAGCATTGCATTATTTTTTAAAATGTGTGATTCTTTTTTTTTTTACCAAATAAAAATTTGTTCATTTTTTTTAGATATTTCCCACAATTTTCAGATATTTCCCACACTTTGGTAAAACTTTGGTGGTGAAGTTTTTTCTTTTTCTTTTTTTTTAAAGATCTCAATTAAACTGTAAAACTATCATGTTAAACTACAAGTTGTAATTGTGCTTATAAATATGACATCACCAAACACAGCCACTTCACAGTAACATGGCAAGCTTATATGGCATACGTGATTGGGCTTTACGATGGTCTGAGTAATGAAGCGTCACTAAAGGTGGCTTCTGCAATCCTCTGACCTGAAACCAGAGCTCTAGTCTGGTGTGAAGTGAAGTGGAGCTTTGTATGGCTCGCCTGCTAGGTTTGTTTGAGTTGGACCAACACTTGTTCGCTGGCAACATTTCTGTTTGCTTCTCTCACAAGGGTACGACTGCAGAGGAGCAGCTCTTGGCACAGAGTTTCCTTCACGAGTCACGACCTCTTTAAACATCAGCACCGCTGGCTGAGTATATGCAATCCTAGTGAAGAAAGAACAGGATAACAGAAAGGTGGCATGGGGTTTATTTGGTCCGCAGTGAAAAACTCGCATGTGTCTGATGATGAGATGCTGGTACCTTTCACCCCTATTAAGTGCGGTGGATGGCGTCCATGTTGGCGCTTTTATAGGGGCTGGGGTTACGTCTGGGACAGGCTCTTTCACAAGCTGAGTTACGTCTGATTTATATGAGGCAGGAATTGCAATAAGTGAAGCTTCGGGCAAACTAAATGATTCAAGCCCTGCAGGATCACATGTCAGTGTTACAGCGCAGTCGTTTACCAAAATGTTTCAGTATAAAAATACTGAAGGATTTAAAAAAAAGCAACAAAAAAAGCATGCATGTTATTAGAATAAAAATAATGTAGAATTTAAAATACAAACTTGTTTTTTTTTAGATTTTGTTTTAAATAATTTTACTATAATTATATTATTAAATATTTCAAATAATGTATTTGCAGAAAAAGTTCGATAGTCTTGGACTAGAAGAACAACTTAGCTAGAAGTTGATTAGCATAAAAAATGGGTTAAGCAAAGAACAAATGGATAGAAATGAAAAAGGTTATACATTACATTAAAATTCCCCAATACTAATCTGTTTGGTAGCAGCACCTAAAAACTGGATGGATGGATGGATGGATGGATGGATGGATGGATGGATATTGGATGGATGGATGTTGGATGGATGGATGGATGGATGGATGGATGGATGGATGGATGTTGGATGGATGGATGTTGGATGGATGGATGTTGGATGGATGGATGGATGTTGGATGGATAGATGGATGGATGGATGGATGGATGGATGGATGGATGGATGGATGGATGTTGGATGGATGGATGGATGGATGGATGGATGGATGGATGGATGGATGGATGGATGGATGGATGTTGGATGGATGGATGGATGGATGGATGGATGGATGGATGGATGGATGGATGGATGTTGGATGGATAGATGGATGGATGGATGGATTTTGGATGGATGGATGGACGGATGGATGGATGGATGGATGGATGGATGGATGGATGTTGGATGGATGGGTGGGCAGTGAGTTTAGTTTACCAAAATGTTTCAGTACAAAAATACTAAAGGATAAAAAATAATAAAATTAATTTAAAACAGCATAAATGTTATTAGAATTTGTTTTCAATTAAACACATTTTAAATATATTTTAAACATTATATTTTTAATTATTGTAATATATATATATATATATATATATATATATATATTAATATTTAAATTATTTAAATATAATAATTACATTTTGTCCACCAGGGGGAGGGGGAGATGCATGTTCTTGTCATAGACTGTAAAAAAAAAACGAAGTAATGTGGATGTTTAGTCGTTTTTGCTCAGGCAAGATTCTAAAGAGAAATCTCTAACAACTAGTAAATAAGTATTAAACTGCAGTGCATTACTCATAAAATGTTTTACTCATTAATTTCCAGACATGAATGATTCATCAAATCATGTGTCTTGCTGACTAGAGGTGTGCTGTTACTTCAAGTGATCAGATGCAACATTTCCAGCCACTGGGCCAAAAAACATGTGGAAAACATCCTCAATGATATCACACAGAGACCTAGCAACGCCCTAGCAACCACTCAGAGCACCCTATTGCATAGCAACAGCCATAACACCCTAGCAAAGGCAAAAAGCACATTTTCTTCAGAAATAGTTATATTTCACAACTTGACCCAGTACAAAAAAGACTTTAACATCTCCCAAATGAGGGAAATATAAATATTTCCTAAATGTGGTTGTTTACAATTGAGAAATGTGATTTTCAATATTTACAAACAAACGCTTTGAAGTCAGTTTTGTTTAAACCATGTTTACAAGAATTATGAAATATGTTGAGGTATTCTACTGACCCTCAGTAGTTAAAAAGTCCATTAGTTCAAGACAGAACATTGTAAAGACAAACACAACAGCGTTTAAAGAAATAACTGCACCAAATATTTCAATTCTGTCATAATTTACTCTTTCATATTGTTTTTTAAGTGGCAACAGTTGAGTACATTCCATACACAAATCTATCATACGCTTCAGAGGACTTGGAGTAAAGTACACAAACCATTTCATTTTGGGTTTGAACGACATGAGGGTGAGTAAATGATGACAGCTTTAACGCAAGATAACGCAATGAAACATGCCAAACTGCATAACATACATAATTTGTCTACAGGCTGTCATACAAAAAAATTATGAGCACGTACAAAAACAAGAGCAAACCAAACAAAATATTAATAACTGATTACAATATAGTAAATATAGTGAGCATTTATTTTCTGTGCATTTTTTGTAGCTGTAGCTTTTCATTTTTGCCAAATAATTTTCAGAAAAACACCTTAACCATGTTTAGTGTTCTGCTACTTTCTCATATTTAAAATATTTAAGAAATAATAATAATAATCTCCTCCAGATATCACTTTTGGCCACTACTGTATAGCATTCCTCAAAGAGTTTACACGGAAACGATCTGAAGAGAAAACGCAAAAGTGGCGTTGCGTTATATCACTTTTTATTCTGCGTTTAGACGAGCGTTATGGGTGGGAAATCCGCGTGCATATGGTGACGCAAAAGTGTGTGAAATTCGATGTAGTATGCACTCCAGGCGGCTAGGTGGCAATGTGAAGCACTGCCACACAACAACACCAAGTCCGCGCGCCTGCGTACAACCATCACTGTCTAGCAGACTTTTGCGTTTTTACCCTTTAGACGGGAACGCGACGGTGGAGCGTTTTTAAGATTTCCATTCTGGAGGGTGGTTTCACTTTTTTGCGTTTTTAAACCCCAAAAACATCGTCGCCGTGTAAACGAAAGGCACATCCGATAAAATATTTTGACGTTTTCACCCATTCTCGTTTAAACAGGGCCTTAGTTCTTCTGTTCACTGAGAGGATCTTTTGGGAACCCAAAATGGTTCTTCTATGCTATGGCATCACTGCAAAAACATCCTTTTAGAACCTTAATTTTTAGAGTGTTAGTCACGTCTGCCCACACATGATCACATCAGATCATTGTCAATCCATCATAACAGATCAGCGGTGTGGCATCAGTTATCGGCATGTGAGTGTAGCATCGTGAGGTCGAGCAGCCACTGTTCTCACCCACCACCAAAACTGGGAACCGAGCCATGGATAAACACACACGCATTTGATTGCTCAGATGTTGCTCTTTCTCTGCACAGGAGATTTAAAAAGTGTTCCCATTTAAATTGTGTGTGTGGTTTTTTTTTTAAGGTGAGGTATGTAAAATTTTTTGTTAAAATACATTCTCTAAACCCAGTTCATTGACTAATATGCCATTCATGGATTTATCTCCGCCAAAAGTGTGAACATTGAGCCTCCAGGCACCATCTAAACACTGAGAGCGGTCCGCTAAGATCTGTCAATCACTTTCCAGCTCAACCTATCGTGAGAGTTTGGGGCGTGGCTACTGCAGTAGGCGGAGCCAGAGGGTGTTTAGCCGCTGTGGGAACATGACTGATGCGTTACATGAGAAAAGACATTCAGCTTTGGTTACAGATGTGCAAGCCAAAATTTGCTGAATTTATACCTTCAAAGTTGAAACAGGTCATAAACATGTCAAAGTGAACGGGGCGTTGCGATGAAACGCTACAGTGGATGCTTCAATACCATACAGCATCATCATGCACCCATTTAAAATGACAAATGTACCAGTTAATAATGTTTATTTAGTCTTAAACAGTTGTGACGGGTTTATTATAAGCGAGACGCTCGCGTTCGTTCAAGACAGAGTGTTTGTCTGCTCAGTTCCTTACTCCTGACACATAGCAACACAGCTAAAAGTATCCCTTTTATTAAAATTAGCCTACATTTACCTGTTGAGATCTTTATTAGTCATGTTTGAGATGGGGGAGGCGCTTGAAAGGTTGTTTGAAAATATGCTTTATTTTTGTAATTCCGCTAGAGGCATTAGGTCTCTTTATTTAAAATCTATGAGTTTGTGGTACTTCTTTCCCACAGATCTCACACCTCACGGTGCTTTAAAAACCAAAACGAACATGTTGTAATCAATAAAGGGAGTAAAAGAGTTAAACGAGTGAATTAGTCTCATACTTGTTTGGTTTGACATCTGATGGGAGGGGAATTCACAGCTATCAATGGCGTGATTGTGCGGCGATACTGCTGTGAAATTCGATAAGCGAGATGGGCCTCGTGCGACGGCTTAATTTCTGACAACTTCTGATTACAGTCGGGTCGTTGGAAAAAAAGTAATCGTCCTGTGGAAGTGTTGTTAAAACATGTTTGAAAAATGAAGTAGAAAATCTCCCCCATATGAAGCACATTGCTCATACTAATCAAAGCACAGACAAATCCATAAATCTACTTGAGTTTGCACGCACATGTAATGCACACTGCTTGACAGTTAAATCATATCATTCGGTTTATGTCCATCTTGTTCAAATAAGATAAAGTATTTAATTCACGAGATTCCTCAATAATAGACATAAATATTTATGCAACAAAAAATTATAATATTTTTATAATTTTGCTTTCGTGCCAAATGTGCCGGTGCATCAAAACTACAACATATAACATTGCTAAAACTATTTCTTGGAGTTAAATGTCAAATTTGACTGGAAATCTAAATGAAAATGACTACCAAACACATGACTCACTTTGTGACTCATACAAACCGCACGCACAAATATACAATGTTGTGGTATACAAGTATATGATACAAACAGAAAAATATGGTGCACTTCTGACTCACACAGACGGACAAACAAAGAGTGCTGTGCCCAGACATGCTGCGAGCTTTAGTGTCACCTTCCAAAAGCCTTGAGCTCGTTTCCATTTTTTTTCTCCCTAAAACACTGGCCCACAAAGGCAATAGAAGAGCGAGGAGACAATAGTGTCTATTCTCCTTTCTTTTTCCTCGGCTCGCTGTGAAGCTAGACATGCCGCCTGTCACAATGCCACTTCGGTCGTGCCAATCTCCATGTCCATTTATAACATCGTTCTGTGATTCGCCGCTTGTACCGGGACGGCCTAATCCACGCTGAAAGAGTCCTGAGCTCCAAGGGAGGCCCCTCATTGTTACACGAAGCTGCATTTAGACAGAGTTCAAAGCGTTTCTGGTGCCACCTGGCCATCTTCGATGTTGAGAAACATAAAGATGACTCTTATTGGCTTGATTCAGTTCATCTGAATGGCCTCAGACCACAAGAAAAGCCACCAGTGCCATGAGATACTGTTGAGACCCAGGGGCGTGAGTGATGGCTTATGGTTTAAAGCAATCAGACCACAGTAAGGATAGAAATATAGGCTACTGTACGCAAGACTGCAACTCATGGCAAGTTAGCGCACAGTCCTGGTTTACATTTTCAAGACATTTTGCACAGAAACAACCAGTGTTGGGGAAAGTTAAGGCCCCGATATACTCACTGCAAAGGTCTTTTTCGTTCTTCATTTTTGGATAAAACGAAGTTCGAAATACATGACCAGGGATATACTGTTAGCGAACATCCGACTCACACTCACACTGCTGAGAGCGACAGTTAGATCAAATATGTGCTGCACGCTTTCCTCTCAATAACAAAATAATCACACATCAAAAATGAGAAAACTGCAAAGCATTTTTTAAAGAAAGCATAAGAAAAGCATCTGGATGTGGATATGTTTGCACCGGCTCTGCAATTCGGCACTCCAGTAAAGTCACGTCACTTTTATTTATATATAGCACTTTATACATGTATAGATTGCTTAAAGGTGCATTGCGCTAGTCTCTGAGTTTTTGCAGTACTATGCCCCCTCTGGCGACAAGTGAAACTGCAACCAGAGGTGTGCACGCTCATGAACCACATGAACACGCACGCTTGCACGAGCTGTTCATAACCAAAGGAGCATCAGCCGCACAAATCTTTTGTTTAGTCATAATGTCTTCAGAGGTAATAAAGTTATAAATCTGCAAGTCATTTTAAATATATGAAAGGAAAGGCATTTGAGTAAATTACACACTTAGTGTGAGGGGAAAACGGGGGTAGTAGAAAACTTCAGTTTTGGTTTCCATCTATCTCCATGTTGAACTGTTTTTTGTGTTTACTGTATCCACTTATGATTGTATTATTATGGAAACACGTTCATGAACCGTTTTATCAAGAAAAAAGCCAACTGAGGATCCCGTTTGAGCCCTAGAGCAGACCGGAGATGTCTCCATTTGTTGAAAGCCTTCCCGATGTTGACTCGTCTTATTCCGACGCCTGTCTGACTCCAATTTGACCCTTTTGGTGGCACTAGAAAAACGTTTTCTTTTCTTTGTCTTATGTGGAGTTTGCGTTGGGGTTCGGAATGAACTACAAGCCGGTCTCTTTGAATCCATCTTCTACTTTTGTCGAAAGTTGACTAAAGTTTTGTCGCTCATGTTGTCTTCGCTGATACGGAGAATGGCGGCGCCGGCGAATACACAAACCTGCCAGACATAGCCAGGGGAGCGTGAACGCGCGTGACGTCACGCCCAGTCTCAAATTCCGTCCCGAATCCCTCTTATTTATTTTACTGTACAGGATTATAGAGGCAATCGCAGTGATCAGAGAAGGGCTCATTCAGCCCATCAGGCAATTGTTTAAGCATGTATGGGTTAGAAAAACGGGTATTTTTAACATGAAATGTTGCGCAATGCACCTTTAAAATCAAAAACAGTGATCATGAAAAACAGTGTCAGTGTCTCATTTCATCAGAAGTAGGCCTACTTCATTTTCTACTATAAAACAACTCTCCAATATGTTTCTGTTTTTTTACTTGAGGACCTCTGACCTGGACGGATTGAACAGAAGAAATGAACCAGAGGAGATTTCCACCTGAAGCCTCAGCACACACCTATTACGTAATTACCACGGACCAATGGTAGTACGAAGGTGTTTACTAGCCAGAGCGGTCTTTTCCCAAAAGTTCGCTTTGGGAAGCTGTTTCGAACTCCCAAAAAGAACTCCAAACGAACTTAATTTTGGCCTGAGTTTGTTCGAAATTACATCACATCAGTTTGTTCTTCGATTTCACTTGAAGTATATCGGGGCCTTTACTTTAAAAAGTAATGCGTTACAATATTGCATTACTTCCCAAAAAAGTAACTAATTGCAGGAGTTTGACACTCAATAAAAACAAAAATGAAAAATGAAACAAATGTGATGTTATTATACAGTAATTTTTGCTTATTCATATGGTTGAATTGGATCATCAAAGATCAGCAGCAAATACATTGGTCAATAAAGTGAGATTAAATACATAAAGTATATTTGTTTTATTTAACATTTAGTTATTGCAGTTTCACATAATGTTCTGAGTTTGGATTTGATATTGTTTTTCAATTCATATTGAGGAATACTGAATCTGTTTTTGTGCAAATGATGAGTAAATGCAAGGTTACATTTAGTACTACAATCACCATGTTTACAGAGTGCACACAATGCCTCTGTGTGTGTGTGTGTGTGTGTGTGTGTGTGTGTGTGTGTGTGTGTGTGTGTGTGTGTGTGTGTGTGTGTGTGTGTGTGTGTCCCAATAATTTTGACCTCAACTGCATAATGTTGATGAAAATAGTCTGTTCTATATGAAAAATAATAAAAAAATCAAATAAAAATTAATTTAAATTCTATTATAATACAATAATAAACCAAATAGCAGCCACCCAGAACACCTTGGCATTGTGGATGGTGAGCAAACACCAGACACTATTTCATTAAATGTATTATTTACTAAATAAAATACTTTATTGAACCCTAGTGTCTTTAATCATTTTACTCTGGTCACCGATTAATAAAAGCCATTAGCTATCAATGCTTTATTTGCATGACTTGTATGAAAATGTGATTAATGATGCAATCCAGACGCTCTTATAGAACTAATTTCTACGGGGTCATATCCGTACAAAAGACCCCTGACACTCATGAGCCACTATGAAGAGAATCGAGACAAACGTGATTAAGGGTATCTTTCAGGTAAGACATTAGCTCAATTCATCAATGTTATACATGAGAAGAAACTGTAGCGTACCAACGTTCAAAAGGACAAAATAAGGACGTATAACAACCTGACAGCATAGTCAAGTAGAATTAAATTAGCCTAACCCACTTAAGCCGAGAAGAGAAACAGGCGAGGGGAGATAAACTATTTAAAGGCAATGAAGATGGTCTGAATGCGAGGGGTCTCGTTCGAGCTAAATGACAGCCTCTGAATTTTGAACTGTGAGGGATTTAACTTAAAAGTCTTATAAATAAAGGTCAAAGCAAAGAGCCCACTGCTTATCAAGAGCTAGTTTGGCCTGCATATGTTTTTTTTTTGGAGATTAAAAACACTATCAGTTATACAGATCAATAATTGGTTATAGGCATTAACTGTGGTTCTTTAAAGCAAAAGAGGCTAATTTTCTTCTTCATTAAAAAGCACGGAGAAGGTTCTGCAAACACATCAAGGCTCTAAAGTTAATGGCAAATCAAAATTGACCCTATTTTTATTCTTTCATTAAGTCAAGCTCATGACGTTCCAAACCTGTTGTTATTTCTCTCTTCTGTGGAAAAAGAAAACTATGTATTTTGAGCAATGGTGGAGTGAGTCCAAACAATATTGGATCCCACTGACAAGGAAACTAGTAATGTGAACATGTCTTCTGTAGTGAAAAATAAATAAATAAATAAAAATTATAATTTAGCATTTTCTTTTAAGACATATTCCGGGTCTCTGTGAACAATTCATCAGTGCTCATTATTATAATAGCAATAACAGAAAATAATTCAAGATTTGAAAAAGCATTATTACTCATATAGATGGAAAAGCTTGACCTTCACCCTCCAACGTCCAAGTATCTATCAAATCTTAAAATAAAATGTCCTCATTAAGCAGCCCATGCAACTTTAAATTCCATCAAATTATGGAAGATAATGGGTTGTGAATGTCGTCATATTTAAAACATATTTACCTCATCCTCATTCATCCCTCCTAATTTAAGACGGTTGCTTTGAGATCCCAATACAGATATGGCTAAATTCTGACCCAGACGTTTGAGGAGCCTTCTCGCCTAAAAAATATCCCACTTGAGGTCTCCACTACAAGTGCATCTTTCCTAACCATTCACCAAATGTCCATTTCCTCCCCTAGAGGGAGTGTATCACTGGTAGTGAGTGGTTAGTATATTTTTTTCAGGGTTATGTTGGTTTTGGAGACTGCTTAGTAGAAAAAGGGAAGCCTGAGCAAACATCTCCATTATCACCCGCTTTAGAGAAGCTGCTCCTGCCGTCCAAAAAAAACACAGGGATCTTGCCAGAGCGGGACTGTCTGAGTGCAGAACACGACCGTACGCAAATACCAGCCATACCTGGACCTGCTGCAGAGGAGCTGTGACCGCAATGACCCTGCCATCTGAAACACATGCTTACTGGAAGACCACAGCACACGGCACACGAAAGAGCAGGGAGATACACGGAAAAATCTAATGCCATTTAAAAAGTTTAGAAAGGTGTTCTGACGCATTTTATCAGTTTAGCTTAGAAAATTGCACAAGTTTAATAATCATGGTTCAGTAAACCCCTAACCAAAAATATGACACAGTAGTAGTGATCCTACAGCAATCTTAGGGTGTATTCACACCTGCCTTGTTTGGTTCGATTGAATCAAACTCTAGTTCGTTTCCCCCTTTGGTGCGGACCTTTTGGGCAGGTGTGAATACAGCAATCGAACTCGGGTGCGGACCAAACAACCGAACCGAGACCCAGCTGAAGAGGTGGTCTCGGTACGGTTCCAAACGAACTCTACGGTTCGTTTACGGTGTGAACATGAACCGACCCAATTGCAAGAAAGCACTGCGCCTTTGAGTTAACAGGCTTCCGTAGTCGGAGATTTTGGCATAATGGTTTGTGTTGTTATTGTTGTTCAAGTGCGAAAGAGAATTCCATTCCGGCGCGCTCTCTGGCCGCACGATACTGTTGCGCGTCTTTCTGCGTGTCGTGTGTGTGCATCATTGGAATGGAATGAATGAATGAGTGTGTGCATCAGGACATTCACATACAGCGCGTTCTCTTTAGTCTAATCGCGCATAGATGCAAAAAAAGCTTTTGCAGTTCATATAATGTAACGATAGTTACAATACAAGGATGCTGCTGCGTTAAACTGGACAAACTTAATCGCAAGCGTTAACATTGACAGCACTTGTTAGCAGTATATACAATACGAATCGCATTATTTGAATGTGTAAACATAGCCCCTCTCTATGAATGAAAACTTTATACCTTATCCGTCTTCTGCGCGGTTTCTTCATATTGCGTTTGTACAGAATAACACAAAATTAGTAAAATAACAAATATTGCAGTACGAAATATCTCCATGCTGAGCCTTTTTTGCACTTCCTGATTTCCCTACTTGAGAATCCTTGTCCAATGAATGGACGACCTTAGCACATGTGTGGTTTTGTTTACAAATTTTGGTTCACTTGCAAAAAGAGCAGTGTGAAAGCGAACCGTACCAAAAAAAAAACAAAAAAAATTTATTTGGTCCGGACCAAAGCAAGTGAACTATCGGACTTTCCTGGTGTGAATACACCCTTAGTAAGACTCTGGTCTAAATCATTCCTATAAGACACTGCAATACAAGAAATACAAGCAAATATATATAGATAGTAAGGTCTGGGTAGATTAGATGGTAAGCAAACAATCAGTTCTTGTAATCAACGTGTTGGATGCAGGAGAAATGGGCAGGAATAAAGATCTGAGCGACTTTGACAAGGGCCAAATTGTAATGGCAAGGTGACTGGGTCAGAGTATCTCTGAAACAGCAAGACTTGTGTGTTGCTCCTCTTAATCAGTGGTGCGAATTTCCCAACCGAGGTTCAAGGATGGACAAATCCAGAGACCGGCGACAGGGTGTTGGGAGCCCAAGTGATTGATGCACAAGGGTAATGAAGGCTATCCGTCTGGTCTGAGTCAGCCGTCGTTCTACTGTGGCACGTCACACAACATTTTAATGATGGTTATGGGAGGAATGTGTCAACAACGCATCGGACTCTGCTGCGTATGAGCCACAGACCAATCAGAGAGCCTATGATGACCCGGTCCACCGTCGGAAGAGCCTAAAATGGGCACGACGGCGTCGGATCTGGACCTTGGAGCAGTGGAAGAAGGTCGCCTGGTCCGATAAGTCCTGTTTCCTTCTCCATCACGTGGACGGCTGTGCATGTGTGCACCGTTTACCTGGGTAAGTGATGGCACCAGGATGCACTGTGGGAAGACAACGAGCCGGTGGAGGGAGAGTGATGCTCTGGGTAATATTCTGCTGGGAAACGCTGGGTCCGCCCATTCATGTGGACGTACATTTGACACGTGCCTCCTACCTAAACATTGTTGCAGACCAGGCACACAACTTTATAACAATGATGTTCCCTGGTGGAAGTGTCCTCTCTCAGCAGGATAATGCACCCTGTCACACTGCACACATTGACCAGGAATGGTTTGAGAAACATGATGAAGAGTTGTGTGTGCCGATCGGCACAGCTTTTGGCAGCATGCAAAGGAACCAAAGAAACAGTGGAACAGATACAAAAAGATTTTTTTTTAAAACAAAAGATATTTTGCAGCGTTAGCCAGACATCATGCTGACACAAACAAACTGCTAATAAAAATGCACACATAAACATTACAATCTCAAACATTCAGACCAATACATGTTATAACAAATACAAGCAAACAAACCAATTATAGTATTCTACACATACACACACGTTTCTAACTTGACTTTTTGGCGGCCAGCTGCAGTTAAAGTCCTGTTTGGGAATGAAAAGAGTCTTTGCATGTACACCTCATCTCTGCAACGGACAAGAAAAAAAAAAAAAAAAAAAAAAAAAAAAAAAAAAAAAACAGTGAAAACAACCTCGCTGGAGTGTGAGGTGTCATGTGATGTGTGGGCTGTAAAAACAGAAATCAGGATGAATTTGGCGAGGCTGATTTGGTAGGGGATGGTTGTGAAATACACTCACCACCATGACTGCTGTTAACCTATCAAACACACTCCCCTGGCTCTAATATCTCCAGCGTGTGTGTATGAATGTCCCTCTCAGTAGCGTTGACCTGATCTGCCTAAATGACTCACTGTTGAGTCAAAGAGAGAGCAGACAAACACAAAATGCCTGTTTGTTGCTTCTGGACGCTTTAACCTCACTGGCATAAAGAAGGTAAAGTCAGGTGAGGAAAGAGAGGAAAGGGAGTGTTGTGTATTGCAATTATATTGGAGCCACTGTGTCCAATGGATAAAACTCTTTATGGGGGTTTCTTCTGAAATACTGCTTGTTCTATGATACCTGATAATCACCTGATCCATAAAAATCCAGCTGCAGGTAAAAGCAACAAATGCACGTCATCAGAATACACTTTTGAATGTATACTAGTAGAGAAAGATGCCAATCTGAAGAAACTTCTTCCACTATAAAGAACCTTTTGCACAATGGAAAGGTTCCATTACAAGCAATGCCAGTAAAGAACCTTTATTGTTATACACATTGCACACACACACACACACTGAGGCACAAAAGTAGATTATTTTAGGTTTAAAACTCTAAATCAAAACATATTGGCATATTGACTCCCTTTAGTTTCCTCAGAATTTGGAACGTTTTTGAGACTGAAACATAGCATATTTTCTTACATTTCTTTCAACTTTAAGACTATCCTTTATAAATCCTAAGTGTGCCTATGTTATTTGTTTGGTTTCCAAATTGTTTGGTTTCCAAAAAAGGAACTTTTTTCTTTGGAATATTAAAAAGCACTGAAATCCTTCACAAAAAGACCTGAGAATTTGTATTGAAGTTAAGGTCAATGTTGACTTCATGCTGACTTTAATGAAGCATAGGGATATCAAACAAAGACAAACAAAGTTACTGAAGGAAAGACGGCCAAGAAAAGTCACAAACCACAGAGATTGCGTGGGCAGTTATACTGCTACTGGACTGGACACCGTTTCATTGGATGCATATCAACATACTCAGCCATGGGTAAATCTGCCCGGTCTCCACCGAGTACAGAAAAACAAAGACTCTAATAAAGCTCTTGAGGTCTCCAAAGCTCCCTCAATGTTTGACTTCTGCAGTCCACTATAAACAAACTCAAATGCACAGGTATGCTGCTCAGATCAGAGATAAAATGATATTATCTGTGCACTGGATCAGGCAAGAAAAATGTTTTTCAAGCCAAAGAAAAGATCTTGCAAAGCAGAAAACCCATATCAAAAAGTATAAATGTTAATACTATTATCTAATGGCTTTGTTCTGGATTAGCTAGTGAGCTTAACAAAGAAATAATTACAATAATCTTACACCAGTCTGGACAGATTTCAATTCCATGATGGTTTTAGATAGGTAATGCTGGTCTGGTACTGGAATAAGTTTGTTAACTAGTCATCATTACACGTATTCTAGCTTAAGCAGATGGATGACCAGCTAAAACCCATCAAGTTGGATTTAAATTTGTGTCAGAACGACTCGGAAGTGTCAAAACATGCATGTTAGCCTTATCTGATGTACAACTAAGAATACATCGTTTATCTGACGTATTCTTTTGTTTACGACTTTCATTGTGTATCAAGTCTGTTAACTTGTTGCATTATGCATGTTAAGCATAAATTCAAGCATATATATAAACAGCAGTATTTAAAAATGTAAAAATATAATAAATGCACACTGTAGGAACAGATAATGTCCTGGCAGGAAATTACCAGTACCTTTCCCATTAAGTTTACGGATAACGGATATATAGCTTATTCTAATGAAACAATGTCTGAAATAGAATTAAAAATGCCCACGATCCGGTGATGTGCAGTAAAATGTAACTACTGAAATAATGAGACATAGGCTACAGCCTCACGCCAGTGGTGCTCCTGCTCTCCTGAATGATGTTCTGGTGAAAAACATGTGAATAGAAGATGTTATCTCTCCTTTTTAAACCCCTTACATCCTTACAGGACAATAGCCCAGCTCTGTAGACAGCAGAATCTGTTCAGCATGTGAACTTCAAAGCTTCATCGTGAGATGCAGGACATTTGTTCTGTGCATTAAGCTGATGGCACCGTATCGCTAATGTGCGGCGTGATAAAGTGTGTACTGTATTTGTAAACAGGTCTACCCTGAAGTCATGAAAAGGCAGCGCAAGGCTGATATAACCCAAGTCTTGTTCAAGAGGCTTACAGGTTCAAAGAGAATCTTGATAAATGATTAAAAAGACTCAAACTCCTTACAGCTTTGAGGGGTATTACAGCTCCCAGATGGTGCCGGGGAAACAATGGAAAAGAGGAATGCTCGGCCGGTGGCCAATGAAGCACGAGGCTATGCCTTAAGGTTTCTTTAATTATCATTTGCTATCCTATTTATGTACTCATTCATACCTTGTCTTTAAAACATTTGACCTCTTATGCAAGTCCATATTTGTATATCTCACTGTGAATTGTGGGAAAAAAATTGTCATCATTGTTATAAGTAGGCCAGTTCATGTTTTTACTTTCCTGAGGAACTTCCCAGGAACCTATAGGAGGCTGAAATGTGGATAAGTTCATCTTAGGGCGACCCTTTCGAACTGTGTAAAGTTTCATTAGGCTATGCTGAAAATCATTTGGAATTTGCTCTGCAAAAAAAAAAAAAAAAAAGATATATTATAAAATATATTTTAGAAATGACATGTTTATATATTTCATTGAAAAAGGTTTCATTGATAAAACTGTTAGAATCGAGAACAAAATATATTACAGGTTAAACCTGTTTAAAAAAAATAAAGTTAGAAAATGCTGAAATTTCAACAACTACAACTGAAAGTGTAACAAAAATATTAAAAATAGTGTATATACATTTCATTCTATTTATCTTTTAAAAACATAATATTGAATCGTATTCAAATTTGTTATATAATAAGATAAAAAGGTTTTTAGAGACTTTTAGATTCCTGCAAAATCACAAGACTTTCAGAGACAGCAAAAACAAATCAGGGCTTAAAAATCTGTGGAGCAAAACGCAGGAATGTTTAGGCAATCCGGATATCAACACAGGACAGGTTAGGAAGGACCCAGAGCTCCTCTGTAATTGCTCAGTAATATCCATCTGTCACTCAGGGCCGGATGCTCTAATGGTATACGACAGCAATTATGTCGTTATATCTTCAATATGCCCAAGACCTGGAGGAAGCTTCTGAGTAATAGACCCAGAGACGGAGAGAACGAGAGAGAGAAAGAGGGGGGTCAACAAGAGGAGAATGTTTTATACATAATCATACCAATGCAAAAAAAGACAACAACACTAAGAGTAAGGAAAGTTTCACCAACAAAAGAGCTCAAAAGCAAAGTATATGAGTTTAAAATGACATGAGGGTGAGTAAATGATGACTCTGAGCGAGGAATGACCTTATATAATCACGATAAAATACCCATATAAAATGTTATAGCCGGGAAGACATGTCATAAAGTGCACTTCTCTGTGAGTATGGGAGCAATAATAGACTTAAAATAATGGTTTCTCTCTTTAAAGAGACACGCACACATTTTATAGCAAACCACAAAATAGTCTGGGAAACCCCCAGAACCTGAAGAGGATAAAAAGACGGAGGACTTGATCAATGAGAATCCATTTAGCCGAAAGACGACGAAGAATGAAGATGAAAGCAGGAGGTTCTTGAGTTTGTCCTGTCTGATCACTTCTTCAATGAACAGCCTCTTGAAGTGCTTAATACAATTCAACCGACGCTAGCGTGCCTAACGGCTATGAATGCTTCACTGGCCTCAGCTTGCATACTGCATCTTTAATGCATAAAAACTAAGAATGTTTTATTTCAACTTTCTCAGACTTGATTTCACTGGCTAATATAAAAAGCAAAGCATCATGGATGTTTTAAGAACGTACGCCAGGGCAGAACTTCCCTCTCGTGGCAGTCTTTACTCTAAAATAAACATTCAAATAGCACTTGGAAAGAGACAGCAGAGCGAAGTTCATCAATCTTAAGAAAATAAGAAAAACAGGCCAGGGAGAGATGTAGAAAGAAACCAACTAACTAAAAAAGTAGCAATACAACAAACCAAACAACATGTTTCAGTAGCGTCTCCATTATCAAGCTACTTTTGTAGCAAGAGGAACACAACACTAATTCATGTGACTCTACTGAAACTTTCTCAAGCAGTGTTTAAAAGTCAGATTCATTTAAATGAATCAGTTCAACAATTTGGTTCGGATGATTTTTTTGAATCCCTGCACTAAAATCCTGGTGTTTAACTCAAGTTATATAAAGTGTACATCACTACTTGTTCAAAAGATCAGGGGAAATATTTGTACTGGTTTTGAAAAAAGTCTCTTTTGCTCACCAAGGCTGTATTTATTTGATCAAAAATACAGTAAAAAACAGCAAAATTGTGAAATTATTATTAAAATAACTGTTTTCTATTTGAATATATTTTAAGCTGTAATTTATTCCTGTGATCAAAGCTGAATTTTCAGCATCATTACTCCAGTCTTCAGTGTCACATGATCCTTCAGAAATCATTTTGATATGATGATTTGCTGCTGAAGAAACATTTCTGATTATTATCAATGTTGAAAACACCATTTTGGTGGAAATCGTCATTTTTTTTCAGGATTCAGATGAATAAAAAGTTCAAAAGAACAGCTGGGACAGAAATATTTTGTAACATTATACATGTCTTTAATGTCACTTTTGATCAATTTAATGTTTCCTTTCTGGAAAAAAAAAGCATTAATTTCATTAATATATATATATATATATCTTACTGACCCAGAACTTTTGAACTCTCTATGAACCTTTCACTGATCCAAAAACATCTCCCTTTGAGCCCAATGGAAAAAAAAACTGATTTAGGATTTTGAACTTTATTGTTTGTAACTTAAAACTTCAAGAGTTTACATTTTTGTAGAGCAGTAAGAGGGCCATTATTTTCTCATTCGCTGGAATCTTATAGTTGCTCTAATCCGAGCAGCTCACATTTCAGACTTGCAACACAAGTCTAAATTACTGTCAATGTTTGCAAACAATCAGCTGCGCTGCCAGAGAGTTTGTCTCTTTTGTTTGCCTGTGGTATAAATATGGGGTCATTATGCTAAATGTCTTCAGGGACAAAGAGGAAGGGGTTAGATAGTTGCACAAACCATATCCTGCTTTTGAAGATGCTAAAGCCAGACACATTCAGACATAAAACCACAGGAGTAACACTGTGTAGCTATTTATGCCTGCCGTCCCAGTTGGGAGTTTATTTGAGAGCGAAATCCTGAAGCAGCCACTCATGAACTCATGAAGAGAGAAGAAAGAAGTCCAGAGCGGGAATTCCTGACATCTTATTATTACACATGGGAAACAGAGTCACAGATGAGATGTCTTTGACATCTTAAATGTTTTCCCAGAGAGTAATTTCATACTGCAACCCATTTTATTTCTGTAATGAGGCATTTCTGAGAAAATTGTAAATAAGACACAATTGAGAACTTTGTATAACTCTCTCTGTATAATATAATGTTCTTTGATAAGCATGTCAAAGTACACGATGCTAAACTCCACGTTTTCTTTCTCTCTCTCTCTTTCTTTCTCTCAATGGAAAAGAATGCTGTCTTTGCTGAAACCTGTCATTTACTGCACGGCTGCTGAAAACAGTCTGGACTCCTTCACCCCATTTGTGTCTATGGGCTCTAGCCTCTAAATCTATGGAAAAGCTTTTATTTCAACACACTAACACAGACAGGAATATGCACATAAAACTCAGCCTGACAGTATCTCTTACAGTTGATAAGTCAATCCAAGACCACCATAGTAACACCCTAACCTAGAACACACAGGAAACTGTCAGCAATTACACAGCAACACCCTAGCAACCACCAAGAGCACCCTAGTAACTGTACACAACACAACTGCCTTGCAATGCCTTAGCAACACCAAAACTTCTTGAAACCACCTTAGCAGCATCATAGCTACCACCCAAAACTCCCTAGTAACACCCAAGCAACCACCCATAACCTCATAGAAAAACTTCCCAAGCAACACCCAGGAAAAAGTCTAGCAATTTCATAGTGTTCTGGATGCGTTCAGGCTGTTGTCAGGATGTGCAAAGTGTTTGTGCTTAAGTTGCAGAAACCACCCAAAACTTCTTGAAACCAACTAGCATCACCATAGTAATATCATAGCAACCACCATCAACTCCCTAGCAACACCCAAGAACCCACCCAGAACACCCTTGAAAACCTCCATAGCAACACCTTAGCAACCTCCAGGAAACTGTCTAACAATCGCATTGCAATGCCCTAGCTGACAACCACCCTGAACGCTCTAGCAACTATGCACAAACCTTTGCACATTCCTGTCAATGCCCTAGCAATTATCCAGAACACTAGTAACTGCATAGCAACACCTTAGCAACCACCCATAACTTCTTGACACCAACTAGCATCACCTTAGTAGCATCATAGCAACCACCAACAAATCCCTAACAACACCAAAGCAACCACTGAGAACACCAGAAAACCTCCCTAGCAACACTTTAGCAACACACAGGAAACTGTCAAGCAATTGCATAGGTACTAGTGTTCTAGATGGTTGCTAGAAGTGCAAGAAGTGCAAATGTTTTGTGCTTAGTTGCAGCAACCACCCAAAGCTTCTTGAAACCAACTAGCATCACCATAGTAACATCATAGCAACCACCTTCAACTCTCTAGCAACACCCAAGCAATTAACCAGAAAACCCTAGAAATGCCCAAGCAACCACTCAGAACACCCTGGCAACTATGCATAAAACATTTGCAACTGCCAAGCAACACATTGGCAACCACCCAGAATTTTTTTAAACCAGCATCATCTAACAGAACAGAAACACAAAAAAAATACGAAAGCATACCCTTTAACATGCATGTCTATCCAACCAACCACCCAGAACACCCTAGAAAGTACCCAGAAAACAACCATCAAGCAACACCCCTTAGCAATACTATTGCAACTACCCAGAACATCCTAGCAACCAATTAGCAACTATGTTTAAATCTGAGGAAAGTCATTCTACCATGAAAATGTCAGATTTTGTTTTCCTGGATCTTAAACTAAGACTCTCCCAGCAATCAGCAGGTTATGAAAGAATGAAAGTTTTCCCCAGGGGTCAATGCGTGTCAAAAGGCAAGCGCGTCCTCTCCTGCGCCTCACACTTGGGCCTGTGGCGTGGCGGTCTGTCAGCAGAGGTCTGGTTTGTGGTAAAACGGTGGCAGTAATGAGCAAGCCACTCTTAACAACACACTTAAACAGGGGTATTAGAAGGGGCTCTGAAAGGGGTGTGAGCCAAACACGCACACACAAGAGTATTATTAGGGGCCCTCCGAATACAAGTCATGACACACACTGACACTACTGTGTGAAAATACTGCTGCGTTATAGTGGCACACTGATTTATTGCTTTGCTGATGGATCAGCGCTGATAAGAAATTACTGGAAATCTGCCAAAATGAATTGAATAAACAAAAGCATTTATTTCCTCAAGGAAGTGTGCTATTAATATCCTTAACTAATATCCCTAGACATGGTGATTTGCTTTGTACGTAGAACCAGAAGACACTTATGCTCCCTCTAGCAAGCTAAAGTACACATAGTTTAAACATTTCAATGCTGTCAATCATCCTTTGGAAATAATGATCATTCACGATAGCTTTGCTAACATGAGCATGCTAATGTTAGTGTGCTCATAATCATTTGGGAATCAATCATCTCATTCTATCCAAACAACTTGACAGTTGAAACAACAAGCATGAGAGGTAAAGTTAGATCTATGTGCATAAGGAATTACCAAACTGATAATATTTGGACTTTTATTCCTATTAGACAGGTTGCATTGTTACAGCTACACTAAAGAAAGACTTTTCTCTTTTTTTTTAAAGATATAGAAATATTATATAAAAACAAATTAACTTAAAATATATAAAAATGTATCACATTAAATTACATTTTAAAATATATTCACATAGAAAACAGTTTTTATTTTTATTGTAATAATATTTAGAAATATTATATAAAAACAACTTAAAAATCTATAAAAGTGTATCACATTAAATTACATTTTTAAATATATTCACATAGAAAACTGTTTTTATTTTTTTTGTAATAATATTTCACAATATTACTGTTTTTACTGTATTTTGTTACAAATAAATGCAGTCTCGGTGAGCAGAAGAGACTTCTTTCAAAAACATTTTAAAACATCTTACCGACCCCAAAACTTTTGAACAGCAGTGTTTATAAGAGAAAATGAGAAACTAACAATATAATCATAATACGGCTTATCTTTGACAGCATCCACAGTGATAACTACAAGATGGATCACTTCCTGAGTTACGATGTGTTCATTTTCTATTTCCATGAGGACACGTTGTGTTTCTAAACTGTATCCTGTCATGCAATTCCATTGAAAAGTAAAAATATTCGGATACAGTCTGCTCAAAGTACTATTTATTAGATATATTAATATGCACTAGCTTTGCACCGCTTTAAACTAATTTCATTAATACTTTACAAAACCAATTCAATTGCATGATAGAGGAACAATACTATCCACTATCTTCAAGACTGGGCATTCTTCCTATCCAGAATATTAATGACAACTCTATTTTAATAATGTGAAAAGAGCTCTTGAACAGATTTCCCAGTTAACAGAACAAATCAAATTCTGAGCCTGTCGACAAACAACAAGACATCCATACGCATGCATCTGCTCATTTCCAGTGTTTGTTTACTTGCCAAATAATTGCAGCTTAAGACCCTTAAGGGGACACAGAATGAGCCAAGTTCAGGTTTCAATATCGAAATGCTAAATTGGGCAAAGCCTACAGGAATTGGGGAATTTTAATAAGGCTGACGGTCAATGGCACTTCATCGGGGCATGAGGGCCACTTGGCCTGGTGTGACATCAATCTCTGATTCATGAGTTAAAGGAGGCAAAAATGCACCGAAGACCACACAGCAGCGGTAATGGGACAAAAGCACGTCTTTGCCCTCTAACCAGAGTCCTTTACCAGGAAGCCATCTCAAACAGAGACATTTTGTTTTCATTAAGCTGCCTTTGTTACTCGCTCCAGTGACAGGTTCTGATTAGTGAACGGTTGGGTACGGAGAGGTTGGTCTAGGTCATTTGCCTGAAGCCTACAGTAAATCACAGGCAGGTTCATGAGAGAGGAATGCTGTGGACTTTTCGTGCAAATGCCGTGACAGTAATTCTCTAAATGCAAGGATGCCACTGGTGTTCTGTTGGGAGAGCAGGAACATGTGCATGGGAAAAGACATCTAAAATGGCACTGTTTGTACAACAGATATTATTAACTATATAAAAAAGTCCCTTAAGACAAACTTTGAAGTTAGCTTGAGGAAGGCGGATGGATGGATGGATGGATGGATGGATGGATGGATGGATGGATGGATGGATGGATGGATGGATGGATGGATGGATGGATGGATGGATGGATGGATGGATGGATGGATGGATGGATGGATGGATGGATGGATGGATGGATGGATGGATGGATGGATGGATGGATGGATGGAGAGGTTCATATAGGTTTTTTTTTTCTTTTTCATGTTGCTAGTAGGGCTGGGTGATATGGTCAAAAGTTATCACGATACAATTTTTCATATCAGTCGATATTGATAATTATCACGATAAACGTCAAATCTTTATTTCTTTCAAGTTTAAAGGCAGATTTTTGCTCCTGAGTGAAAGTTGTAGAAACCAGACAGTTAATTGTGGTTTTATGGAATTGTGGAACTGGATAAATATTGTGAATGTTCTGATCCAATCTGAATTCTGACCTATAATGTTGCCTGAATCATAATCATACACTGTTCGCTCGTTGGCCAGAGGAGAAGGAGAGCCTGGGTTCTCCCAAGGTTTTTTTCTCCATTCTGTCACTGATGGAGTTTTGGTTCCTTGCCACTGTTTTGATGCAATTTCAAAATTGCGTCATCGTCCACCTGAAGTAAGGCAGATCAATAATATTGTTGAATATTAAATGTCCCCAACTAAGCAAGCCAAAAGCCAAATGTAAAAAAGTACATTTACTTTTTTTTCTTGCTTAGTTGGGGTCATTTATTATTCAACAATATTATTGATCTGCCTTACTTCAGGTGGACGATGACGCAATTTTCTTCTAGAAACAAACTTCTTGTATTATTTTCATGCTATCACTGTGAAGCTGCTTTGATGCAATCTTTATTGTAAAAAGCGCTGTATATATAAAGGTGACTTGACTTTATCATCAGAACATGACAAACACTTGCCAAACAGGTGAACATTTTATATTACATGTTTTCTCTCTTAAAATTGCACAGCTTGAGTTTTCAGTAGCAGTAGCTTGAGTTGGGATGCAGATGCATTTGAACAAAAACAGGAACATCTGTAACATTTTATAGGGTTAAATTTGGTCGTCCATAGTATTTGGATCATGTTAACCACAGGACAAACCACCCATTGCAATGGTAAAAAGTAACTAGCCTCCACTTTTGTTGGACCAAGATGGCGGGGTACCTTCTCTTAATGAACTAGGCTACACAGTTTTAAACTATACTTCTAGAAAATGAAGAACAAAGAATGTGCATCAGGTGTTTTGCTTTTTAAAGTTTTTTTTATTCATTTGTTAAGCCATTGTAAACTTTATTGTTACATATATTGCTATATAACAATGCTACTATATTTTGTGCAGGGAATTAGCTTATTTTGTTGTAAATAAAAAACCTGACAATGTCAGAAGTACCAAGTATTGTGGTATTCCGCCATGTTTCTCGCAGACACAACCCAAACTCGTACAGATCGGCGCTCAAAGAAAATCCAGAGCTTCCCACTCGTATTTACGATATATTACTTTGGTTAAAAATAGTAAACACGTGAGATGCCAGAACGATGCTATGGTCAGTCACAATTTCTGTAGTGAGTTAAAATGCGGTTGTCACTCCTGAAACTTTACAGCATGTAAATGGGCAAAACGTCAGATAAAGAAATTCCGATCACATCCTCCATAGTCTCCAGGGGAGGTCAATCTGTGACATAAATGTTCTAAACTGAGCCCATCACATCGTACACTACCACCCATGTGGCATTGTATCTTCCTGCTATTGAGAACAATCAGTCAAAAAGTCCCAGAAAATGCGTATGGCCACATAAGCATGGAAGGCACGGAGGGACGTTCAATCCTGCCAAGATGACTTCCTGAATCACAAAGAGGATTTAAGGGCCCGCAATGCAAGTTAACCAGGAGACATTCGGAAATACAAGTCATGCATATAACGTGTTTTATGGGCTCAAAGCGGCCTGTGACAGTTGAATAAATTGACAGGCTTTGCATCTTTCATCCTGTTGTCCAAGTGATGCACAATTTAAAAGGAAAGCTTTTTTCCCTAAACCTTTTGGTTTAATGTTAAGTTCTTTACAAGCAGTTGCAATCTGTCAAATGTATAAATCCAGATATTATAATATTATGAAGGATTTGTGAAGGGCTTTGAGGTATCATTAATGCATGTTGTTTAACATGAAAAATTGTATGAACCCTATTGTATAGAAAAATTAAAATAAACATTACAGTGATGCCTTACACCGCTATTTAAACACCTGAGAGCTCTATTTAGTCTTGAGCCGAAAATTGTCTTTTGAGCAGTTCTATTGTTAGAGAAGTTCCTTTAAGTCTCTATATTTGAACAATAGACTATTATCTGTACCAAGTGACTCTGTTTTGTTGTTTTGTGATGGTTTAATTTTATTCACTGTGAGGTTGATGAATCATGGCCTTGTCTCCATCTGTATCAAATAAAAATGCATAATTGCAGGGTTTGTGTCTAACAAATAGGCACTTTAGTCCTTCCTTTCAACTCGTCCTCCCCGATGTGACATGAACACTGACTGTATGAGTTATTTATTTAGGTCTGGGGTCTGTCGACTGCTCGTTGACCTATCTTGTCCTTGACCTTGTCATCAGCATTACAGTATGCAGATATCTGCCTCCAATAGCTTTGAATATCACTGTGAAATATGGAGAGGGAGTTTGAATAAGTCACACTTTAAATGTAAATTGATTTCGTTTAGGATTAGGCTATTATTTGTTGCATTGGTGCATGACTTTTCATGTAATTTGTTATCAATGCATGATTTGCAGAACTGAATTATTACTGGTGGTGGCCAAGGCAAATATTATGACTGCTGCTCAGATAAGTGTAACAATACAGACATAAATAATACCTTAATGGGAAGATATTATGCTTTTTTACATTTTCAACTTTCTTTAGTGTGTAATGTTGTTGTTTGAGCATTAAAATGTCTACAAAGTTCCTCCAGCAGGAGTTTTTCTCTATATCAGTGTCAGTGTTTCTGAACTCCCTGAAACGCCTCCATTGTAGTCTTGAGTTTTCCTCCGGGAACGAACACGTCACAATATTCCTCCTTTAAATAATTCACACATTTAAAAAACCTTTTGTGCAAAAGAAAAGTTCCATGGATGTTAAATGTTTGTCATGGATGAGATTAAAAAAACTCTCGTTTGTGATATCTTTCCAATGGGTACTAAGGGAATTCCACAATTCAACATGTTACAAAACCACAAAACATCAATAACTTTGCAGTAACTTTGGCAGAAAAAAAAAAATCCATAACTCCCAAAATGATGATTCACACTTTCCATGTGATTTGCTTTGAATCAAACTAAACAAGCCAAAGGCTTCCTCACAAATTCTGGCAATTTTTCCTCACTCAACTCTTTCAACAAGTGGCTTCCAGGTATTTTGCTCACTCAACAGTGCAATTTCGCTCTCACTAGTGAGACACTCTTAAGAAAAACATCTTTCCCTCTTATCTCAGCCTCCGTCTCGAAACGGATTGCTGTTTTCGGCATCACCTGCCGAATCCATCAGCTCTCCTACTGAAGCAGAGCTCACTTTGATGTCATTTGGCAATGCAGGGAAAGCAAAAAAAAAATAAAAGTGGAAAATGTCTACCCGACGGCCTTTTCAACAAGCAACCTTCAGCCGACTGAGAGGCCGCGACTCCAGCTCCACAGGAGTGTGTTTGTCTTTAACCTCGACTCGTAAATGGTCTCCGCGTCGGCCGCACAATGTGCAAATATGCTGCTGCCCACTGAGAGAGACGCCGGTCAATTCTCTTTCACTCCGTGAGAGGTTTGCCATCGTTCCATGGGAACCACAACTATTAATCTTACCAGGTTGGAATAAACCACCATCCTAAGACCTGCAACTTTTAGCCAGTAATTCAAAAGATGATAAACAACAACCAGACAAAGAATCTGCATGCAATACGACAAATAAGGTTGTAATTCACCTCAAAATCACAAATGCATGAAGAAAATAAGCCCTATTGTTCAGAGCATTTGCACTGAGACAATGAAAATTAAGCAGATTTCTAATTTCTGTAATGGTGTTTGTTTTAAGTTTGATTTTGGAGAATGTGCTCAATTGTCACACGTTTTGCAAGACTTGTTGGTAACAGGTGGGTAATATTAATATCTAACGTATGCAGGGACAAACAGTACCCCTTTATAGAGGGAATTTTACACAGCTTCAGTATCAATTGTGCAAACAAACGGCCCTCACTGTTCACACATGACTGCCTGGTTTACAATGGGGAAGTGGAACATAGTCTAAAACGTAAACAAGTCGTGTAGGTAACCAGACCATCACCTTGTGGTTAAATTTTCTCACAGTATCCCATGGTTGAAGACCAATTCCTAGCGATCAACTCTTTACAACATCTACATTGAATACATCTCCAACAGAAACTAAAGCTTAATTAGGAAAAAGTGCCCATTTGTTTCAAAGACAGAACTATTTATGCTCCTCAAAAACCAACAGCATCATAATATGGGTTCTGTATAACCTCATAAAATTGGTAAACCCGCATTTCACTGGACCACCAAAATCAAAGCAAGTAAAACAAGATGTCGCTGTAATTTCTGCAGCGCTGCACTATATTGCACATTCATTGTTTAAAGACGGCAAAACACATGGAAAAAGAGAAATAAAAAAATAGGATGGATTTCCAACAAAACCTTTTTTATTGATAACCAACACAATAGTCAATAGGGTAAATATACATAAAGGCAAATGTACTAAACATGCGCTGAAGCTGAGAAAAAGGTTTTTGGCTGAATTTTGATTGATTTGATATACACTACCGTTCAAAAGTTTGGGGTCGGTACGATTTTAAATACTTTTAAAAGAATTCTCTTCTGCTAACCATGGCTGCGCTTATTTGATTAAAAATACAACAAAAATCAGTTATAGTATTAAATATTATTCCAGTGTAAATCAGCTGTTTTCTGTGTGAATATATAGTAAAGTGTAATTTATTCCTGTGGTCAAAGCTGAATTTTCAGCATCACCAGTGTCAGTGTCTTCAGTGTCAAATGATCCTTCACAAATCAGAATAATATGAGGATTTGATGCTCAAGAAACATTTATTATTATTATTATCAATGTTGAAACAGTTGTTGGTCTGTCAGTTGTACAGTTTTTTTTGTTGTTGTTTTTTTAGGATTCTTTGATGAATAGGAAGTTCAAAAGAACAGCATTTGTTTGAAATAGAATCTTTTGTAACATTATAAATGTCTTTACTGTCCTTGATAAATAAAAGTATTGATTTCTTTCCTCCAAAAAATAAAAATAAAATTCTCACTGACCCCAAACTTTTGAACGGTAGTGTACATTTTCAAACCGACCATCTTTTTTTTTTATTACAGTGTTTTCCCTTATAGAACAATGTGAAATAAAGGAATACATTAAATTATAAGCCATTTCAAAAGAATATTGTCTGCTAGTGCTTCCAATTTTAGCCTAATTGGACCAATGGTGAACATTTTTGCCAATATCAATAGGGTTAATGTTACATTCTGCATCCCCATCTCAAACGTTTTGTGTTCAGCTGTGTTTCATCCCTTGTTTTCATACCTATAAGACAACAACGTTCAGTATCATAGGCAAGAGGTAATAGCTAGTTAGACAGCAGAAGGCTGGGACTGGGCCCTGTAATATGGGCCTAATCTCATAAAATGAGTCTTGTGATTAGACACCATCAGGGCTCTCCCCAAGTTTACGCCCAACAAAACGTGCAAAATGTTTTTATGGTAACTGCCACCTGAATACCATTCTTCCAAATGATGTGATATAACAGGTCTTGCGTTGAGATAAAAAGGGCCCTAAACCACAAGCGAAATAATGCAAGAGGTTTGGTTTAATGATATAGTCTCGATTGTGAGGGAAACTCTCACAGTAATGTTGTCTAGCAAAGTAGGCAGTAAACAGAAGCGTGTCTACACCTGCGTTTGAACTGTCAGTCACAACTCAGTAATGCAAGAGAAATGCAAAGACGAAAGTCAAAAGGATAATTTTACATAAAAACATGGGATGAAATGCAAAGCAGTTCGAGAAGTATATCAGTAACAATAGTTAAAAATCATTTTCTGTATTTGCCTTTTGTAGGCAACTACAGATTTATAATGATGACAATTGCGTTGGTTATCAATGACAATGATCTACTATCAGTATCAGCTGATTAAGATAAAGCATCACCTCACTCGCTCAAACAAAAACCTTTGTGACTCTCAAAGTCAGCATAAAAAGTGACACTTCACTTTTACTGTAATGGAGACTCTTAATCTTCACTCTCCTGGCACATATGCAGCAATCCAAGAACTCCACACACTCACAATGAACCGACCCATCATGAGCTGCTAGCTACAAACTGACTGACTAACCACCTTTGTGAAACCTGAGAGAGAGGCTCTGCTGAGAATACGCTGTAGACGACATAGAGAGGTTTTTGTTAGGATCGGTGCATCTTCTTGCATCAGCAGCACTTATGTGTGATTACAGGTTATCCGGGTTTGTCATTTGGTTCAAATGAAGGATACCCTCCTCCGCAAAGGTGCGTAGGCTCCTATGACCTAACATTATGAAGCTGTGAAGGGTTTCATTAAGGCCTCAAAACAAGCATCTTGGTGTACAGCTCATCAAGGAAGCCATTCATTGAAAACCTTTAAATGAACACTGGTAAACCTGAAATGTACTGAAAAGCAGCAGAATTAAGCCCTTGGAGAGCCACCAGGGAACTAAATCACATATTGTGGGTCTCAGGGAAAAGTATACCGTGGTAATAATTTACTGTAGTAAAATGTCTGGAATAAAACTGACATCATACCAAACAACAACACTACAACCTGCCAAGCATGAAGTGACTCTAAGGTGTTGGATAAACTGTACAAAAAACGATCTTTCAGATTTCTCATAAGCTTATAAACTAAAGAATAACACACAACATGTGGTAAGAGAATTCAGGAAGCGTTTACTGAGAGTGGCAGACAATATACCAGTGCTAGCCTCTAAAATCAATCAACTAACCTTGAAAAGCAGCCACATTGCGTGAGATGAGGAACTTCAGACTTGAGCTGGACGTCTGGAGAAGGTTCTGGATGTCCCGTCGTGCCGCCACCTGGTAACGCTCCTCCATCTTCTTAGTGCAGCACGTTACATTTTTTGATAAACAAACCTGGAGGTCTGAACCTGTTGGGATAAACAAACAAAGTTTAGGATTGTTAATTATGGTGGTAATGTGCATTTAAGTTGTATGAAATGATCCTTAGTACTTATAGGGGCAAGCATCTCTAATATTTCTCATACTGTCATTTTTACAGACAAATAAACTACCAGCTGTGGTGCCAGGAAGATTCAGTATTTTATATATATTTACAGAACAATCTGTAAACTGACTTCCATAGTATGTTTTTTTCCTATGGAAGTCAATGGGGTCCATCAACTGTGACCAACATTCTTTAACATATATATTCTTTTGTGTCCAACAGAAGAAAGAAACTCATTCAGGTTTGAAACAACTTGAGGGGCAGTAAGTAATGGCATTTTTTTTTTTTTTTGGGGGGTAACTACCCTTTAATCCTACCCAATACCTAAACTTAACAACTACCTTACTAACTATTATTAAGCAGTAGGAGTTTATTGAGGCATAATAGTGAGAAATTAAACTAAAGTGTGACCAATTTTGTTTTACTATTTGAACAAACTTCCTCACTAGACTTGCAGGAACAACAAAAATATTCTGTATAATAATAATAATTATATATAGGTGTGCTGTTATTTTCCAAAGTGATGAGTCATGATTTACACCTGGCTTCATAAAAATTGATTATAAAAAGGGATACAAATAAATGTAAAAATAAAGAAAAGAAAAGAAATTCTTAGGGTCCATGTAAATTTCAACAAAAATATCACAGACACCTGAACCAGTATCTGACTATCAGCAACATCATATCACACCAACATCCTGGCAAAAAATGTGTCAGTGAGTTTTGTATGAGCAAACACAAACAAAAACATGAACATTTTTTTTACAGCATCTTTAGTAAGAGTAGTAATAGTGGTCTTTTTTGTCCCTTCACATGGCAATTTAAGCAGCATCAACAATAAAGTACAAACTGACATAACAAGAGACATCACAAACATACATGAACTACAAAGGTTCACAACTCCACTCACGTTAAGGACCATTATCAGACTCACACTCCCACCGGGTGGCCACAAACCTCCACACGTATGCAAGCTGCAGCAGGCCAGCAGGGTGGGGAGGGTGATAGGGCTTGATATCTCCAACATCAAAATTCTTATTCCACTGAGATCCGACAAAAAACTTTCCATCACTACATAAGAAAAAAAACTTTTTCTCCCAAAAAGGTCAATGCAAATGACAGCACCTACACTGTAAAAAATGATTTTGTGGTGAAGTAAATACTACTGAAAAAAACAATGTAATTTACATGAAAAAGTTAGTTCAGGCAAGAATTAAAAAAACTAAGTAAATTCCATATCAGTACTTAATTCAAGCGAGTAGAAACGAAAGCGTAAATATCAACTTAATAAAATTAAGTAAAAATTACACAACTTTTCTGATACTGGGGTTCCCATCATGCACTGGACCTTGATTAATTAATGAGGTTGATTTTTCACTGGTTTCCAGCTGTATTTACACTGTTTTATAATTGCTTTTGTTGTTAGGATTATAGTAACTTGCCATTTTGTGACATTTCGAGTAAATTTTCTGCTCAAAATGACACATTCAAACACAAAAACGATCCATCAAATGTTACCGTCATTGTGAATTTTCTACCAAGTATTGAGGTCTTTGCATTCACATGATGTTTAACATCTGACATGATGTAGTATAAATTACTTAGAAGTTCCAAGTAAAGCACATACTGGTGGTATAATTCAATATTATTGTTTGAGTGAAATGTAATGCAAAGGAAATTTCAACTAAATTGATATTACTCAACCTTTTACTAGCCAAGTAAAAATTTCTTATTTTCTTTGTTACTTTCACTTGACGAGGTTAAGTAAAGTTTACTTAATTCCATATTCCAAGTAAATTTAACTTGAATATTTCTAATTAAAGCTACTGATAAATATGTTTAGGTTTTTACCTGGCAAATCGTTGTAAATTTACTAGCATTTTCTGAGTGAAAAAAGTTACCTAGCTTTTTTCAAGTAAATCCTACTCCAAATTTTTTTTCAGTGGGGGGGCTATAGCTAGGAAAACAGCACGGGACGTGCCGGGACGAGCCAAGTGTTGCCAAAGACACTATCACCACGCCGTGACGCAATGTTGTGAGTTCCTGAGCAAGATGCAAAGGAGATGGCGTGAGGAAAGGAATTCATCTCTGTCTCGCTAGAGCGAAATGAAAGCGCCCCTGGAAGTGTTTATTTCTCACTCACAACCTGCTAGAAGTTTCAGTGTAGTCACCAGAGAGAATAAATCCATCCAACTGTGAACTTTCCACCCTCCTTTCTTGCCCCGGTTTCACATGATCCAACAGGCTGTGAGATTTGGGAATTGTTGGAGATGACTGAACGAAGGGATACACCACAGATAGAGAATCTCCTTGCTCAGGGGGAAAACGTACCTGTGGCAATATATCTGCAAGATGATATTACAATGCTTCTTGCATGTTTCGCAACACTTAGCAGCATACATGAAATTAGCATACAACCTAACCGATAGAGTTAACAAAAGCAAACGATTTGCTGAAGCAATCATGCCATTGTAGCTTGTTTCAACGAGTCTTAGAGCTTTTTTTATCGTGACTCGCAAATGAAGTGCTGTAGGTGAGCTCCTGAGCAAGTGTGCTAAAAGCCATACAAATGGAGCTGGTTATGTGATACGTCAAAATTCAAAGTTTCCAAATCATGCAATATGGTAAAAGTGTATTGAGTAGGGCTGTCAAACGATTAATCACGATTAATCGCATCCAAAATAAAAGTTTGTGTTTACATAATATATGTGTGTGTACTGTGTATAATTATTTTGTATATAAATGCACACATGTATATATTTAAGAAAAATATGTTATTTATATATAAAATGTTTATATTTATATAAAATATACATTATATAGGCTACATTCAGTCGATATACATGCAAATATTTCTTAAATAAACATGCACGTGTGGGTATTTATGTATTAAAAATAATTATACACAGTACACACACATATATTATGTACCGTAAACACAAACTTTTATTTTGGATGTGATTAATCGCGATGCAATTAGAGCAAAGTAGCTATAATCTGCCCCATAATCATAATTTGCATGAAAAGTAATAAAAATTATTTGAAAGTGGACAAAAGAGACGGATTAAAACACTAGGTGTAAACGGGTATGTGTCTGCCTCATCCACTTGTGATCCGATCGACCAAAACGCATCTTAATACCAGGTGTAAACAGGGCCATACATTGACAATACTCAAATAAGAGAACATACTCATCCCCAGCACTTTCTTACATGAAGGCATTTTGGAGGAATTACAACAAAAAACAAGATTGATCAAAACTTAACAAATGCACCGTGAGGCTTTGCTAGCAGACAGAAAGTGTGTTTGTTTCAGGGGTCTGAGAGAAGCAATGAAAAGCGTCATTTAGAAAAGACGGTCAGTGCTTTTTACAAGCTTCTCTGACCATGGCCTTAGGATTACAACAGGCCTAGTTAACAAGAAAAATGTCTGGCATGCATGCCACTGCTAGAGTAATGTTAACGTACAGAAATAAACACCTTAGAGGAATCATTTAAATGTCAATGTGACTATTTTTGCTTTTTTATTCACTCACTATGGTGGTCAGTTTATTTGATGTTTCAGGACCTTAGCCCTTACAAGGGGTCATGTGGTGTGGGATATAATTGGCCTGGAAACTTGCTGGACATCAAACAGTTCGCATCGCTACTAACATCCAAGATCGGAAGCGAAGAGAAGAAAAATTCAGCAGCATTTAGAAATCTGCAATAAAAGTATGACCTTCAAGAATCTTTTACCTTTTTACCTGTCTTGTTTATTCTTTAATAAAACCGAACCGGTCAGGTAAACTCATAAAAATAGAGTGATTTGAACACATTGCTTTATTACATGAAACCGAATGAAAAAGTGGGGTGATGGGAAAGATGGCAAAAAAGGCAGGATGCAAGTCCATCTAAAGTTGTGTTGGCAGCACACCTATTGGGTCGTAGAAAACAAAATGATGATGAACAAACACCTTCAACGAGGTCAAACTTAGTCTGTCATGGATAGCATTTCAGTCACTGCACATTTATCATGATGAGCAGAAAAGAAAGCATGAAACCATGCACCGGTTTCTGCAGATATACATATAAAAGTAGAATTGAATTCAACAATATGCATGCCTAACAATGAATTTATTAATGTTTTCTCGAAACCTGCAAATTTAGGCAAAATTATCTCTACTGAACCCAAAGAAAGCTAACCAAAATCCACATTAACTGAATAATCTAAAAAAGCAACTTTTTTTCCAAAAAGATCGAAGAAAATGAAGCCAATGTAGGAAGAGTTACATTATTCTGCTGAAAAGCTATAGAGAAACAGACCTTAAACAAGATGACACTTGACCTTGTGGCCTATGTCAAGACATCAACTTGTGAACAAATGCATTTAAAAGAGGCTGTTAAATGCGCACAATTCTAACTCACTAACTGATTGATCTAATCAAATATCATTTCATAATCTCTTATGAAAGTAAAACTGAACATGAAAAATAACTTCTGTGTTTAACAGCTCCCAACCAAAAACCTCTGAAGTTCAGGATGAGCAATGAGGAAACACCTTTCCTGGAGGGTTTTTCGAGTTGTGCAAAAGTTTAATAGCAAACCACAGCTCTAAATTCCTGTAAAACTCAGAAGCGAACCTCTTCCAAGCAGCACTTTGAAGTGAGCTCAATTTGATGACCTCTGTGGGAAACAGTGTACAAGCTGTTCTCCTCAAGCCACTTAGCATCCATTAACCCAGCAAAGTTTGTCAAACTGGTTAAAGCCCTTTCCTTTGGATATGAGCAAGACCATCACCGTCCATTATTAGAGAGGTCACTAAACTAGTTTCAGATCAGAAATAGCAAAATGGGACGATTATCCAAACAACCTGACAAAGACCATTCAACGGGCTCAGAGGTCACAAACCAAACAGTCCTCAGAGATTTACATGACAGCTGTTTAAACCAAACAGTGCATTTGCAACTAATTATGGTTGTATTTTGCAGTCAAGTGGCATGAGCTTTTCTGAAGTACACTGAGATTAGTATACTTGATCTTGACGAGTGATTTGAGGAAACTTTGAACTGATTTTAAAGGGATAGTTCACCTAAAAATGAACATTCTGTCATTATTTACTCACCCTCAAGTTCTTCCAAATATGTATGAGTTTCTTTTTTCTGTCGAACACAAAAGAAGATATTTTGAAGAATGTTGGTAACCAGAAAGCTGTCTGGTTACCAACATTCTTACAAATATTTTCTTTTGGGTTTAGCAGAAAAGAGAAACTCATACAGGTTTGGAACCACATGAGGGTGAGTAAATGACGACAGAGTTTTCATTTTTGGGTGAACTATCCCTTTAAATCTCAGTTTGAGGGTGATGACAACCCTTCAGTCTCAACTCATTTCCATCGTTTTGTTAACCTGCTTGTGCATATATACCAACAGCAAAATATTAGCTTACTCAAGGAAATATTTCCATAGGGCCATTTATCTCAATTTCCTTACAGGATAAGTTGCATACAAATCCTGAAAACTTAAAAGCAGCGACTGCATAATCTTCCAGCCAATTTCAGATGATCTACTTCCAAATTATTTTAGTAAATGTGTTTTCATGAAAGTAAATGGAAAATCTTTGAAGTCTTTCGGGGGGAAGTACAAGTTTAAGGCGATACACTACAGACAAAAACGTTTTTTTATGCATCTGTCAATTTTGAGATTTTGGGCTTTTCATAACTTGTTTTTTTCAGACAACATCCAAAATACACTTTTAAGTGCATATTTTATGGCCCATTATCTATTCGTGTCAGTATTTTTCAATTAGGCCTCCAGTACATAGCTTTAGTTTACTGAAAATGAGTTTTTTTCTCCTGCACTGAGCCAGAAATCTCCACCTCAGGAGCTTTACATACATCAAACAGTTTCAATCCTATCTATATTCTGAAGGTTTTTACAGAGGGGTTTGTTCATATATAATTTGCCTGATTTTATTTGTGCAATTCTTCATGTAATCAGTCAACTGGGGAAATATGATGATATCTATAGTAGTTAATTATTTGTTGTACCCAATTCACCTGGGGTGTCTTGCCTTAAGTTGTTAGAAGAACTGCTCCATGAGACATTATTTGAAAAGTTTATGTGAAAAGTAATGTGCGTCAGGCAGTCTTTCGAGACGATGATTATTTACCAGCTCAAACTTCTAAAGCCGGTAAACGCGCCCCACGGCTATCATTTTGTCTAAAACGTCTTGAAAGCGTCATTTGAAGTCAATATATCAAGAGATGAATTATGTTGGGTCAATATCGCGGAGTTTATAACAGTATTCAAATCTTTTACATGTTCGATACCTAGACCTGTGGAAAGTTTCCTAAGTTACCTGAGGTGACAACCAGTTTCACTTTTAATTCAGAGTAACTGAATATTAGTTACATTTTAAAAGCGTTAAGACTTCCGCATAACAAACACTATGCTATTTGCGATTCTTCCAGTTCACATAAATGTTTAAAACTCTGCTGTACAAAAACGAATTGACACAAAATCAGAGGCGCATCATGTCAAATTCGGTCAGATCTTACCTGTTCTCGGTGTTTCAGGCAGTGATTTTACAGGTCCGATTTGCTTGAGTTGAAAAACTTTACGCACTTCATCGCAGTTCATTAAAGTCCCCCGACATGGACCGATGAAAACCGCTAAAAAGGCATAAACCAAAACAGCACGCATCTCCATCTCCACAAACCACAATCCGAACAGAAGAGTTTGTCCGTTCGGGTAAAAATTAGAAACGCGGGCGCGTCGTTTAGATCTCGGAAAACTTGTTTAATAAAACCAGCGGTGATTTTAGGAGAATATATATATTTGAGAGATTGAGCATGTCTCTTGGGGAGGGTCTAGCGCAGGACCTTCAAAACGAGCGCAATGAGTGTGTTGGTGAAAGACGGAGCTGTCAAGAGAGAATGGGCGGAATCATTAGTGTAGAAGCGAAGAAGATAAGCTTCTTCACGATCTACGAAGCGTACAAGTAGTCGGCTATGCTACAAAATATGTACTAGCAGCCTATATAGTTTTGTCGTGTCACAACATTTTCCGAACCTTTGACAGCTGATTAAGACAAAAAGACAGCTTATATTCTTAAGAATAAAAAAAATATAAAAAAACTAAGTTAGACTGCACTAAATGTAGATACGCTCGCAAACATAAATCGCCTTTGCTTGAGGTGGTAACCATAGCAACAGCTGCTCGATTGCAGAGCCGTTGAAATCAGCATCGCAAAGTAATAGATAAATTACTGGAAATAAATCATTTTCCCCAGAGAAGTGCAAGTCCCTCAAATGGGTTGCAATAGAGCCATCTACTGGACAAGTACTGAAACTAGTTTAATAACTCTGGTTTGAGTTTGTTATCAAGTTTATGTGAATATAAAAATAATAATAGGCCTACATATGGACAGTTACTCACGTGCTTTCACTTCCTAAGAACTACAACCTTATTCATTTCACCAGGGAAAAGGCCATAGGCCTACCTCATTTCCGAGAACGGGGCCTGTTAGTTCACCTCAAATGAAAATAGTAATTTACTCACGCTCAAGATCTGTATGAGTTTTTTTTTTTCTTCTGTTGAACACAAATTATATTTTGAAGAATGTCAGTAACAGTTGATGGGCCCCATTGACTTCCATAGTAGGAAAAAAACAACATACTACCGAATGGGTAGGCTACCGTCAGCTGTCTGGTTAGCAACATTTTTCAAAATATATTTTGTGTTCAACAGAAGAAATAAAAAACTCATACAAGCTTGGAACGACATGAAGGTGAGTGAAGGACAACATTTTAATTTTTGGGTGAACTATCCCTTTAATGATAATCTGAGTTAATTCTATTGTGATTTAAGCTTTACATACAGACCATCCTCATCACTGATCACTCAGGCAGATTTAAAGGCTTTGAATACTTACAGACATGCTATACTTTCCTGTGTGGATAATCATCAAATAGATTTTAAACTCAGAGAACATGTTCTCTTTTTTAAAATGTAAGTACTGCTCATCTTTACAGTGGGTCACACAAAACCTCCCTGCATTCCACTGCACAGTAGCTGGACACCATGGCAATGTCCCATTAGAAAGAACTTCAGCTAGAAATACACAGTAAATAATGGTTACTTTATGCAGACACTATGCATTTCTCATCAACTCAAACCATGCATAGGAAAGACATCTTGCACACAACCCTTGCAATTACCTCACATTTATTTATATATATGCACCCTACAAATAGGCATTCAGACCACACCTCTGCATTAAGCATGTTTGCGAAGAGGGATGCCGGATAACTTTACTTACTCTGCATTTTTATACGGTAATTGGATTTAACAAACCGAATGATCTGCTGATAGACAACAGGGTTGAATTTATCTGTTCATGTTGGTCCAAGTCAAAACCAACCCAATCACTTAGTAAATTATGGTTAATTAAAAGCCCAAAAGTCACACCTTTACATATTGCATGCTGAAAAAGTGTAAAAGTTAGTGAGAACATATGACAGAATAAAGACAAAAGCAAGATAATGTACCTCTTTATATTTTATTGAACATATGTCATTTAAAAATCACAGCATTTTAAGTCTTAACAAGTCGTTATAAAATATATTGAGTCTTTGGGATATATATATATATATATATATATATATATATATATATATATACATACACACACACATTTATATACATGTTGGAACTTCCAACAACAAAAACGTACTTGTGGGGTACAATCTCCTCAATCCTCTACAGGCCGGGACAAGTGCAATACCTTCCAAACACAGCATTGCTACCAATCCCAACCTGTGCAGAAAGGGACCAAACGGCTCCAAAGATGTTCTCGGATGTGTGCTGCCACGGTCAGTTTTGCATGGATTTGCACAGCGCTGTCTTAAAAGCTGAATGCAAACCAGCAAAACTGACCGGGGTCCAGCAAAGTTAGAGAGTGTACAGAGACCCTGGGAGTGCTTGCAAAAGTCTTCAGATCCCAGATGCATTTAGCTAGAAGTACTTCAAGTGCTCACACTGCAGTAGATGACAGAAATACTACCTGCACTATAAGCACTTTAGCACTGCTGAAACTAACACACTGACAGGCCGATTTACAAGAAACAAAGAAAATAAGACACCTCAGATTTAAAATCAAAATTGGGAAACGTGGAGAAGCAGCAGGCCACCATCAGTTTTGCATAGATTTGCACAACTCCCGTTTTCTTGTAGTGCAACTATGCAAAACTAGCAGAGAACTGCACCCAAAAACAAAACAAAAAAGGGGTAAAAATTACTTAATTCAAATATATGGATGCAAGTCACAGTCCCTCGTGCCAGAAGGAGCACTTAGGGCAGTAGGTGCTAGTCTACTTCACTATCTGCACTAGATGCACCTTAGCACAAAGCCGTTATACTCAAAACACTGGGTTATTTTTACTACTCAAACACTGGGTTGAGCCTGTTGGGACATTTTTACCATGGTTGGGTATGGCGTCTTGGTGGAGGAAGGGTGCTTGGAGGAGGGCAAAGGTAATGGCCAAGTGTATTGCTAGAAGTGCCTCCACTGCAGTAGATATTACATAATACTACCTGCACTGTAAGCACTTTGGCAATACACTGACACCAACCACATCTCACATCAAGAAAGTCCCATGGATGAAAGTCTCCAGAGAACTTGCGGAGAACTACTCCCATCTTTCTTGAGGTTTCTGAGAGAGGAGAAATAATTGAATTAGTTAATTGCCTGCATGATAATTCAGATTCAAAAGAGAAAACTAGTAAATGGGATTGACTTTCTATCGGCTAGTAGTACAAGAGCGAGGGCCTCATGGCAAAGCACATGTCACACGGGCACTGCGGTACTATGCATATCCAACTTTGACGGTGTATCACTCGTTTAAAAAAGCCAACTCCACCAAACCATCATTACCTACTTCGCTCCCTCCGTTTTAGAAGGTGCATTTCACAATCAATTTCCAAGTTATGAGAACTAGAGTTGAGCGAGTGATAGAATTGCGCAGCCTGCGGACCGCGCGCGCCGTCGGACGGTGTGACGCATGCGCAGTTAGACGCTACCCGATCACCCCTCCCCCCAACACGAAACAATCTGCACTAACATGGCGCCGTTGAGTTCACGAACCGGATCATTCTTCGCATAAAAACTACTATGATAGACAACAAATAATACGTTTCATGTGTCAAACAGGTATAAACAACAAAATAGGTTTGGGAAATAAAGTGGCGCGCTGTTGATTTCGCGTACAATCGATATTGAGGACAGCGATAGCAGCTAATGCTAAGGTAGCTGGCTAGGATTCGGTCTTAAACACAAATTCAATAAATATTAAAAACAACGAAATGTTTTAACGTCGACCAAAAATGGTGTTAGTGTTATTTACACGAAGTGAAACTAGCCAAGTTAGCAGTTAAACTACAATGGCTAGTGCAGGCTAGATCCATCCATTCCCTGTTAAAACTTATCTCGATTAAAAACCAACAAGAGATTTAGCTTTAATAATTTTAAACAACATTTCACACGTACTCTTAAACTTAAAACAGAACGTAATCGCACACAGAGGGGAGTTTTTGTCCCGCGCGCCGTTGCTAAGCTAGCCTGTGCGCGCGCGGCCTACGCATCCCCCCATGTGCTACTGCTTTGTTCTGGAGGCACTTTAACTCGCACGCGCAACAGAACGAGAAAACATCACTCTACAAGTCTAAAAACAACTTAATTCGCATTCCACTACGCGAACGCGTATTAATGATGCGGATTATAGCATATCGCGCAGGCGTGCGGTGAAATAAAATAGTTGGTAGTTGCATTGCAGCAAGCATGCTTTTCAAATCTCCCACATTCTCCACAACTATGGAGGTGGAGAGGACTACCATGCGCCACTTACTACATTGTTTGTCTCACCACCGTCGCCGCTTGCAATAGCCGAGTTACGAAATCATGCGCGGAAATCATCTCGCATGCGTTTAAGCGGGAAAACGCGATTGAATTTGTGAGACTAGAAGCGAGAAAACATTAACAACAGGTTCCTAGTCAATAACGCACAGTAAGACACTCACCAGTGAAATCCACCATCTTCACTCACTTGCCGTTTACAGCCACTGCTCTGGACAAATCTGCGAAACTGGTGCGTAAACTTAAAAGTAGGACCGCGATCGAGTGCAACGCTCGCGGCGCGCGTGCAAAGCGAAATTAAACTTCTCCTAAAACGACTTTCTTGATCATAGTAAAAATGCAAAAGTGGCGCGAACGCGACCTGCCGTGAACCATGTGGGTGAATGAAGGGCGGCTCCCGTTGAACGTAAATATCTACAACCCCCAATTCCTCATTAGCATAAATAAACTACTTCCGATCTTTAGTCCTCCAACCAATCGAAAAGAAAGAATTGGCGTAAGAAAAAGAAAAGGAAACAGGCATGGGCGTTTAGATGTCCCCATTAGTCATGCGATAAATAATAACAATAATAATAGTAAAGAAAATCATAGTCAAAACTGAAAAGCGACAAAAAAGTGACGTTTTAATATACAGCTGAAATGTTTGAATTTAAATAATGTTAATAATAGTAAGTAGGCTAGAAATAACTTTTTGATTATGATAAAGGCAGATATATCATAATTATTATAAATCAATGTTAAATTATAGATGAATGCCTTAGCTATTTGTGAATGCACAATTTTCAAGGACATTTTTAATATAACAATATACATAGCCTACATAAGATTAAAAAAAGTGATCGCAGAAAGATATTAATGAAATGTATTGAGTAAAGAATATAACTTTACCTCCTCTTTCCTAACATGATTATTGGTTATTTTCAGTTGATGAAGAAATTGTATTCATGGCATGAAATTAGAAATCAGAGCATTAAATGATATTTATTATAAATCAATGTTAAATTATCAATGCCTTAGATATATCAGTGAATGCACAATTTTAAAAGAGTGAGGACATTTTGTATAATAATACATATGCACAAGATTTTTTTAAAAAGTGAATCATAAAAAAAATATTAATAAAATGTATTGAGTAAAGAATATAACTTTTCCTCTCTTTGTCAAACTGATTATTGGTTATCTTCAGTTGATCAGATGAAATTATATTCAGAAATCAGTGCATTAAATTGAATAAATGTTAAATTATAGATCAATGCCTTAGCTATCTGTGAATGCACAATTTTAAAGAGTGAGGACATTTTTAATATAACAATATACATCTCACATAAAGTTTTTTAAAGAAAAATATTAATAACATGTATTGAGTAACGAATATACATTTTCCTTTCCTTTAATAACTCAGTTGACGAATACATTATATTCATAGCATGAAATTACAAATCAGAGCATTAAATTATATGAGCATTACACCATTGAATAAATAATTAAATGTAAATAATAAAATTCCCAAGTTGTTTTTTTTTGGTAAAACTTTACAATACGGATTCATTAGTTAACATAGTATTAACTAACACTGCAGCGATACATTTATTACAGTATTTATTAATCTTTGCTAACATTAACAGCTGTTCATTGTTTGTTCATGTTAGTTCACAGCGCATGCTGTGGAAGTGCAGTTCATGCTAACTAATGTAGTTAAGTAATGTTAACTAATGAAACCTTATTGTAAAGTGTTACTGTTTTTGAATGTAAGAATAATGTTTGTTTTTACAACCCTTGTTCCTTTTGTATTGTTTGTTTGTTATGTTTTCAGTTCATTGTATGATTATATGATATTCAAAGAGAGAAAGATCTGCTGTATTGTTCAAACATAATGTGTTCATGTTAACTTGAGAAGTCAAATTGGAATTCCCTTTGATAAAGCAGTGCATGCGCATGTTTTTGTCTTTGTTCGTCAGAAAGTCTTGAGACACAAGTGTTGGAGTGAGCAGATCTGGTGCTTGATCGCTGGCTCGTAACCTTCCCAACCCCCATCCCAATTCACTACTTTGAGAGCAGGGCTGTTTGGCTCAATGGGGGCAGGTTTCAGGCCTCACGGGCGTGGGGGTCACATTCGGCTTAAGGCTGCCTCTTGGTCAACACCCCGTTCCCCTGTGTCTCTGGACAAAGGATGCAATTCCATTTCGGAGGGAGGGAAGGAAGGAGGGTGGACATATGAAGCTCACAGACCTGGAAACAGAAAAGAGGGGAGGGGGCGAGAGAAATCAGTCATATGGTCCTGAGAATTGAAACCGAACAGGAAAATAAAAGTAGAGGGAGAAGAAAAAGAAACCAAACAATTGCTGCATAAGAGGATAAGAGGATAAAGAAGAAGGAAGTTTTCAAATCCTGCATGTGAAGCAGGAAGAAGGACCAGGATGTTCCTTAAAACCCTCCCTTTTTTGTAGCTTTACTCTCTCACTGTCTCTTCTTTCCCTCTCTCTGTGTCTCTTCCTCTCTTAAAATGGCAGCAGACTCCTCCCACTTCAGGGGGCCAGGCACTTTTTTTTTTTTTTTTTTTTTTTTTTTTTTTTGTGTTGAAATAGCAAGGCAGGATTTGTCAGTGTTGGTGACCCGAGGTCAACAGACTCACCTCGCTCTACCACAGTCCATTCATCTGAGAAAGCTCACACACCACCCGGGCTTTCTTAGCCAGATCAACTGATACAAAACAGCTTTTTAAAGAGATGAAAAATGGGTATAAACTTCCCTGTAGTTGTTTTACATTATTTATTTAAGTGTGGAAATAATCCAAGGGTTTAAAGTTGAGTTGTATTTATTATTTCAACTATTTCGCTGTTTGATTGAGTAATTTAATAGGTGAAGATAAAAGATTATATTATTTTCTTTCTAAGTGAGCAGTAATACGATTTCTTATATCACATATTTAGCGATTTTAAACACAGATAACTATTGGATTAATTCATCTTGGCATTGAAGCTGCTTTTCATATAAGCAAAAACTGTTTAGGATGGAGATAATCTGCAGTGTCTGCAGGAGAAGCTTTGAACTGACAGTAAAACACACTGAACTGATTCTTCCAGATGTACATGGAAAAAACACACAAATTACGGAGCATTTAATTGTTCTTGCGAGTTTCTGCCAAACCACTTCAAATATGTTTGAATTCAAGTAGGCTAGTTGTAAATGCAATGTTTGCTCTGTCAGTGTTCACAATATAATTTTATTTTTTTATGTAGACAATATGCAACATTTTGTGATTGGAATTTGGTTAAATTATTGTTGCTGCTTTTTATCTACTGTTTTTTTATGACATTTCAGCCAATGTGGGGAGCTTTCATACTGTATGTATTTATTTCACTTGCTTATTATGCATATCATTTGATTGAATCATAATTTGGGTGTAGATTATTGTATTTTACCTTATGTCAGTTTAAAGGTCATACATTATCATTACATTTTGGTGTTATATAGTGTAACGAAAAAATAATCAGTTGTAACCTAAAAACTGTGTCATGTTGTAACATCTAAATCAATTTATTTGAATCAAAAATATTGCTTTATATGACCGAGTCAATGGAAATTATGGAACATTTACTAACCAAAGGAAATGTATAAATGTTTACCAGTTCAAATATCAAGGTGCATTTTTTATAGCCAACATTTATATTTTATTGTTGTTTCTATTCAATGCAAAGTGCATTATAAAATTGTTGAATTCCAGCTAACCACTGATGTTGTTTTTTGTTTGAACTTGTTTCTATTGGTGTCTAACTTTAATCGTTTTGTTTTAGCATATGGGGTCTTACAATAAAACATGCCTTTTGTTTGGTGTAATATTTCCAATTTGAAAACAAAAGTCTCCACTTCCACCAAACAGAATAAAAGCGAGCTGATATATTTGTTGTCTTCACATTCAAATAAATGCACCATGATTTTATTCATAGATTCTATTTAAAATTAAATATTTAAAATCAACATCATGTAAAATACACTGGAACTTAACACTTTAAATGTATGAATGCCACTGCATTAAATAATAAAATGTAAAAGAAAATTATTTCCTTTCAAATGCAGCAGGATCGTTTCCTTTTACTAATGTCACTTTTTTTCATCATATTTCTTGATGTGTTTGAGTCATAAGAACGACATTCACTAAATGTTCCGCTAACCAAGTCGCAGAATGTCTTCATGTTCAACAATATTGTTTAATTTGCTTTAAAAGTGTGTTTCTGTGATGTTTTTGGATCTAATGTTATCTCATTTGATTCCATACTTCAAATATATAACATTTACACTTTATAGAGAAAACGGGGTTCATAATGACATTTAGACACAAACCTTAAAAATATTTACTACAAAAGACACGTATACTTGTATACAAACAGGAATTCTTGACAAAAACTATATTTTATCCTTTGAAATCTTTTGATCTGCATCGGAAATGTGTTAAAGGTTTTTCCAGTAAATGGCATTTTTTGTTTGCAAAAAAAATTAAAAAGTAAAAAAAAATTATGAATCAAAACAATTCATGAGTTCAAAAGATAACATACAAAGATAAGGACAAAAACAAATATCTGGTCTAAATATAAAACCTAGACCTTAAAGGTGTGCTTTACAATAAATGACACTTAATTCGCGTACTAATGCACTATTCTGTGACGTTTGGTAGAATAAATAGTGTGAGTGTGTTCACACGAAAAATTCCAAAAAGAACAAGTGCACTTTAAACACCCAAAATGATGTACTTAATTAAACCAAAAAAAAAAAGAACAAAAAAAATTAATGCTGTTTCTGAAATCGCATTATCTCTTGATTTTGATAAGTAATTACTTCACAACGACTAAAAAGTACGTTCTATGTAGTATATGAGTGTGTGTGAATATGATCTGGACGTACTACATTCACCATGTTGTCATTATCATGTGACCGTCAGTTCACTGTCATCCACAAATCCTCTCCTGTGGCCTCATGGGATAGAGAAGTGTCCATAGTATGCACACTCGCTGTAAGTTGTGGGTCATCCGGGTACTTTTGCCCTCTCTTTTATGAGTACATGTGGATTTGGACGTTCTTCTTTCGCACATACTGTTTTTCATATAGGGAAGTGTGTGATTTCGGACGCTGCCGAAGTGTAGAATGTTGAACCCTTCATGAGCTTCAATTATAGAGCATCAGACTCCCATGTTAGATGACACAATAACCTTATATAATGTATACACACGGTTGAGTACATAGTGTGTAAGTAGGCTACATAGATAGTGTACATAATGTATAAGTACATACGGAAGCGTATTGCATTCACTTAAAGGTATAGCGGAGGATTTTCTTTTTCCGGGTGGGTAGCCTATACTATTGGTCCACCTAAGTGTCAATCATTCTGGTGATATGTTTACGTAAGGCCGTCGTACGTGCTCGTCCCTATGTAGTTTTCGCTTTCTGCGCATGCGCACTTTCAGGTGTATTATGTGTGATGAGTTACGGTTTCAGCCATTCCTTTGAAAATGGCTGAGGGTCGAAAGAGAAAAAATGTATACGTAGTGTATGATAAGAAGAGAAAGGCCGCATAATATAGAAACAAGACCAGAGTGATTTTGGGTGAATATTTCACACGCTGAGAATTATGAGCAACTCATAAATAAAAAAATAGTATCTGAAGAAAAATTTCAAGAAAAATGTATCTCATAATTCTGAGATAATTAACTCGTTAATTCAGAAAAACAGAGTCTTCAAGTGAATGCAATACGCTTCTGTAAGTACATAGTCATAGTGTATAAGTAGTGCATAGTGCATTATCAGTTATTTCCAGATCATATTCAGCCTTTAGCATGTTAGAACTGAGAAACACTTTGTGATCAAACATGTTTTTGAACAAACATCATCAGCATTAGTCAGAATCCTTACACACTCCGGCACAGAGGACGACAGCAACCGGACACTTTACCGAAAGGCTGGTGCCATACATCACATTGATCATGTGCCGCCGCAGAAACAATCTGTCCCTCAATGTGGGGAAAACTAAGGAGATCATCATAGATTTCAGAAGGATCAAACCCACACATACACCTGTCTATATGAACAACTCTCCAGTTGAAATTGTCAACACCTTTAAGTTCTTAGGCATCCATATTTCAGACGCCCTCTTATGGTCCTTCCATATCAGCTGTGCCATTAAGAAGACACATCAGAGGCTTTATTTCTTGAGGTGTCTCCAGAAATATGGTGTGTCCCTTAACATACAGAACTTTTACCACTGTTGAGAGTATACTGACAGGTAACATGCAGTGTGGTTTGGCAGGGCTTCACGTGACTGTAATCTGCTGATAAAGGTGGTCATGACTGCATCTAAAATGATCGGGGTACCACTTGAACCACTCCAGAACATTTACTGGAAACGCAGCACTAAGAAGGCACTCGGTATTATGCAGATTCATCCTGCACACAATCTCTTCACTTCCACATGGAGACGTTTGCAGAGCATCCCAACACACACGTCACGTTTCAGGGATAGTTTGTCCCTCAGGTAATAAGGCACTGAATGATAGTACAACAGGGAGGAGGGTTGAGTTTTGAGCTTAGTTATGCTTGGATGTTTTAATGTTATTTATAATTGTTATTATTGACTGGTGCTGAGAGAGTGCCAAGGCACATTGTATTTCATTGCTGTGATACTCTAATATGCATGACAATAAACTTGAACTGAACTAAAATGCAACTCTGATCTGATACACCACTGGACCCTTAATCGTACTTGACATCAAGGCTGATATGATGACTTTAATTAAATCTGATTATAAACAATTTAGACACAAACATATACAGAAAATGTTAATTCATGCTTCAAACATTAGGTACAAAAAATTATTTTACAAAACTGCATGGATAAGATGCACATGCTAAGATGTTTTTCAACTATTTATATGATTATTATAAGAAAATGGTTAAGCATCAGTATCTGCCTAGTGGATTTTTAGAACATTAAACAATTTGAAAGGAAAATAATAGGTTAATTTTGAAATGTCTATTATGCACATGAGCCCCTGGGACCTGAAAGTCAATCTCAGCACTATTAGAAGCTCAAAGATAAAGAAAACATCTGTTTACAGCGAATGCACAAAAAATGACGATAAAAAAATAAGATGATTTCATAAAAAAAAATAATAAAAAAAATAAAAAAAACTTTTTTATATCTTTATTTGTTATTTGCCATTGCTAATTCTTAGTCCTCAGGAAAGCGCAATTGGTGGAATTTTTACATTTACAATAGGGGAAACCGGGGTCAATTTTCACAGTTGTGTTTTCTTTAACGTCTGTATAGACACAAAAAGCACACATTAACAGGAACTCTTGACAAAAACAATATTTTTATCCTTGGAAGATCTGATGTGGAATATATAGGCCTATATTATTATTATTTTTTTTATATCTAAAGTTTAAAAAAAAACATATTCCACACCACAACAGATCTACAAATGTGTTATTTTTTTATAGAGAAAGAATAACTGATGAATTTAATAAGCTTTATAAACCAGACCAGATTTTAGTTAAAATCTGAAATAAATTTTACAACAAATATTATGCTATAACTATTGTTTTATTGAAATTTTATTTTGGAGGACAAAATTCCCCAAAATGTCCTAATATTTGGTGCGTGAAACCAACAAAACAAGTATTTGCAATTTCACTTTTGAGTCAAAACTTTAGTAACCAGACAGTTGAAGGTACCCATTGACTTTGGGTTGACATTGACATGTTTTTACTACTATGGAAGTCAATGGCTACTGTCAACTTTTGTTTTCCAACATTCTTCAAAATATCTTATTTATGGTTCAACAGAAGATAGAAAGTCATACAGGTCTAAAACAAGAGTAAATTACGAAAGAATGTTCACTTTTAGGTGAACTATCCCTTTAAGCGAGCTTACTAAACCATTGTACTGCCCCCCAGTGGTTCAGTACAGTATTACAACACTATGGTCTTTGTTTACAATAAAACCGAATGAACACACGCTTTTTTTCAAAAGGCTATAAATCCATAAGCTGCAGTATGCAGACATTTACAGGCTTTGGGAATGTATATTGAATAACTCTTGTCTCGAGTTGCAAGTATGTGGAGTCTGAATTGTAGGTTCATCGGATCAGCATTTAGTTTCTGGAATCTTCAAAACATGATGTTTTTAAAAAGTAGCCTAGGCTAGCTTAAAAAGTTACCCAATGTCATTCGGCTGCAAAAAAATTTTTTAGTCCTGAATGGAACCTTTATTTTTAAGAGTGTAAACTCCACAAGAAACATTACATGATAACACTCAAAGCTTTAGTTGTAATTTAAGTTGTACTTAGCTATTCAGTGAATGTCATAATTGTAAAATATAAGTTAGCACTGCCATTGATGATTGATGCGATATGCTGTTGAAATATCTTAAATCCGTTTTACAGCCTAATTTTGATTTAATAATTCAATACAACTCACATTTATTTGCTGACCGCTTTCACGATAGTCTACATATTTGACAGAAAATGCTTTTTGTTAGATCAATCTGTTATAGGTGACTGTAAAACCTAAAGTAGCCTAGCCTATAATGTCCATAGCTATGTCAAAAATGTACAGTGAACAAGTCAAACAGTTAGCTAATATCACAGTTAGGCAGAAACAATGAGGTCATTCAAGCAATTATTAGCCTACAATATAATAAATAATAAGAAATCTATTCCTAAATCTGGCTCTGGACAAAAAAAAAAAAAGCTCTAACGTTAAATGAACGAGAGTGAGTCTAAATGCATAACCTAAGAAATGAACTCCAAGCAACATAATGTTAATATTAATAATAATATAATAAAGAACTTAAGACCTCAAATCTGTCAAGCACAAAAGTAACTTTATGAAACCGCTCTGCTGATGCGTGTTATGTGCAGTGACTTCTACAGTCTTGTGTGTGTGAGTGTGTGTGACACTGCTGCTCACTGTGGGAATGACTATGACTCACTGTTGTGGCTCCCTCTTCTGGGCATTCTCGAGTACTGAAGTCTAAAAGAGTAGAATTGCATTCTAACCCAGCGGTTGTCAACCTTTTGGAATCTAAGCCCCCTCACACATTCTTTCAACATAGAAACGAGAAATATTGATATATTTAATTAAATATTTAAAATGTTGTGACTCCAGAAGTTTAAGAACTGTTCTTCAATGAAAAATTATGGGGAATGTAGCCTACATCTCTGTGTGTGTGTGTGTGTGTGTGTGTATGTGTGTGTGTGTGTGTGTGTGTGTGTGTGTGTGTGTGTGTGTGTGTGTGTGTGTGTGTGTGTGTGTTCAACCATTTTAATTTACACTAGAGTTAAACTGTGGGAAATCATAATCTTTTGACTGTGTATCGAGAAGCCCAAACATCTACTTAAAATCATTTTGCCATGTTGCTTCGTGGAGGGTTTATATGCCATACACTTTGACTATGACTATTTGATGAGAACTGACCTGAGCTGGACGATGGCATCCCTGTTTTCTGCACAGCTGCTTTATAGCCGAATTAAACTAGTTTAATAATTGATGATCTTTACAACGGAACTGAATCAACACTGAACTGAATTCATCTGACACTATTTTCTTTTTTAGAGCCGCTTTACAGTAGAATTGAACCCTGTGTGCATCATTGAATCATTATTTTCCTGTTCATCACTGTAAAACTCGGTTGAAACAATCTGTATTGTATAAAGCACTAAAGACTTGACTACATACTCATATTGTATATGATTTTACCTCATGCACATTTTCCCGCAGCCAGCAACCATAATAAGCGAGAAGGAGGGAAAAATAATGATAAATTGTCTGGAGCTTTGGCTTATTTGCCTCAATTTATTTCATTTAGACAGATTTACCATAGCATGCTGCTGTAGCAACTACATCAGTATCTATCATCTCTCAAACTAGGAGGCTTTTCTCATAAGAGGACTGGAGCCAGATGTAAGACGACAAACACTTTGCATCTTGTGTGTCTCAACTCAAATGATCATCAATCTCACATGTTTTCTTGACACCGTGGTACAGTATCATCAGACGTGGTCTTTATTCACTATGGTTCAGTATCATCAGACAGTAAAACAATAGTATTTAGGGCCCAAGCCCAAAGGGCGAAGGCCCTATTGTTTTCCTTAGGATTATTTATTATTATTATTATTATTATTATTATTATTATTATTATTATTTTTCTGCTACCTTTTGGACACTTTTGGAGGCCTTAACATGCTCAAAAACTCCTGAAACTTTGCACACATGTCAGAACCCGCGGCCATCAGGGCCGGGCTGAAGATGGTACCCGGGCGTGGCAGGGGGGCTCGACAGCGCCCCCTGGAACGGGGTCCGAAAACATGGTCCATAAATCAAACACGCTTGCATGTAATAATTTGAAACTTGGTACACATGTAGATCTCCTCGTTTCATATATACTTCACACTCTTACTTTTTACCCCAGCCCAACAGGAAGTCGGCTATTTAGGGTTGTTGGTAAAACACACGCAATGGAATGTGAAATACTCCTCCTAGAGAATTCAAACAAACGGCACGAAACTCGGTCAGCATGAAGTCAAGACATTGAGGATGAAAGTTTGCGAGGGGATTTTTGATATCTCGAACGGTTTGGCCGTGGCGAGGAAACAAAATTATGGCGAGAAACGTGAAACAGGAAGTGTGTCATAACTACTGCATACATTAACTGATCTTGATGAAACTTCAACAGTGTGTTCGTTGTAAGAGCCCGATCACATGGATGTGACTATTGTGAGTCAAAGTTATAGCGCCACCAACTGGCAGCAGGAAGTGTGTCACTTCCTAAATGCTTTGAAATCACCCTCTTATTTTTACCCGATTTGCTTCAAACTTTATGTGTATAATGTAAACACACGGCAGATGTAGACCTGTGAAAGGATTATTGATATCTTAGATACTGTTGCCGTGGCAACACATCAAACTTTAATATTCTTGTTTGATGCTTTTGAGACTCTTAGCATGCTTGAAATTGCATGAAACTCGACAGACACAGGTATGCATATGGTTCAGATCAAGCCGGACAACTTTCTAATTAACTGTCATTAGCTCAGACCAAGAGGAAGTTAGATATTTTGGTTTGAATGTGGATGTTTCTGAGAATTTTCTCTCCCTCTCCCTCTGACAGAGAGAATGCACCCTGCCATTCGTGTGTGTCTGTGTCTGTGTGGGGAGGGGGGGAGGGGCTCTTTTAGTTTAAACACAAAATTATACATAGGGCCATACTGCCCTCTTGTGTCCAAAATTATATTTATATATACATTATACATATATTTGGTATGTGACTGAGGACCGAGAGCTTTTAAATACGGGACATTGATAATGGCCACGTGCAGAGCGCTCGAGGGAATTCCTATGGAAGTAGGAATTAACTAAAAAACGTTCGCTCTGTTCTGCTCGCTCGTCGCCATGGACGCGCACCATTATGAATGCCAGTGCAGCCGCATACTTTTTAGTGTCACTTTAAAATTAGTGCAATAACGGGGCCGATTGCTTGAATTGTGAGTTCAATAGTCTATTATTTTTCACGGAAAACACAACAACAAAAGAGTACAATGATAGATTCGCTTAAATAGGGGCTTTTACATAAAATAGCCTATTCCGTCATCATCTTTTCAGTCAGCTCTTCACTCTCGTGATTAATGAAATTTGACTCCTGTTGCTGATATTTGCTGCAACTTTCGTTCCGCTCACAATTTAGTAAGCAAACACGCTTCAAATGTGTTTTTATTTTATTTTTGTGTATATATATGTGTGTGTATATATATGTGTGTATATATATATATATATATATATATATATATATATATATATAGCTTATGTTTCAAATATGAGTTAATTAACAATCGTTGGAAAGAATGATACTTTTAATATCACTAAACCGTCATTAGGTGTCGCCAGGCGACCGTCTTAATGAGCGAGTCATTGATTCATTCATTCAAACGATTCGTTCGAACGGCTGAGTCATTCATGAATGAGACAGATTATGGATTGGTCGTTGAATCTTTGAGTCAACCGATTCGTTCAAAATGCTGAATCATTCAGTAATGAGAACGCGTTGCTGTGAGATGCTCGATGGTTCTGCTGTGATCTTTGTTTAACTATTTTCGCTGCTGAAACAGAAAAAAAAGTCAATATTGCATCTAAAATGTAAGTGATTTGACGTGTGTGTGTGATTGTGTCTGTTACAGTGATTGTTTAACCCTTGTTAAAGTTTAGGCCTTGTCTTTTTGGATATATATCTTTTTATATAAAAAAAAATAGCATACAACCCATGTATTTTAAATGTATTGTTTGCTTTAAATTACATTGAGATTTGTATGTTTGGTAATTGAACCTGAATGAATTATAAATGAATGTGCTATATTTCAGATCATATATTTGTTTTCCTTAAAATTTGAACTAACACTAACTTTATTCTCATCTGAATGATAGATTATTTATTTCTGTATAAAATAAAAACACATTTGATTTTTCTTTTTTAATCAATGTAGAATGTGTAACTGAAAAAATAAACAGATTAGGGCTCTGATCGAGGACAATAAATGAAAACCAATGCAATATGATGAATGTCCAAAAGATTTTTTTTGCTTTTAAACTATGTGTGTGTGTGTGTGTGTGTGTGTGTGTGTGTGTGTGTGTGTGTGTGTGTGTGTGTGTGTGTGTGTGTGTGTGTGTGTGTGTGTGTGTGTAAGAGATTTCGGTTGGGTGACAGTTGTAGTTTACAGTTTGACAAAAGCACAATGTTGTGTTTTATTGTGATTGTACACAAATATAAGTAAACACTTTGCAGTTTGAATAATGTCCTGTATGAACAAAAGGACGGGGTATGTTTTTATGTCTACATTGTTCAATCACGCCTCACACACACACACACACACACACACACCAACTATTTTTCTAATCAGATCAGGCAAGTAATATTCTGTCTTGGCACACTTCATATAACTTTCAAACTTGTGTACTTATTTCATGTGTCCATTAAGTCCATGAGACCGTAGAGTGTCTCATTTTTCATTTTAGGTTTCAGAAGGTTGCTCACGCATACTTTGTGGTTGATATGTGCCCTCAATGCACACTTTTGCAGAGCCCACACCAATGCAAGCTCTACAGCACACATCTTCTCAAAGGTCAAAGCGGAGTTACGATATTGCCCGTCATGCACAGTAACCCTAAAGGCACCAGGGTGGCGGTGCCACCGGCTTGTTTATATATATATATATATATATATATATATATATATATAAATATAGCTGCGAGCAGCGATGAAGGGCCAAAGCCGGCGGCACCGCCACTCCGGTGCCTTTAGGTAACTAAAGGCACCGGGGTTGCGGTGCCACCGGCTTGGGCCCGTAATCGCTGCTCGCAGCTATATTTACTTGTTATTTTCAAGTGTACCATGGTGCATGGAATTTTTTATTAGTGTAACGCTGAAATTAGTAACATTTGTGTAGCTTAAACAAGAAAGCTTGGCACTGCAATGGTAAGATGCATGAAATGAAAAGTTGAAAACCTTGAATGCATTGAGAATTGCTTTGGATAAAAGCATCTGCCAAATTCATATACATGTAAATTAAATACATATCTGTCAAGGTTATTCGAGTATAGAGAGAAAACTGATTAATATCTCAGAATTTGAAAGTCCCCACCACCACCACCACATAGAATTTTTTTTCTTCTCAGAAGTTCTCATAAAAAACTCGAGATAAGATGGTTTGACAATTCAGATAACAGGTGTATAACAAGAGGCGTTTGATTATTATCACATAATCCTCAGCAGATATCCTGATATACCCAAGTGCCTTCAAGTGTGCACTTTTAAATTCATAAGAAGGCACTTCAAGCAGTCCAAGTGCGTCTTATTAAATGTCTGTTGATTAATGTTACTGGATGGTGCGATTATTGTTGGCTCTTTGACAAATTGTCTTTTTATAAGTTCTGTGATATAAGATATAAGTGTCTGATAAATGCAAAAATGTAAATGTACTCATATTGCAATCACATCTAATAATTCAATTCACATTTATTTGTATAGCACTTTTCACAATACACATCGTTTCAAAGCAGCTTTACAGAAAATGCATGAGTCCACATTACAATTTAGAGTCATCTGTTATTCATTTAATGTACATAATCACAGTTAGCTAAAAATGTATTCATTTAAACAATGTAATAATTTATGGCAGAAAGAATGAGCTCATTTAAGTTATGAATACTTGTTTGTTTAACAAATGATAATGACATTTAGAAAAATGTAGCATTGCATATAATGCATTTCTTGTAGGCTACTCGTAATATAACCTGATGCAATCCAATCAAATGTATCGTTATCTGTTGCAAATTTGCAAAAGGATAGGCCTAAGGGTCTGTTTACACGACAACATTTTCAACTAAAAACGTAAAACATTTTATGCGTTTTATCCGTTCATTTACACAACAATGGCGTTTTGGGTGGCTGAAAACACAAACTTTTTAAAACAGGTTTCAAAGTGCAAGATTTAGAAAATGTTTTTGCAAAAAACAAAAACTAAGATCTCTGGAACGACGACGTCATTCACATGCGTATTACGTGTTCAGTCTATAGTGTTTCATCGCCATCTAACGGCCTGGCAGCAATACAGCGTTTTTAGTCGTTTTCATGTGTGAATGGGGATCGTTTTAACAATGGTGTCGCCTTGATGAGGAAAACTAAAGGACAACGTGTAAACGTACCCTATATTTACATAACAACGATATAGGCTAAAAATTGGAAAGTTTTTCCTTTGCGTTTTTCGTGTCCTACAGATAAACAACATTATCAAACCGATCCGCGAAAACGTCTAAAAAGCGCTCTATTCTGCTGCCAGGCCAGTAGGCGGCGATGTCACTGTGTAAAGAAACACACACGCCTACTGAACACGTAATACAAATGCGCATGGCGTCACAGGTTTCACAAATGGGCTCTATGCACGGCGGTATTTCCGGTGAAGGTCTAAGGATGCTGGATTACTTCCGCCGATCGTAGAGTCCAATGCAATACCTAGAATTTATATTGGTTTTTATACTCTATTGCTATAGGCTACTAAAGAAACGTTAGTCACAAAAACAGACAAAACAGACACTCCTCATTTTGTTTATACTTCTGTGTTTATTATATTAAATAAACATAACTATATATAAAATTACATCTAAACGTATTAAAGTTTCGTTTCAAAGACGAGAGGACAGTAAATTTTGAAGACTCTGCCATAATCCCGTTTTCCTCGGTTTTCCTCCGCTTTAAATCTCCCCAACCGGAAACGCACGAGCATCCTTGCGTCAAACGCGGAAGTTATGCGTGCATATAGCCCATTCGTGTTTTTGTATAGACATGATAATGGTATGTTTTTCAAAAAACGTTCACTTTGAAACCCGTTTTCAAAAGTTTGCGTTTCCAGGCCCCCAAAAGCCGGTCATGTAAATGCCAAATCGCATAAAAAGTTTTCTGTTTTAAGTTGGAAACAGTGTCGAGTCGCCTACAATATGAGTAAACAATGTGTGCATTTTAAATGAAATGTTCACCCGAAAATGGAAATTCTGCCAACATGCACGTTTATAATGTTTGACAAAAAAAACTCTGGTCTCAAACATGTTCCTCATATTTAAACATGTCTCAATGGAATTGATTGCGAGACACTTAAGAGCTGATATGTCATCATTAACATAAATTCTAAAAACTTCTAAAAATTACACATCCTTCTCAGCCTGGAGCAGATGTTCTCAGCCTTGGAGTCGAGATTTTATGATTTTCAATATGTTTTTGATATGATTATTCATGAAACCATAATTTTTTATAGCCACAAGATAAACCTAAATATGTCCTCTTGGACCAAAAATATTGACTTAATGCAGGTAGCCTACTGAAGTGAAAACGCTGTTTGTAAGCACATACATTTCCAAGTTGGAGATAAAATGTGAACTTTCAACTATTAAAAGTTTTGCATAAGCATGTCACATAAGTCCAGTCCAGTCCAAAAAAAGGCTGAGAACCAGAGGCTGCATGCTAGATTTGATCATGAACAAATCACCTCAAAAGTTCACTCGCTAATTCCTACTTTAGATGTTTTATTCATTTGACCGAGGGAATAATGAGGACCATCCAAATGAATCTCTTCACGTAAGTGCTTTCATCTTGACAATGTCTCCACCACAAAAGTTAAATGGCTTTACAGTCTCTTTTCACCGGAGTCATTGCGTCTTTATGTCCATTGAAGTCTCACATGAATTTCTATCAAACGCGTCTGCTGTCTGCTTAATAATTGGTGCCAGGTGATTAGGTGTGTTCTGATTTGAGCACATCTGAAACGGCTGTGAGATTGATCTGGTGGCACACTGGAGACAATTAAAGTGCTTAATCGACTGCCAGATTAAAGTATGATTGGAAACGTGCCTGACTCTTGAATCTGTCTGAAAATGCAGGCGTAATGATAATATTTGTTTGAAATGAATCGCTGCACATAGTCAAAATCCGGTGAAAATCCAGATTAGAGATTGAGTGCAACTATTTTGAAACTAACATAACTAAATATCACTAGTAGAAGTAGAAAACATGTTACTTTATATTAACAAATATATATTATATTAATCAGAAACATGACGAACAGGGGTTTAAATGATTTGGTGAATCATTTATTTGATCAGTGAATCCTTTTCTGCACAAATCAGTCAATTAAATCGACTCACTAAATGAATCGGTACCAGGTAAATAATACAGCAATGTAGAGTGATGTTAAAACATTATAGAACGTTATAGTGATTAATAAAGAAAACAACCCAAATATTAATACCTCAATGGACTTTATGGACAATGACTTATATATGTGCCTACTTTTTTAAGTTTCCTGAAACAAATACTCCAGAAATTTCACGTTTTTCCTGTAAAGCTTCAGATCACAACACCACCACCAATCAATCAAAAGTCATTAATTATTTATAATCAATAATTGTCACATGTTTGCCATTGTAGATGTATATTTTTACATATGCATATATTCTCACAATGCATTCTGGGATTGGATCATAGGGAATGCACCTAAGATGCCTTAAAATGCTGCTTGCGTATAAGCTCTCTTTTCCAGTTAATGCAACTCTCATTTTTTAATCAATTACTCTGTGAAATGATTCTGTCGTTTAAAATGGGATTTTTCTGCAGAAATCCTGAGGTAGAGCAACTTTACAATTTGGTCTGCCTTTCTTCTGTGAGCATGATGCAAGATTCTGCAACGTTCCTGCCAATATCACCTGAGAACTGAAGGTCAGTGTTGACGCTCAAGCCATCTGCCAAAAGTTACAGGCTTTGTACTGCAAAAATATATGACATTATTAATTATTCAGATGCATGTGGATCTAATCTGGAGTTTTGACAATGCATTTGCATGCAGTGCAGGGGTGAAAAAAATACCATATACTTCCATTGAAAGAGCGACGCATATAGAGAGACTTTGGGGTCAGTCCAATAAGAACACACCTAAACACCACAGAACACCCTAGCAACAGCATGACAACAACATAAAATACCTTAGTAGTTGCATTGCAATATTTTCAATATGATTAATAAGTTATGACAACACATGACAAATAGTAAATCAACTATTTTATATAAGTAATACAAGTCAGTTATTAGTCAGTTTAATGTAATTTAAGTTGAAATGACTTAAACAACCAAGTTGATTATAATTAAAAATGTAAATCATGCAGCAAGTTTTTTTTTTTTGCATGGGTAAGAACACTCTAATAACATATAAAATATATTTAAAAGTAATATAAATATGAAATAATGTATAATAAATCTCATCAGAGTGACTTTTATGAACGGTGTGTGTAAATGTAAAGGAAACTGTCTAAACGATTTAAGCATCTCAATGCAAACAAACACACATTAAATGCAGTGGCAGCATTCAATAAGTTTGACTGCACAGAAGAGCATCAGGAATTCTGGCAGCGCCTCTGTTTGTGCTCATTTGTTGGAGAACATGAGACGCTCTATCATTCAATAATCACATCCATCTCCCCTTTCAGAGCGACAGGACGGGTCTTTCTCACTGCAGACCCGAGACCAATGATGCCTTTCCTTCAGTGCTGCTACCATCTCCACTGCATCCAAAACATTTGTGTTACCCTTCACTGGGTGAGTGTAATTGAGAAGCAGCCACGATGCACTCGTGTCTCCAAAACTGAGAGTCTATTTCACTGTGCTTGCAATTTACAGCCCTTCGAGAGACATCAGGGATTCTCTGACATTTGCAAGCTCATTTTACTCACTTATTCACTCAACTCTTGTTCCTAAAGCAATAGTTCAACCCTCAAAACTGGAAAACTCTGGCGTTTCAGCCTCATTTTGTTCCAAACCTTATGTAGAAGACAAAAGGACAAATTTTTTACAGCTCGCTCTTGTCCATGCAATTACAGTGAATGGATGAATTATGAAAATCAAAACATTATGGAAATCCCCATAAAATAGTCCAGCAACTCACATAATCATTATTTTGAATCACTTTCCACACTGTATCTCAACAGTTTTATGAAGCATTGTAAATGACAGTATAAAATTAGCATATGTTTACATTTCTGTTAAAAGAGCAATGATTCTCATATTTATTATTATTATTATTATTATTTTAAGACTACAAAAATAAATTGTGTTGGAGTTGATGTAGGGCAAGATTGTAAAGATAATTTTGACTCAAAACTGTTTTTCCCCCTCAAAAATAGCACACCGAAAAATCGATTTTTATCTTATAACTTTTCTTGAAGTTGTTGTTTTATTTTTTATTATTGATCAAACATATTTGAATTAAGTTTGAGAGTATAGAAAGACTTGATTTGTACATTGTAAATGACAATATAATACAAAACAATATAAAACTAAAGATTGCACAGTGAAATTGTTTTTGAGTTGGTGTAGGTAAAAGATGGTCTAATGAATATTTTAGCCAAAAATTTAATTAAATAAAAGACATGTCTATTTATCAAAACCTATTCACAAATTTTTTTTCTTCTTGTAACTGTTGTTGAAATTGTTATAATGTTGTCTATTATTAATAAAAATAGGCTATTTTAGGTCATTTTGAGAGTGTGGGCAGACTCGATTACATAATTTGCAATGATTCATGGGAGTTGGCGGTCACTTTCTGTTTTCATCAAATAGTTTGTCATCGGGAAGTTTGTAATTAAACACAGTAGGCCTGTTTTACAAATGATGTTAAAGTCACACTGACTGACTTCTATATCTCTTTATAGATAGATATACAGTGACCCCAAAGATAATATGGCAATACTGTTAAAGTTTGAATTCAGACATTTGAACCGTCCGCATATGTTTTGGGACAACTGTGGACACAATGAAACATGTCTAATGTAATCTAATGCCTGTTCTTTCCCCTTTAAACAAGACAAAACTTCATCAGCAGGATACCTTTCTCTATATCCTCTGTATTCAGTGCCATTTCTCGTATTCACACCCTCCTGTAAAACCAAAGCACTTTCTGCTGTTGCACTAAATTCTTCTAGTGTTTGCAGTGATCCTGCTTTAATCAGGACACGTTGATGCACAGATCTTCCCTCGCTGTCTTTAGGGATTTGTCCCCAGGCCCGGTTTGAAGGAGTGACCAAGAGACAGCTCATTTATCTCCTGACAAAAGAAAGCCATCTCACAATCACCCCAGCCCAAATAAAATCCCCCTTAGGCTGGAATTACATATTGATTTGATATAATAATAAATTCCCCCCTTCTTCCACACACCCGATTGCTCTCGGAGATAAAATGATCTGTTCTGGGAAGGTGAGGGAGAGATGAAGCAGGGTTGATGGTGTGACACCAGAGGGCAGTAGAGACATGTCTGTCGATGATGGAAACCTGCTCTATTTAGGACTCTGGCTGAGGGAACCGCCATGCAAAACAATGTGCACGCTTGACTGTGGAAAACACTCGATGCTTCAAGGCTCACTCTTTTCATCTTTCCGGCTGTCATAGATGTTCCACTGTGAAGAGCTCTCTCTTGTTTTATATAGGCTACACCAAAGAAGTTGTGCTTGTGCATGTGTGGTTCTCCCATTTTCTCACGCCAGCTGATTTTTAGCATCCTTAAAAGAGCATCCCGCGTGTGGGCATGTTAAGAGAATGGATAACATCTGTGTGTTTTTTTGTTGTGACTGATTATGGTTATGCATGTCAACTCCACCAGGATGCTGACTTTAAAGTGTTTGCCTACACAAAAACTTCTGGAATACACAATGCAGATGCATACACTCAAAAAAATGCTGGGTTGTTTCAACCCAAATTTGGGTCAAATATGGACAAACCCAAATATTGGGTTAAAAATGAAATAATAAAAAAAATACAGTTGAAAGTGAAAGTTGAAGTTGGGTTCCTTTTTATTATTATTTCATTTTTAACCCAACATTTGGGTTTGTCCATATTTGACCCAAATTTGGGTTGAAACAACCCAGCATTTTTTAGAGTGTATTGTTTTTTTAAAAAAAGGTTGGAGTCATTTTATTTTATGGTAACTCTTTACAATAAAGTCTCCTTTGTTAACATTAGTTATGCCATTCTTAGGTCATATTAACTAATGTAGTTAGCTGATGTTAACAAATGAAACATTATTGTAATGTGTTACTAATGTTTTTTTGGGGAAAAACATTGAAATTAACACTGAAAATGGTTTTAATAAAATGCTATGAATGTAGAAACATCTTTATTTCAGATGTTAAAAGTGACTGATTGAATGCACTGCAACATAAGCAGCCAATACAAACTATTTATAGTATAGGATGCTGTAATACTTTATATTTAAAGGCATGTCTTATAGCAGACAATCCCAGAGTGCATTCAAGTTCAATTGATTTTAAATGATCACATATTTGATCATATTCATATCATATATTCCTCATGGATGATTTGTTTTCCACTGAGCATGTCTCTAATTCATCATGAAGGGTGCATGCAATGCTGCCTTATAAGGTACCTTAAATCATCTTATAGGTTTTAGCTGCATCTATTTAATAATCTTACAGTAACGGATGGAAAGCTAACTTTGATGTTACACCACAATCCCCTTTGATAACCTCTATTTATGCATCTTTACATGCAACAGAAAACAATTCACGCAGTTTATAATGACCCCCTTCACCCCGAAGGGCGACGTATGATTTGTATTCCGTCTGCTAGCCTGTAGATATATCTATAACTCCAGGCTTCTGCTCTCCGAGGAACTATGATAAAGTGAGCCAGTCACTAAATCCCCCTCTCATTTTTTTTTCTGTGATGGCTTTTTTGGATAACGGACACCGGAGACATCAGGTGTCTTATATCATCGACAGGACTCTATTGTTCTGGAGGGTGATGGCATCAGATGCTGGTGCAGGGCGACTGTCTGACCGCCGAAGATTTCGGTCACGATGGGAAATTCGGCTTGTATTTGGCATTTTGACTGACAGCAATACGAGGAAAGGTTGTCCATGAAATAATGATGAAGTCTGCCAATGGATTTGGACTTTTTTGTGTGAGGGACTGACACTTGGCATCAGAAGTAAGAGTAATCATCGAGTCTGGGCTGTCGGGGTATCTAGATGTGGGTGATCATGGGTGTGAGTGCGTGAAGACAGAAGAGAAGCTGCCATCCACGAAATGAGATCTGCCTTATTTGACCCACAAGAGCCCGAGGTTTTGAGGGTACTTCAAAGCGTGGAGCGATAAAGAAATCCTGAGGAAGGAAAATGGGAAAAAAAGAAAGAATCAGAGCGGGGAATCAATGCCTGACTCCTCCAATCAGACACAGGGATTAGAATCAGTGAGTGAAAATCAGTCCGGACCACTCCAAAACTCTTTGCTTTGTGAACTTTAGAAACTCAAACATGTTTGCACAGAGATGTTCAGCGAGAAACCCTCATACTGTACAAGAGCCTCAAGACTATTTTAAACAATTAAAGGGTTAGTTCACGCAAACATATAACATATAACTTCACCCTATTTTCTTTCCAAACCTGTATGACTTTTTTCCTCATTCAGAAACACATACGGTTTTTAATCCATATAATGAAAACCAATGAGAGTCCAAAACAACTGGATTTTTCAAAACATCTTTTTTTGTGAACCGTCCAGATAATTTTCGGGGCCACTGCATAATTAATGCAAATCACACAGTAAATTAATGTACTAGGGCCTTGATGCATATACATAGAAGTGTTTTTGCCACTTAAAAGTTGCACACATTAAGAAATTCACGAGTTCACACTTACAAATATGTCAGATAGAATGGTATATTTGGCGTGCTGTCCGAGCAGAGGGCGCCGGGCTCGGTAATCGACCCGAACCCAGAGTACTCCCCCCGTATTCCTGGCTGTGGAAGGAACAAGCCGAGAGTGAGGTGTCGGGGTGGTGGAGGGATGCTGTCAAACTGTCAAGGGATGTAGGTGAGTCGACTGAGTGCATATATATATATATGCTTCCTCTCATTCTGATAGGATAGACATGATGATTGTTGATGACAAGTTAATTGGATTGATTATTTGAACGTGCTCCTCCCGAACTTTGTTTAATGAAACATCATTTAATATTATTTTCAATAAGGTTTAAAATGATGTAAACATAAAGTAAAGCCTCTACATCGGTGGTCTATAGAAAAAGTAGTTTTATCCTTAATTATGGTATCATATTCACTAAAGGGCGCCAGAGAAGTTGGGGTTGAGGGACAACTAACCTGAGCAGAGGAGGTGGGAGAGGGAGGCAGGGTGGATGTTATCAACGGCATAGCAGTCGTTGAGCTGGGTAAAGCCGGCTGTGATAAAGCCTATGGGCTGGACAGGACCAGCGGCGAGGAAGGCTAAGAGCTGGACAGGACCAGCGGCGAGGAAGGCTATGAGCTGGACAGGACCAGCGGTGAGGAAGGCTTTAGGCTGGACAGGACCAGCGGCGAGGAAGGCTTTAGGCTGGACAGGACCAGCGGCGAGGAAGGCTTTGGGCTGGACAGGACCAGCGGCGAGGAAGGCTTTGGGCTGGTTGGAATCAATGGAGGGAGGCTGTCATCCTCTTCCAGCTCTTCTCCATTTCCCACCGGCTCGTATGTTGAAGTCATCACACACAACTGGTCAGGCTTGGCGGCTACTTTCGACTCCGGGACAGATGCAGCCTCACTCAGTGGGAATTGGCGTTGGCTCAGGATCCGAGGCGGGCCTCACTGCGGTCTCCAACTCTGTGGTGGCCGTTAAGACCAGACATCGGAGGATCACCTTTCTCCAGGTTCCTTCGCTCATGTCAGGTAGGTCTAAGAGATAATAATAATTGGCTCCAGTCCAATACAGAGATTTTAAGGTCTCATCATTAAAGTTCTTTCTGGCAGCCAGACGAAAAAAGCGGGCAGAGTAGTCGAGGATAGAGAGGCGAGTTCAATAAACTGGGTTGCAGTATCCATTTCCTTACTCAATTTGAGGGTCCGGTATTCTGTCACGTCTAGTTCGGTGCAGGCAATCCATAGAACAAGCAGACAAAAAACAACAGTGTGTGACGCAAACAATACTGGACAATTAGGCTGAGGAAGTGAGGAACTTAAACACACAAAGCTGATGAACATAATGACAAACAGCTGTGATGATTAATGAGTGTCCATAGAAACTGATTGGTGGCAGGAAACTAGAGCAAAGAAACAGGTGACTGAAGAGAAACAAACTAAAAGTCCAAATGAAAATGAAACCAGTAGAACACACACACACACACACACACACACACACACACACACACACACACACACACACACACACACACACACACACACACACACACACACACACACACACACACACACACACACATAATTATAGTGTTATAATTAGATTATAGAAAGCATTCAACATGTTTATGCCTAAAAGATTATATAGCTATATGTGTTTTTTAATCTAATTAATAAAATGATGATTTAATATACGTATGATTATATATATATATATATATATATATATATATATATATATATATATATATATATATATATATATATATATATATTACACACACACACACACACACACAGCCTACACCCCACTGGAAAATAGTGTTTCTTGTTTTAAGCATAAACCTCATTAAATTTAATTAAATTCGGCTAGATTTGAAACAAAACCTTATATCTTATTCATTTTTACTTCTGAAATAAATGCATCTCGTTTTAAGGATGTTTAGATATTACATTATCTATCCTGTAAAACTAGGCAAAAAATACCTAGAAAAAGATTTTTGGCAGTATAAGGTATTCCTACAATGGCATAGTAACCATGTTTGCATGACGGGGCATCTACCCTGATAGGTGTAACCTTTTGAAACCAAGTCACATCAGCCAGTGAAACCAAAGAGGTCTAATATACCTGGAGACCTGTCCATTAACATTCCCATTCATCTCAATGGAAACTGCGAGTGCTAAAGTAGTGCAGGCGGCTTCGGAACGGAAGTATATATGACCCAAGAGCTCTGCTTCATGGCTTGTGAAATATTTTGTTGAGTCACATCTATTTCATGCTGTTGAGATTATTTTCTATTTACACATTTTTTTGTTATGTTTTAGGCTGGCCTATATGTTGCTTGCAAGAAATGCTATTCTATCAGAAAACACGAATTCTCTCTTTGTGGGTGTATTTACACAATCTACCAGCAGGGGCTAATCGGCCAAACTGCGACCCCCTGAGAGAAGCATCACATTTAAGTAAATCGCTCTCGAAGCCGGCAGATGATTTCAGCGACAGCTGATGCGCTTTACCCACCATGCCACACTCTGGAAATGTCACCCGTGAAGACCAACCCAAGGTGACACGTCTATAACTCAGCAGGTGTCATTCTTAGCACGAGACCACCTCGCTCTGTGGTATCGCTGACAGTAAAAAGACAAAATCCCTTCCCGAGGAGAGCTGGCACAAAGCAGCCTGCTCTTAAATCCAGTCCTTTATGGCCATACTTAGTAATTACTGAACCATGACAAAGTACATTCTTCATTTCTGACCCTTTCTGAATGTCACTGTCTGAGAGAGCCGGATAGAAGCCGAGCAGATTGGAAACACTATCAGATACACTTACTCCGCGCTCTCGGAGGGATTCCTGGGCGAAAGTCGCTAATAAATTTAAACCAGCAAATGTGGAATTGTAAGCCGTTCCCACTGCTATTTATAGCTGCTCCGTGAGTCCTCGCTGACAGAGGTTTGACACGAAGGGAAATATCTGAAAGCAGCTCGGTGTAATCGCCTCAAATTGAGACTTTTGCACCATTATTTCCAATCAGAATCCCTTGACACGGAGCCAGCCCTTCGCATTAACCCTTGTTCACTAACCTCCCTCCCGTTCCCTCTCCTCCTCATCCCCTCTCATTTCTCCATGGGATCAATTGTACAATGAATTCTCTGCCAACCCCTATATTTCCTCAGAGAGGCTTCTACCTACGCTATCAGCCAAACAGGGGGAGCGAGATGGAGGGGGATGAACAACAAAAAAATAAATCTATATGAAAACCAAACAGGGGAGCTTCTGTAGCTAAATGCTATTTAGCGCTGAGCTGCACGCAGGCCTATGGCAGAGACACTAGTTCCCAGAGACGAAATGAAAGATGCTAACAGGAAATGAAAAGGCCACGGGATAAGATCAGGAAATACAATAAGGGGCTGTTGTGTAAACACGCCTCGATGGCAAAAGTAGATAATCAAGTCTACAGGATGGCAGTTTACTGAGATTGGAGGTGGCCGTATGTTTCAATGTAGCCTGTTTTAATCATGAGTGAAAAGTATGGGCTTGTTTCCACCACAGAGTAAAAATTATTAAATGCTTACGAGATAAAAATAAGACATAAAGTTGAAATTAAGAGAAATACAACAGCAAACGTGGGATTTAAAGCCACCATTATCTCACTTTGTTTGTTCCTGGCATCAAAACCCTTGTCAAAACATGTTCAGAATTTTTTTTTGCCTTGGCAACTAACTGAAATAAGTTTAAGTTGTTACTAACTGTAAATAGACAAAAACTAAAACGGTAATACAAAGAAAATAAACCTAAACAGTAATATTCAACAGACAATTAAAAGGACATACGGGGCAAACAAAAAGGGCATAACAAAATAATCAATCACCATACTTTTAGTAACTTTGCATTGTGCAATAATCATGGCTGTGTGCTTTAATGTGTGTTTTTAAAAAGCTTTAAAAAATGTGCTTGTTCAGATACTTCTCATGTTTGAAAGTTATAAAGTGAACTTCAAGCAGTAAGTGATACATAATTCATAACATAAACAATATTTAAAAATAGCAGCTCTCAACCAACCCAAGCATCATTATTGATTTTATTCATGGATTCTTTTAAGGGAAACCTTGGAGTTTAATTAGTGTTGTTGGATAATGCATGATTTTACTCATTAGGGAGCGTATTCGATATTAATGTGTCCTTATAGGGAGGAGGCAGCAAATGTCAAGATGAAGAGTCTCTTTTGAAATTGTGATCAACATTTTGGGGGTCGAACCCAAGGACAAAATAAAGCGCAAAGTAATTCAAAGCATGGTAGAAGCGGAAGACCAAAGGACCCTATTTGTCCTCAAAACTCGCCCTGAATGTCCAAACGCGACATCGAAAAGCAAGAAGCATTTGTGCTGAAATCCTCACGTTGTTTGCAGTGGGTGTCTAAAGCTCAAATTCAATGAAAAAAAATGGCTAAATGAGTACAGCATGTTAAGGTGACCGATCGTTGTTGACTACAGCCGTTTTTGAGAAAAATGCATTGCTTGCAAATCACAAGCAAATTGGCAGCCATTACTGTGCTCTTGCAAATAGCCTTTTTCTCATTCCAAGAAAAGTAATCACAGTAATTGTGTGGGCAATGACTACGGTGAGTTATCTTATCCCGATGAAACCATGTCTAGGATCGTGTTAAAGTATTGAAGCAGTCCGTCCACTCAATCCATATCTCTGTGTATCTGAAATGCCTGAAACAGAACAAAACAAACATGATGCAAGACGTTACGACCAGTTTACCTGCATCAAACTACATATTGAGAGAAACACGACTATGCAATTATTTGAATGGGTTTCTTTCTCCATGCATAAACAAAACATAAAAACAAAACAACCTCTCTTCCAAGTGGGAAGTCTTGTCCAGAAGTAGCTGCATATCAGGCCGAAATGCAAGGTCTTCAAAACGAGAGAGCAAAGCTTCACGTATCCTGACCTGTTTTTGAAACAAAACCCATAACCCAATACCCAGTCTCAGTGGTTTGCTGTCAGCCACTCAACCTTCTTAACTGCATCCGTACAATAAATCTGACTGTGGGAATCTCCGGAAGAAGTCCTGATAAGAGAAACTAGCTTTCTAGAGTTCTCAAATAGACTCAAAAATGGCAGGGCTTCCAGGTTAGTAATATCTATACTAAATATCTACTTCATTTTTTGAAGGTAATTCTCTTTTTATGACTGCATACTGTGCTGTGAGTTGAATTGCACGCATACAAATATGGCAGACAAACTAATTTTTTTTGTATGAAATGCAATTATTATTCTATCACCCTAAGATGGTGATAACATACCGTTGACTAAAAGTCATTGTTTTGATATTTTGCTATCTAGTGCAATTACATTCAAACAGTATTAGTACATCTCATGAAGTCACTTCCTTGTAGCCCTATAAACTCCAGGATGCATTATGCTTGTTTCATATCTATTTCATCTCCACTCATTTCTCGCCAGCCTCCAAACATTACACATAATGTATCACAGCAGAACTTTAGGCTATATCACAAAAGTTTTTGCATCAGTAGGGTCATCTTTTAACGGCCCTTAAAAATATGGACAACAAAGCAAAGTAATGCGAAGCAGGTAAACACCTCAAAAGTTTGGCGGAGAACTTACTGACCCAAGGCAGGGAATTTCAAAATATAAAGTCTGGGGTTTTAGACAGCAGTGTAAAATGAACTGTGTGGATTCAGTCATGTCTTACAACACACAAACATGGGAGATCAATAAGGAACTGTTTTCTCACTTCTCTTCCGAGGTACAGACAGCACAGAACGTGCAATATTTATACTTAACTTCAGAAAATGTCTGAGAGACTTCCTCTGCAAATCTGTCATTCTGCCATGAAGTTCAGAGGACAGTGTTTCACCAACGAAATGGAAAAATATTTGACTCGATTTTTTTTATTCTTTTTTTTAAATATTATTAATGACCTCCTATGACCTCTTAGGCATCAACTTTTGTGGTATTAACGGTACTTTCTAAGGCACATTTTCTTAGAAATATGCTATGGATGTACATAATGGTGGCACTTGTTGAGGAGAGATGTTTTACGGAGGAGCTCCGGAAGTATAAAAGGAGGAGTGACAACAGTGTTTGTGTGTTGGTTGGTTTTCATTTATAACAGCAGTCGTCTGTGAGGTGCAGCCACTTTACTTTTGTTTTGTTAATAAAATTACATTGAGCGTTTACTGGTTCCCGCCTTCTCCTTCCCTGAACTATTAACTTCATTGCAAATGCATTCTGTAGCAAATGTTGATATGCAATTAATCAAAACAAAATCGCAAATTTATTGTCAACCATAGTACAATTCTATTTTGTTTGTTTGTTTTGTTTTTATTAAACTTTTACAAATCTGAGTCGCGCCAGAGAGAGCAGTTATCATGAATAGATATTAAACAGTCTTTTCAAACACACAGTATTATTATTTCTGTGTTATAAATATTCATATTATTACAGAAGTACGGGATAAAAGTTTATAGTTCGGATATAAACACTGATGTCTACGGAAGTGATCAAAATAGAGCAAATCACCTTTTGAAAGGAACATGGCGCTTCAAATGACGATTGTATCAATTACATGATCAATCATGATCAATTATCATTCAAGAGATTCATTTAAAAAACGCCAATTAATCCAGTAATGAAAGTCTTTATGAGTGAATCATTGAATCATTCATTTATAAAAAAAAAAAAATTATTCAGATTATTAAACATTTTAAATAGACTGCCGCAATTAACATTTGAGAACCTCGAGTAATTTAAATGTTATTTTGTTTAGTTGTCTGTTCAGAATCGTGGGAGAATTGGGATCTCTGTTCTCTGAAGCAAAAAATAAATAAATAAGGATTCTCAATTTATCCATAATCATGCAGCTCTATTCAGTAACAAGAAAATGATTTCTACAATAATGTAGCCAAGACCACAGCTGGATAACATCTCGTCTGAGAGCGCAGGCCGCTCAGTGAAGCTGATATATGGTGACAATGGACCCTGATGTTGTTGTTCAGTATCAGCTCTCACTCCTAATGGAAGAGGAAACTCTGTCCATTTGAGACTGAAATCAAGCCAGCCGCCGCAGAGATACCAAACACCCCCTTGGCATTTCCCAAGGCCTTGATAACATCGCATCTGAGATAAGACACAAAAGACGTTGACTAATCCTAGAGGAGAGAAGAGCACAGATAAAGGTTGTTTGGAGGTGTGGAAAATGAGCAATGTGAGACTGAGTGGGCTGAGGCTGAGTTTATTAGGGGGGTCTCATTACATTTGGTGTTTACCTTTTATCAACACACATAATAAGCAGCGAGTGTGTTAAAAGGTAAAACCAATTCCCCGAATGCTCTCAGCGCCTACAGGACGTAATGTTCTTAAGATGCTCCTTCAACAGTTTATGTGACTAGAATAAAGCCTGGCTTCCTTCAGCGCTGCAGTAATAATGCTTAAACACTATTAGCTGCATCCGTTAAATGCCGCTCTTTAATTCATGCCATTGCAACTTCATAACATTACCTTACATTCTGCTGTGCGAAACCATTTCTACCAGCAATAAGAAAATGTGAGTGGTGTTCGCTCATGCAAAAGTTGCTAAAATAGAATGATGAAATGTGGTTGCAGAACAAATGCTGCAAGATGCTATTAGTGCTAAATATTTAAGGGTTGGTGTTTACAGGGTAGTCCAAAGAATACCATATTTCTACATTTCTACCATAGCACTATATGCAAAAAAATAGCAAGTACCATAGGTATTAACCCTCTGGGGTCCTTCATTTCAGAGTGTCACTCAGGACCTTCGGGTCCAAATGGGCTGGAAGGGTGGGATTAATATTTATTTAAAAAAAAATCATCATTTTTTTTTTTTACTTGTTTTTTATAATATTTTTTCTTTTCTCTTTTGGTGTTTTGAGATATTTTAAAATATAAAAATGATTTATAATTAATATTAATGCAATAATTATGACCCATTTTTTCCCCATTGAATATAATAGAAAATGTTTTATTTTTTTTTAAAGCTGTATTTCATTTTAGAGTCAAGCCTAGGCCTCATGAAAGCAATTTTTGAAATGAGATGGATGCCATCTGGTGGACAAACTGAGCATTTTAAAAATTCAAAACCCATGTGTAATCTGAATGTATTAGTGTGTATGTGTATAAAAGTGTGTTTGTGTGTGTGTGTGGATGTGTCTGTTTTGCACTCTTGGTGTTTTATAGATTCACCCCTTCACTGCTGTGTGCTTTTTTTTCTGGATCGTGGCTGATTTGTAGATTGTACACACAAAAAAACTCTGTATTTTCACATTTTTGCCAATTTCCCATTCATTTCCTATGCGGGTCCATTTGGACCCGAAGGTCCTGAGTGTGACTATTTTTTTTACAACCACTTAGACTATTCAAATCCTGTCCCCAATTTTTTTGGGTGTTCATATACCAAGTACCAACAAAGTCACCAAATTTCGGACCATTCCGATAAAGCTATGATTTTTAAATAAAAAATATTTAAATGCTTCGGGTCCATTTGGGCCGAAGGACCCCAGAGGGTTAAAAGATACTATGTTTTTTTTTGGAAATGCACATGCATGCCATGGTACACACATTTCCGTATCATGCTATATATCAAAACACCATCTTTATCATCTGATACCTGCCACAGTATTTTATTGTACGATGGAGCACAAACACATTTTTGACGGGCAAAAACAGGTTTGTGATCCATCGTACAATAAAATACATTTCCGTATCATGCTATATATCAAAACACCATCTTTATCATCTGATCCCATGATACCTGCCACAGTATTTTATTGTACGATGGAGCACAAACCTGTTTTTGTCCGTCAAAAATGAGTTTGATACGAGTGAATCAACAGTTTAACAATAACCCCTGTAATCCACTGCATTCAGAGCTGATGATCATGCTTTTGTCTTTGACACTCCTGCTCTGCCAGACACAAATAAATTCAAATGGTGACTCAATGTTTTCGGCAGATTTCCTTCAGAGTGGTATCTGGAGAAAAAAAAAAACAAGTCAGGAAGAGATCAGGGTGGTGTGGATAAGTGTTCAAAGCTTTTATTATATTATGACAGAAGCTTTATTGAGGCTTGATGATGGTTCTGCTCGAAGAAACAATAAAGTGAACATGATAGCGGTTGTGTTCGTAAATACCCAGAGGCTCAATTTAATCTTGAAGCTGTTCTTAAACGTCAAAGAGATGGAGAATGTCTTCAGACGACACCGCGTCAAGGAAAAGCGCACTTAAAAAAAACATTAATCTCACAGCTTTGTTTACAGATAACATCAATATGAGAACTTCTGATTTGCTGGCATTTTGACAATAGGTTCTGCTCACAAAAAAAATGATGTTAAATTATGGAGAAGGTTGTATTTAGTCCGTTTGACTTTCAAATGAATCTCGTTTCTTTGGCTAAAGTTTCAGTTCTCAGAAAGCATCACCTCACAGTTCTAGTGGTTTAGAGCGTTTACAGGGTCACATCCACAAGCAATGGGAAAGCATCTCAACATTTCCGCTGCTAAATGCATTGGCAAGACTTTAGACTGCTTAAGGTTGTTTGAACAATAAACAAACTCACATTGGCAAAACTCCAGTGTTGTATGGATCCGCTTGTAAGGCTTTCACTGCCAGTATAACATTTCTGTGATAATGCTGGTGTACGACATACATAGTCTTATGCTTAGTGATCTATTATACGTTTTTAACATTTTCAACTTTTCATGTGTTGCTTTTTGAGCATGAAAAAGCTCTGCAACCCTCCAGCAGGAGTTCTTCTCTATATCAGTGTCAGTGTTTCTGAACTCATCGAAACGCCTCCATTGTAGTCTTGAGTTTTCTTCTTGGAACGAACACGTCACAATATTCCTCGTTTAAATAATTTACTCCCAAGGCATACGCAAAATAAAGGGGCGGGGCCTGCTTGAGTTTGTTAGTATGGAAATCTGGAATTAGTATGGATTTAATTAGTATGGAAATATAGTGTGTGGAAACTCGCGGTTTGGGATTAGGAAAGAAATGAAAGAAATTAATACTTTAATTCAGCAAGCATGCATTAAACTGATCAAAAGTGACAGTAAAGACATTTATAATGTTATAAAGATTTAGTTTTCAAATAAATTTAGATTTTTTTTTTGTTATCTTAAAATGCATGACATCAATAACATGGGCAAAAATTTCCACAGCCATCCATTAAAAAAGATCTAGGAATCAGAGGGTAACCGTGATTTTGCCAAGTAAGACATGGTCCTGGATCAACATTCCTGTCCCAAAATGTAGTCCTTACCCAATCCCTACCCCTAAACCTAACCCTACCCATAACTTTTCCCTAAAATCAGAGGGTAATGATAGGTGAATAACACTGATGTTTAAGTACTTCACCCTGGTTCTAAGCCTAAACTTAACATAAACTGTAAACTTGTCCCTCAAATCTGATTGGTTGATTGGAAAGTTGATCCAGGATCAACAAAGATGTTGATCCAGGAACATGTGGTACTTGGTGAAATCACGTTCACCGAATCGGTCAATCATAGACTCTTTTGGCTCAGAAACCACTTAGAATGACCCTAGCAAAAACTTAGCAAATACTGGGAAAGTTACGGCCGAATTTGCTTATCAGCAGAATTACACACACACACACACACACACACTCATCTTTTGATTGGCGCATCTTCCCTTCTCGCTCACCGATGAGTTTTTGTCTCGGATTCTCCAATATTTCTGGAAGTGCCGCTGCGTCAGAAGGAATCGTGATGTTGGGGTGGTGCTAATACAAATAAAGACAGAACAGAGAAAAACACCAAAATAGTTCTATGCCCACGTACCTCTTGATTGGCATCACTGTTTTGTCAGCGGGACGCTGTAATTGTTTGTCCTCGTAATTACTGTGACAAAATGACAGTCTTTTAACTTTAAAGCACAATGAAGAAACAGCACAAGCCTGAGGAAGACTGTCAATAAAAGTGGAGAAAAGTTGGGGAAGTTTCAAACGGCATCCTATGAAGAAGAAACATTTGTATCTCAATTGTTTCTCCTTGTCAGCAATGCGATGAATTTGAGAGCAAAAGGAGACTGTTGTTTAATCTGAGAAAAAAATACAGTAATAATATCACACAGTCTCCCATAGAGTTCCAGAAGAGATCTCAACATCATATTGAACTATAGGCTACTAAAGTCCATCAAAAGTTCTCGTCAAATTCTCCCAAGATTGGCTGATATCCACAATTATCCATTATTTTTCTGTTCTATACAATTTAGTTTGCATACTCCATTGTACAATACATCAGTGCCTGTCGTAGCAGAATTCTTTTTCACATATGCACCAGGAATTATGGATATTTTTCTTTCCCTTTTTGTTTTTGATCATAATGATTTGTTTTGTCAGCGACTGTACCGCCTGCAGCGAAACTGGACCCGTCAAAACACGAACACTTCAGACGGCTCGTGCCAGTCTTAAACATGGACCAGAGTGAGATAAAACCTCATGACGTTTCAGAACGGTTTTCCAGAATGTGAGACAATCACTGTCTGCTGTGGAACGAATCGCTCACAATGGGCCGCAGGACATATCATCCTAAAAACAAACCATGATTCAAACTCACATTGTTGTTTTCATCCTCCAGACATCAGACTCCACACTTTGGAGGATTTCATAAAGTCTTGGTTATCTTCAGAGGTCTTCACCTGTCCACAAAGATGATATGAACTATAAATGTACATTTTCTGAAGAACATGTGAATGGTGGGTTCCTGTGAAAAATTGCTGTTATTGTTATAGGCAGTGTTGTTATTTTAAACTAAAACTATTAAAAATCATTTAAGTGATCATAGCGCTGTCAAATCAATTAATCACATCTAACATACAAGTTTGTGTTTACATCATTTATGTGTGTTCACACACACACACACACACACACACACACACACACACACACACACACACACACACACACACACACACACACACACACACACACACACACACACACACACACACACACACTATACATATTATATATATATATATATATATATATATATATATACACACACACACACATAAATATATGTATTTATGTTAGATGCTATTAATCGTAAAAACTTGCCTAGACAACTGATTGAATAAGTCGGCTAAAACTGAAATAAAATCAAAGCTAAATAAATATTTAAAAAGTTAATGAAAAAAATAAAACAACATAAAATTACTAAAACAAAAGCTAATTTAAAAAAATTAATAAATAAGATTATAGTATATAAGTAAAAGTGCTTATGGGTGGTTTCCAGGGTGTTGCTAAGGTATTCTGACAGGTTTTCTAGCATGTCACTATGAGGAAGTCAAAGAGTCCACTCTATAAAAAGACTATGATCTTCTGGGTTTATCAGAAATGTATCATTCTCAAGGCAGAAAATCAGAGAGTCAGGAAGCTTAAAAAAGGATTAGCATATGCAGCTTTCTTTCAACAAACACATCTTTAACGGAGCGGGACGAGTTACATATTGAATATAATATTCTTTTGACTTGGGGCCTGTAAGCAACCGTTTAGAAAAGACTTAGAAAACCCTAGCAACCAAGAACATCCCAGAAACACCCAGAATAGTAACCAATTAGAACAGAAACCACTTAGAATTTCATCCAGAACATCCTAGAAGAATCCTAGAATACCCAAGAACATCACAGAAACCAAAGAGAACACCCTAGCAACCACTTAGTACACCCCAGCAACCATTTAGAACGTAAACAAAAGTAATAAAATGAAAACACCTGTTTCTTCAGAATTTTAGAATGTTCTAAATCAGACTAATGACTTGTTTTCACTCTGCCACCAGCTGTTACCTAAAACATTTAATTACTGAGTGATTGAGCAAAATTCAAATGGACTAAAATATCAGAGTTTCAGAAGAAATATAAAAGAGTAAGTGTTATACAAGAATAAGAGGCATAAATACTGCAGTTAAAGGGATAGCTCGACCAAAAATTAAAATCCTGTCACCATTTGCTCACCCTCACGTCATTTCAAACCCGTTTGACTTTCTTTTTTTCTGTGGAACACAAAAGATGAAGAGAAAAAAACAATGGGGTCCAAACTTCACTGCATGGTAAAAAAAAACACCATTGAGACATTTTCTTTTGTGTCAATGCACCTCCAGCTACTATAATTTGACTTCATGCATCTTCCAGGAGGCGATGAGAACGCCCTGTGCATTTTTGTCCTCCATTTTTGAGCCACTTTAGCTGTGCCGGAAAAGTCAGTATTGTCTTTCTAGAACTGCGCCTGAAGCCAGACCCCCTACGCCTGACTTCTGAGTTAAAGTACTTGATGCAGTGAAACCTCCCACTGCATTCAACTCAACCTCCAGCTAAAGTAGTTCAGAAGCAATTTAGATTCATGGGAAATGTCTTTTTTTTTCTTTTTCTGTGAAATGTGAGGGTGCAGGGGAGAAAAGCCCCCGGACCCTTTTGAAGTGGAGGCAGTCGCCATCGCTGTGCACTTTGGGGCGTCAGCATGAGTCCCGCTGCGTGACGCATTCACTGCGATCACCTTTCATGTGTCTGTGTGCGCCTGCAGAGATCAGAGCCGCTGAGTAGTTACAATGAGGGAGAGAGAGAGAGACTTGAGAAACATTTTGTGAGGAAATGAGAGATACTGCAAGACAAGATGGTTTACAGGCATGCAGTGAATTAACAATAATGAACAAAAAAAAAAGTTGTGTTTATTAGAAGCCAGAAATATACCGTATTTTAAATGAAAAATTATAAACTGACCTGGAAAACAAAAGTGCAGGCTATTAAATTAATAGTTCACCTAAAAATGAAACTTCTGTCATCATTTACTCACGCATGTCATTCCAAACCTGTGTGTGAAACGCAAAAGAAGACATTTTAAATGATTTTGTCCATACAATGTAAGTCAATGGGGTCCAGTGTTGTTTAGACTCCTTTTCTAAGTGTGTTTTGTTTTGTTGCATTATCTAATTTCTTATTTTCTAACAGTCATAACATAAACTTTACTTATAGGGAGAATCGCACTATTTTTGGGAATTTCAAATGCACTAATGACTTGAATTGACCCCTAAATAGACTTTGGATTATTTTAATAGCTTCATGTCTATAGAAATATTACAAAACCTTGGAGAGTTTATTTTTCCTCTCTATCACACAGGCATTTGTCCTGTTTGCATTTTTATCATGAGCTGACATGATGAAATATTCAGTGTGCAATATATGCAGAAGTGTCATCATTCACTCATCACATCAGCCCAAATTTGTCTTCAAACTCAAAAAGCAATGCTTAGTAGAATGTGCATGCTTGCTGTTTCCAAAACAACAACATAGATGATGATGGGCTGTCAAGCTCCAAAAATAATAATGAAAAAAATATATGATCAAAGCAAATACGTATATTCCAAGTATTCTGAAGCCATATGATATAGTTTGTGTGAAGACTTATAGCATGAGTCATATGCATTCATTTAATGTTACAGCTGTAGGCATACTGTTATATTTCTCCTTTGGGGTTAAAAAAAACATTTTTGAGTGAACTATATCTTTAAATAAATAATTCCAAGTATTTAGGCTCCGGCATATTCACACATGGGAAAATGCATCCAGTGTGAGTGAAAGAATGAGTGTGTTTTCAGAAATCCTGTGTGGGAGGGAAAAGGGGAGTTTGAGATGCAGCAAAGGCAGGAAACAGCAGCCGCAATTTGTAAATGCAAATTCAGCTCAGTTGAGCATGTACCCGCTGCTGAAGAGAAAGACTGTGTGTGTGTGTGTGTGTGAAGGGAAGAGAGTATGGGGATGTTCATGCGTCATTCGGAAGAGAATGAGAGAATGTGCGTCTGCGAATCAGTGTTAGCAGGGAGGGGGTCTCGTTTGAGCATGCAGATGAAAATGCGTTTAGTTTTAATTATCCAAGTTTTACGCTTCAAGTCTTATTTGTTTCTTATGGATATTATAAAAAGATGAAATATGAATTATTTTCTCATTTAAACATGTGGATTTAGAAAAAAAAACTAGGGAAAATGTGAACAAAATGAGGTCAACCACATCGAAATACAAGCTTGTCTCTGAAGAGTTTGTCAGGAATAGTGTTCGGATAAGAAAGAGAACGTGCAATTCTGTATCACAAAAAGAGACATGGCAGGTTGAAAGGCAAATGACAGGAGGAAAGCATGCATGCATGTACTTCTCAATGAAATGGAAGAGAAGAAAAACATAATAATTGTTATTCACACAACTCTGCTTGCATCCTAAAATACAAACATTCATACATAAACATAGGGCTGGATGAATAAGTGACTCAGCTTTTATAAAATGGTTGTATAATACCTACAATCCTCCAATACTGGTTGAAAAGCATCCCAAGATGCACCTCATAAAGTTTGGCTGATGAATGTCCAGATATTGAAACTAGAAGCTGCTTAAAGTTTCCATTTGTGTCCCCAAATCATTATATTTACATGTGTGTTATTTCAGTCTCCATGACTTGATAAAGAATGAGTATGTGTGTGTCTAGCTTTGAGTGCTAGTGTAGCTACAGTATATGGAAGCGCAGGACACAGCTTGACTTTCGACATGGAGTGATCCATCAACGGCCCCTGAGGACACATTTCCCACCCATCAACCACTGCTCCAGTCAGTCGCTTTGCTGTGCTCACCGTCCATGATGGCGTTCACGCTGCGCCGCTCGTACAAATGCGAGCCGACACTTCCAGAACATCCAGTAGAGGCTTCTCCTATCTGACATCATCCATAATGGACAGCACTCCTCTGAAGGACGGAGACTCTGAGAATGAGTCAATGACAAGGATGTCCATGAGGATGGAAAGGAAACGCATAGACATTAAAAGTATTCATGCTGGTTTAGCAAGTTTTTTGAAAAAAAAAGCTTTTTGACAATTTCTGCACACTTTACACAGTTTACAAAATTGGCTAGAATAACTAAATTTCTCCAATTCTATACATCAAATGTAGTGAAAAACAAAAAAAGAAGTCTTCTACTCACCAAGGCTGCTTTGATTTGATTAAAACCAATAAATATTTTGGGGTCCTTCATTTAACAGTCACAGTCGGGATTAATATTTATGAAAAAAAATCATAATGTTTTTTTTTACTTGTTTTTTATAATATTTTTTCTTTTCTTTTTTGGTGTTTTGAGAGAATTTTATGATTTATAATTAATATTTATGCAATGATTATTACCTCTTTTTTCTCCTATTGAATATAATAGAATTTTTTAATATATATATTTTATTTTTTTATTTTTATTAAAGCTGTATTTCATTTTAGAGTCAAGCCTAGGCCTCATGAAAGCAATTTTTGAAATGAGATGGATGCCATCTGGTGGACACACTGAGCATTTTAAAATTTCAAAACTAATTTATTAGTGTGTATGTGTATAAAAGTGTGTTTGTGTGTGTGTGTGGATGTGTCTGTTTTGCACTCTTGATGCTTTATAGATTCACCCCTTCACTGTTGTGTGCTTTTTTTCTGGATCGTGGCTGATTTGTAGATTGTACGCACAAAAAAACTCTGTATTTTCACATTTTTACCAATTTCCCATTCATTTCCTATGGGGGTCCATTTGGACCCGAAGTTCCTGAGTGTGACTATTTTTTTTACAACCACTTAGACTATTCAAATTCTGTCCCCAATTTTTTTGGGTGTTCATATACCAAGTACCAACAAATGGTCACCAAATCAAACCATTCCGATGAAGCTATGATTTTTAATAATTTTTTATTTAAATGCTTCGGGTCCATTTGGGCCGAAGGACCCCAGAGGGTTAAAATAACTGTTTTCTACGGAAGCGTATTGTAGCGTTTATACCAGCCCATTCTCATCCCTAGGCGTCATGAAACTGACGCCTTGGGAATCATTTTGACCATGCTTCAATATTCGACGCTTTTTAGGCACCCTTTAGCGTCAGTTACATGACGCGATCCTAGGGCGTCATCTTGCTGACGCTTTACCTTTAACGTCAGTTAGATGACGCTATCTAATCCTAACCCTACCCCAGACCTAAACCTACCCGCGTCATCTAACTGACGCTTGGGTAAAGAGTCAGTAAGATGACGCCCTAGGATCGCGTCATGTAACTGTAACTAAAGGGTGCCTAAAGCGTCGAATATTGAAGCATGGTCATTTATTTCACGTTACGCCCAAACCACACCTATGAATAATGAAGCTACTTCAGACCAACCCCTTTTAGATTTGCGCCAGGCGCAAGAGTCATTTATCCCGCCGGTAAAATAGCAACAGCGCCGGGATCCGCCCACAAAGTTACTTGCGCTTTGCGCTTTGACACTTGCGTTTCAGATCGTTAAAATAGGGCCCTGTGTCTACATGGTTACTATAACCAGGGGCGTTGCTAGGGTCTTGATACATTGGGGGCTTAGCCCAGACCCCACCACCCACCCACCCCGCTTTTGGTAACTACTACTTCTACTCAGAGGCACAAAATAATATAAAAGCAATAATAATATAAATGGGGGGTCTGGGGGACCTCCCCCAGGAAACATTGGGCATTAAACACTTAATTTCCAGCATTCAGGTGCATTTTTTGTAGCTAATTTAATTGATAGGTAAAAAGATAGAATGCTTTATTTGTAGAACTGCAACAGCTATTCACAGAAACACAAATAAATAATACATGAATATTAAATATATATAAAAAATGAATATAAAACTATATATATATATATATATATATATATATGTATATATATATATATATATATAGGCTATTCTGTGTAGATATTTATCTATATCTATTTAACTATCTATGCACACACACACACACATAAATCACTCCAACAGTGTGCTTGTATAAGTCTGGAAAAGGAACTATAGCAGGCATGAAAAGGGGTCAGGGGTGAAAAAGTTGAGAAGGATATTACCCCTCTAGGGTGGTCCGGGGGCATGCTCCCCCGTAAGAAAATTTTAAATATTCCATATTTTAAAGCATCAATCTGATGCATTTTGAGATGCATTTTTTGCCAACCTGGAGAGCTGGAGAAACTTAACTTCAGCCATGAGTCAAAAATATTATGGCCTCCGTAGCGTTAATTTTCCACCGGAGCTTTAGCTAGCCTAGCTGGCTAACGTTGCGTTCTCTCCTGCTGTGTTCAACGACTCAATTCATGCAAGCTAAGCCTATGTCAACAGAGCTCCTGGGTAACTTAGATATAGCCTACCAGAAAATATTAGGGATGTCCCGATATCATTTTTTCTGAACCGATCCAATCCGATACCAAAAATTCGGAGTATCAACCGATACCGGTCCAATACCAGTGCAGTTTTTTTAAATCAAGTAGAATTTCTATAACTCTGTGTGTTGAACTGATAATCACTCTTTTGTGTGTTAAACACAATCTACTTAATACAGACAACTTCATTCTAAATAAAAACAACAAATCAAAAAAAAAAATATGATCGTAACCTATGACAAAAATTATATTATAAACTAGATTGGTGGATAACTGAGTAAAATTTAGTCTAGAAAAACAATAATTGTATTAAATCTGAACATTTAGTGGAAAAAACATTATTGGGGAACAAAGAGACAATAAGTGTAGCACTAAATCAGGTAAAACGTTACACATTGCTCTTTGTATTGTTGTAAAATACATTCATGAAAAACAAGATAAAAATCAGAAAGATCAATTATTATAGGCTATAGGCCTATATACCCTAGTCTACTATAAAATTAAGACATTTTTAAATGTATAGCACAGCTGTTTAATGAGGCAGCAACATATGATAGATAGGACAGAACAGAACAAAAAAGCTATTAATAATCTTTCATTGCGCAAAAGTATTATGATATAATTATGAAAGACTCATGTGCGGCACACAGCGCTTATGCGCATCTCGAGCGCAGAATGATGCGCTTGAAGCAACACAGAGTCACAGCGCGCAGAAAAGTTCAAAGCACAAAGGAAAGGCATATCGATGCATAGTGTATTATACAGTAACAGTATCTATCTATGCAATAGTTTATTGAGCCTTTTATTTTAACAGTTTTAAATTTCAGTTAATGTGCGCGTGAAGAACAATTATAGTGCTCTCTAGTGTGATCACGGTAGAAACGAATATTAAGCAATACAGTCCAGCAAGATATAGTCATTTTATGCGAAACCATATAGCTTTATCTACCGTCCGATACAGTATAATAATAGTAACATTGAATTATCTTGGAGAGAGTTTCATCGTTGACTGTCGTAACCAAACGCGCAGATAGTTCCTGCTGAAGTCTTGTTCTGTTCATCTTCTCATAGGACCTTGGTCCTTAAGAAAGGCTAGTCTGTTTAGTCGCAGGGGTCAGGTGACTTCTTGTTAGGGCCTCTTGTTTCACCATTTCTGAACAGATCTGTTCTTGCCAAATTATAAAACATTGACAACGTTCTTCCTTTAGTTAAACAACAACAGGTCTTTTGGCTTCAGAGCCTAGGGGTAATCTGGAATATGCAGTCTCTTGTGTTTGATTATGTATGAAAGCTTCACTCGTGTGGGGTTCCTTCTCGTTGTTGCTACAGTATTGCATTCACTTGAAGAAAAAAAATCTACTCTTTTTTTCTGAATTAACGAGTTAATATCTCAGAATTATGAGATACATTTTTCTTCACTCTGTTTTTTCAAAAAAAATTTCACTCTGTTTTTACGAATTAATGAGTTACTCATAATTTTGAGATAATTAAGTCATTAATTCAGAAAAACAGAGCAAAAACTTATTTTCCATGAAAAATTCTCTCGTAATTCTGAGATAATTAACTTGTTAATTCAGAAAAACAGAGTAGATTTTTTTTTCCTCAAGTGAATGCAATACGCTTCCGTAGTTTTCTATTTAATTATATTAAAAAATTACATTTATTCATGTGATCATTACCGTGATTACTCCAGTCTTCAGTGTCACATGATCCTTATTCATATTCAGAAACTGCGAGAAAAGTTCTAAAGAACAGCATTTATTTGAAATAGAAATCTTTTGTAACTTAATAAATAGTAAAAATCTTACTGACCCCAAACTTTTGGAAGGTAGCGTACTTGTGAACAGCTCTAAATTGAAGTGGAAATAAGGGTCTGTATGTACCAAAATGACACTGAACAAATGTGCCATTATGGCACACATTTAAATCTTGATACTAATCCATCACATAAAAAAGCATAACACGGAACAAAAACCAATCAGGCAAAAGGCAGGAACAGAGCACAGCTAAAAGTGTGTCATTTTCAGCGATTATCTAAACCAGCACCAGCGCACAGTGTCTTTTATGCTCCGGTGCCTTCGGTTTTTTAGACTTTTTGAGCTTTCAGATGCTCACAGACATCATTTATCATTACATGGTAATTGTCATCGCCATATTTGATCCGTGACCACACAGAGAACTTCAAAAAGCCAAATGACAGCACACCCACCAAGAGTGCAAAAGAGAAGCCGGGCGACCACGAGAAGGCATAGTAACACACTCTTCTTATTTGAAAATCTTTGCTCCCTTCTCACCAAGCCAAATGTCCTCGTTATGTGCCCTCATTAGCTGCTCCAAACACCCACACGACTCGACTTAAACACACCCACACGTATTAAAAAGGAACCCAAATTGTCCTAGACCTCTAATGCTGCACAATGTGTGTGTGTGTGTCTGTGTACAGAGGAAAAGAAAGAAAGACGAGGCCTGTTTGAAGATATGTGAGTCAGGCGGCGCTCGGGTCTGATCCGTCTCTCTGATCGCTGCCCAAGCTTTGACACGACTGATGAAACCCGTAAAACATCCGGATGCAACTGAGCTCGCTTAACCTCGCTGAGTGGGTCTCCAGCCAGGACGTCATCCTTCACACGCCACTGGAAGAGTTTAGACGTCTTTAACACACTTTGGGTGTTTGGCGGTCCCTGGACAATAAGCGTAAAACACAACCGCACTTTGTTTTGACAAAAATAGAATTTCAATGCACACGATAGAATAATTAAGTATCTTTTAATGCAAAACGCAAGGACTCCCTAGTGCTGGAGCTGAAACTCAAAGGCCCAGTGCATTGTAATATTTATATTATGCCTTTAATAAAAAAGTTAACAATATGCTATACTCAAAGGTGCATCCTTTTTCGCCTGTATTTTTCTAAATCAATTCACAGTAGAGGAAGAAAAGTGTGCACGAACTGCTAAATCGTGTAGCATGTACCGATACTGCATCATACAGAGGAATCAATTGAAACATTTGCTAATTAAGTCCCAAATCACACAATTTCAAAGCATGAAAAAAGAAATAATAATTACTGTAGTAAGATGACCCATACCTGGGGTGATTAACTACAATTTTGCAATATATATATAAAAAAACATTTGATAGTATTTTAGTTACTGAATGATATCAAACAAATCAATCAACAGAATCCCTGTCAAAAAATACAATTATATAAATTATACATAGGCCTATGTTTTTGTATTAATAGACAATGAATTCCGATTGCATTGTGACTAACATGTACGTCTAATTAGGACAATGATTATTATTACAATAATGCATTAATAATTGTTATATCATACATTATTATAAAAATGTTATGAAAACATATTCAATTAAATAATAAAATGAATTAAAACACCAGAAATATCATCTCACTGGTCATCTTACCACAAGGGTATACATATATAATATTATAAAAATATTATGTATTTTATAAAACATAAATTCATAAATTCACAGACAACAATTTTCCAATGACCAAAAACCTCAAACCTGTTCAAACCTCCTTGATTCTGATATGCGGTTAACTAGATAAATTAATTGTGTAATTAGGTTCAAATGTTTCATAACTAGACACCCCACATACAAGAATAAGTAGCTTATACTTTTACTCCACCGAACTTTTTTGAAAGACTTCCTTTTGTTTCCCCCACCTCATAATTCGCAAACCTGACCAAAATGATCTAAATGTAAAACAAAGGATGAGTTTCTAAATAACAAATACTTTCCAGCACTTCAATAGTTAATATTACATAACTAAAACCCCAACATCTCATGTCACTTCCTGTCAGTAGTTTCACCAGGCAACTAATGCATTTTGACATTTTTTCCCACTCCCCTTTTTTTGCTACTCCCCCGGAAAACATCCAACAAATTTGAAAGATTGCTCTTAGCCTGTTCCCATCATCTCCTCGCATCGAGCCGAACACCTACCGCATGCCTTTCAACGCCCAAACACACAGAGCGACGGATACTACACCACTGGTGACCGGTCTGTGCACAAACACACAGAAAGGGACTCTGGCAGCCATCTGTGATTAGTCATGCCAGGCCTCACGATGAAAACGCTGCTCTGTCAGCTCAGAAGATTTCATAAAGCCTCAGACTTTCGTTTGGTACGTGATTGGTGAAACTGCAAACTGGCCGGACATTTTCATGACACTGTGGATTACGCTATAGTTTCTTTGTTTTCTGTTCAGTTTAGAAGAATGCAACATGCATGCAGAATACAAAAGTATATTTGGACTCTCAAAGTCTAACTTAATGTCTGAATGTCATTAGCTATATTTCCATTAGCTATGTTTCCATATTTTTGGGACGTTGCATAAAAAATAAATAAAATAAAAATAAAAACACTGGATGGAAATGCCAAGATGCGCAAAAAAAAAACCTTTTATCTGATAAGAAGACGTGCATAAACTACAACATAAACACATTTACAGAATAAATCCTGCGATGTGCAACAAAATTAACGTGACTTTGCCTCAACGGTGGATGGGATTGGATAACTGGACTAACCAGCGGATCAATTTCATCGCACAGCATTTCAAATTTGATCGTTCTGATAAGCCAAAGTCTGTCATCAGAATGATTTGGTTTAATTCCCTCCCAGAAGCGTCTCGTTTCCAAACACCAGGCATCCAAACACAAGATAACATGACAGCGTTTACTGCGTTTCGTCTGACGCTCTGAGAAGCAAGACATTTATGATGGAGGAAAAAGAGTCACAGTTTCTTCCCCAAATGCAGCATTTCTACTACAGATTTTGTTTGTGTGTAATATCACAAGAAGTGGTGATTTTGTTCTGTTGAACACATGGCATGAAAAAGGTGCTTTATTCGCAAATATTTTATGCGATATTCCAATTTTGCGCATACGTTAAATCCACAACTTTTGTTTTGGGATTTTTTTTTTTTTTTTTGGTTTACTTTGTATGCTCAAATTTAATGTGCCAAAATAGATAGAGCAACATGCATGCAGGATGCAAAATAATTTAACACTTAATGACTGCATTCTTTTACAGTTTTTTGTCAAATGTTTTGTTTTAAAATTGTGCATCTTTATTTAAAAAAAAATACACTTGGTTTGTTATCACTTGGTTCTGTTGTCTGGAATGACATTCGTGCATTAAAAAAAAAAGCAGTTTGCTCTGTATGCTCAAATTTACCATGCAACATACATTATGCAACATGTGTGCCAGCAGCAAGCAACATAACATGATGTGACAACGGTCATAAAATAATAAATAAAGAAAAGTTTACAGGCACATAAATTGACAGCAACAATAATATTTACATTAAAACTGCATGTTTTCCCATGAATAATAAAAGGAAATCTCATGAAATGTGACATCAGAGGGACGATAACTATGGATTTACAGAATCTTCCACAACAAGGTTTCAGTGGCGCATGGGAAAACGCCATCGGTGTGACTTTTCCAGTTCAAAGAAACCGAGACGAGGAAATATGAGAGAGGGGGTCATTCTTATACGGGATTGAGAAATGATGGCAGTGCATCCGAAGGCTAGGCCTCTTCAGTCCATATGCCTGCCAGCAGGAATGATGAGTTATGCCTTTAATCTAGTTTGCCAGGGATTGATGCTCAAGCCCGTGCAAGTGCATCTTGGCTAGCCGAGGCGGCTTTGACCTCTCTTTCTTACTGTAGTGGAACAATCCTGTATGGTTTGAGAACGAGGTTAAGAGAGCTATATAAAGACAAGGGGAAGAGAGAGCGAGATAATTGGAGGAAGTGCATGGGCATCAAGTAGAAAAGAGAAAAGTAAGAAATGAAGGATGTATTATTAGGGGAAAAAGGAAGAACTGCGGGGATGTAGCTGTCATCTGGTTTGATGAAAGCCTTGCTTGCCGTATTACATGAATTACGTAGTATTCCAACCTTTCTCATACTTCCTGCCATAATCCATGCGTTTAGTATTCAAAGCCTCTTTGACTTGTGACAACTTCAAATTCCAACCAGGAAGGATTAGGCCAAACAGCAAATGGCTTATGGCACCACATAAATCATTTCCCTTTGCATTTGCACATTTGTTTTTTCCAATCCTACACTTGGAGATCCTTTATGCAACTTTTATTATAGATCTGCATAGTCGCTGTGCTTGAACATGCAAAATTACAGCAATACATTGTTTTCGTGTCTTAATCACATCACTTGAAGACGATCAGTAAATGACGATTCGTGTTTTATTATCATATGACATCAGAAAAAGACTTAGAAGATGGACTACTTTTATTGTACCTTTATTTTGTCCTTTTTGGAGATTGACAGTCACTGTAGCGTTCATTGTATGGAACAGCCTGAAATAAAAATAGAAAATTAGCTTCATGACAGATTTTATATTTTTGGTTAGACAAAAACCCCTTAAAACACCCTTTAAAGCACTTTCTCATCCCAAGACATGCTTGCAGTACTAAAAACACTTTTATTTTTAACCCAAGACTGATTACTTTAATGATGAGAGATTACACCTTATTTTCATTCAGAGTCCTTTCATTTTTTTACATGCTTGACAGATTGCTCTTTTTTCAGTTTAAAAAGAGGAAGAGCACAGCAAACTACAATTTATTACAGAAAAAACTATTATTTTCAAGCCTGGCATTTCTATCAGAAATAATTAAATGACTATTTTGGGATTTTTAAGATTAACCAGAATAATTATGGAATTAAGAACAGACTCTAATCAATAATTTGCATACGCCATTGTTCTAAATTCTTTTTTTTTAAGACAAAAGATAAATCAGCTTTTTTTTTTCTTCTATGGAATGGCATTTGGCTCTGACGATGCTTTTAATATAGGCATCCCCCCGTTGCTATGAAGAGAGAGAGAAAGAGAAACAAGGGTTGCTTAATGAGCAAAGGCTTTCACAAGCCCATTATTAAAGACTTGGAGAGATGAGGACTTTTTACAATTACGAGACTCCCACTTATCTTGTCTGGGCAGACTCCACTGAGAGAAGAGAGAGAGGAAAAGCTGTCCACTAAGCTAACAATTACTGTTGCTCCAGCCTGCTTATAAGAGTGAGCGCCGATTACTTGCTGATGCAAACTGCTTTGGCCTTTGTCAGTGCCAAGTTCTTTCCAGGCACCGTAACTTACTGTCTCCATTAACTGTTTGTTATAAACAAACTGTGTTACTGTCCAGTGGTGGCCGGTTTACACGAGGATATACTGCCTTCACATGCAAGCAGAATTATAGTAAATACGAGTTTCCTAATTAAAAAAATTGGACATGAACGCTCTTTCAAGTTACCACTGGGAAACTCGGGGATCATTTTGATGGGCAGGCCATAAACTTTAAACATGACGCAGAACGATTGCTGCCTTGTCTTGTCGATAAAGTTGTGCCTTTTTACATATTTATATGAATAACCATTTGAAACCTATTGTATGTTTTATACACACCAAAAATAGCCTGTATTTGACAAAAATTCCAGAACCCCCGAGAAAGATTTCTTGTGGATTTTCCGATAGCACTTAAAGGCCAAGAGGGTCCAAACTGAACTTTTAGCATACATACATATATATTTCTTAGCAAGACATTTTATTTCCATTTTTACATAAAAACAGACGTACATTTTTAAACATAAAATGATACCTTCCTAGACAGCTAGTAACATATCAGCAAGTTATCATAACAAGACAGCAAGTTTTGAAGGTAAATGTTCTGCTGAGGTAAATATAGACTTCTGTGTTGACTCTCACATTAAAACAGCAAGAGTTAGACTTTCATTCTTACATTGCAATAGAAATGACATATTAAGTTGTGATTAATAAACCAAGTTAAACGCCAACTGACCAACAGACAAGTAAACAAATACAAGCAAGCAACCATATATATTTACTTAACATATATGTTTGACTGGTTAATCATGAAGTATTACAGGATACAAAAATGGGTAGTGTGGTAGTTGTGGGACTGAAGAGCATAATGGTAGTAGAGGTACATTAAAGCAAGCTGTCTCCTGGTAGAAAATGTACAACTTGTGGTGGCCTGAGCCACCCTGTAAATCTCTGATTCGAACTCTTATTTACTGTTTGAGATGCAGAGCTAAGAGAGGTATACATCACTGAAACGTCCTGTGAGCTCTGACAAAGAGCAGGTACAAATATATTGTATTGTATAAAGAAAAATTACATGCTCTAACAATTTTTTTCCAAGATTTTACATTAGTGTTGCATCATTTTTCATACAAATTTAAATTAAAAATGTCAATTTTCATGACTTATTGCAATACATTTCAAAAGCCAAACAACATGCAACATGACATAGATTGACAAGAAGCTTTTGTCTTTTCACTTCAATAGTTGCATGTTTATCCTGAAAGTCTTCTTGACCAGTTGCCAAGCCTATTTATATTGTTGTACTAATTATGCACAATCCTACTGTTAATTGCATTCTTACTATGGAGGATCATGCAAACTAACACTCGATGGACAGCATGAACTGCTAGAAATCATTGCTTGTGAAGGAAACAGCTGCTTATTACATGCCAACTGTATTCACCACCATCCTTTGCTTTGCAATTGAAAGCCACGACGTGACTGACAGGTTTTATTTTGTTCTCTAATGCTTTCTCTCTATTCACCGGCCTCTTTTAGAGGAAGGTGGCATGCATTGCCCTACAGACAACAGAGATATGTCAGGTGTGCAGCTAGCGATCGATTAGGATTGGACAATTGCACGATTGCATTTGCTCCGAGTGTATCCGGTTTGTGTCAGGGAATGCAACGCTCTGCCCCAGGCGCGGGTCGCGATGCTTCGGCTCAGTGTCAAGATCATTAAACAGAAGAAAGGATAACCGTCAAATCAGTGCACCACAACAAATGGGGGATTCAAGCTGTGTCTTTTCCTCCTCAAATGCCTGGCATATACTTGAAAGCCTTCCTATGTATAATGATGAGATTTTCAGGCAACAAGATTGACAGGTTTGCTGCTTTGAACATTTGATTTGTAGGTTCAGCATTAGTAAACCAGGATTACCCTCTGTTTCTACTTCGCCACCTAAGTGGATATGAAAGACAGCAGCGCAGTCTTGCTAATTGCTTGTAATTGACCAGAGTAAATCGATCTGAGTCTTGATTTGGTTTGCTGAAGGGCTTGAGAAAGGTTTAAGGGTATGTTTGGAAAGGCTGTCTTCACCATCTGCCAATCTCTCTAACGATTTTGGCTTCCCTGCAAAAGCCTTAATATAACCCTTACCGTGCAGATCTGCAGAAGTCCATCAGCTCATAGAGAGATCTGGGCAGGAATCCACTTAGCACAATCTAGCCATTACACATAGATCAACAGTGATTATTTGAAGAATTACCACCTGTAGTGCATCTGTGCGAAAGGGTTTTCAATGGTAACAGCTTTGAAATGCATTAGATATTTCCAGTAGCACCTCATTGCAGTACACGAGATCCAGGGGGTGGAGTTGGATCCAGATCTAAGGGGTGGAGATGAGTAGGATTAGGGGTGGGGTTAGGGATCAGGGGGTGGAGATGGGTAGGATTAGGGGTGGGGTTAGGGATCAGGGGGCGGAGATGGGTAGGATTAGGGGTGGGGTTAGGGATCAGGGGGCGGAGATGGGTAGGATTAGGGGTGGGGTTAGGGATCAGGGGGCGGAGATGGGTAGGATTAGGGGTGGGGTTAGGGATCAGGGGGTGGAGATGGGTAGGATTAGGGGTGGGGTTAGGGATCAGGGGGTGGAGATGGGTAGGATTAGGGGTGGGGTTAGGGATCAGGGGGCGGAGATGGGTAGGATTAGGGCTGGGGGTTAGGGATCAGGGGGTGGAGATGGGTAGGATTCGGGGTGGGGTTAGGGATCGGGGGTTGAGATGGGTAGGATTAGGGGGTGGAGATGGGTAGGTTTAGGTATATGTAAACTGGGAGGAGTTGGATCCAACTCCTCCCCCTGGATTTCGTGTTCTCTAGTGAGGACCATCTTGATATTTCTGCAAAATTACTCTGTTAGTTGTGTTTGCTAAGGCAAGTATCACCATTACCATTGATAACATAGTAATAATTGAATCAAACCCAACACTAAAGGTTAAACATTTACATAATATCTTCATTTCGCATGATACCTCAAATCATGTAGTTTGTGGAAAATCATCCAAAACACCCCAGCAACAGCCTAGCAACAATAGATAATATTTTACCAGCTCTAGAGAAAAACCCAAAACAAACTACTGTCTTAAAATATCTAAACAATATCTAGATCCATATCCACCATCAGAACACCCAAGCAACAATGAAGAATTTTCTACCAACCTCAAAAATATGTAGCAACCACCCAGAGCATCCTGCCTAGCAACACCCTAACATCATGCCAATGAGTTTTGCAATGGCAAGTACCAATCACATCTTCCATAAAAATCTAATTAGGTCTACTGATTGCTGAGCCATGCATATGCTTACAACGGTGAGTAGCTATTGTTGAAGATCACTTCAAAAATATCTCCTAATAAATTCCACCGAACATCGTGAAACAAAATGTCAATAAGTTGGAGCCTCGTGCTTCATAGCTCCCTGGTGGCTTCTGTCACCTCAAGTCGGTTCGTTGACTTTCCTCCATCACACCGTGTCAATCAATTTAGTGCCAAGCGATTATTTTCAGCCGTGACTGACTGAATGCATGCACAGCAAGATGGGAGAGGAGGACCGAGAATAAGATACAGAAAAGAGAGAAAGTGCAGGGCAGAAATAATGCGACAGGGCAAACAGAGAGAGAACAGCCCATGTATTTGTCATAAAACCAACTGTCAGTCTTTGTCTTGTCACAGTTGAGGAATGACACCTTCTCCCCGTAGGTGTCTCAATTCCTTAATCATATATGGAGCCAGATAGTGTCATGGCTTTCCTATCATGCACTGGGCCGAATAAGAAAACATGCACCAGCCCAAGGAAAGATTGACATTCCTCTGAGGAATACTATCAGTCTTCGTCCCAAAGTGAATCTTGTGCTTTGAACTGTCAGCCACATCAGGAAGAGCTTATGCTAAGGATTGCACAGTGGGTGATGTGGCTACCCTGAGTTTGTTTATCGTAATATGGGATCCGGGGTGTTTAGCTGGATGTCATTTTTAAGATGATAAGACCATGTTTACTTTTCACCCATACAAATTTGATCTGAATAACAGGCGTTGCATTTATGCCAGCCATAAAGCATGCAAGGGATTGCAGATTCGGTATTCAGTTGTCACTGATAACATGTGACTGTAGGCAGCAGAGAACTCTTACAGACGAAGTTGCACTTTTGCTCATGGTAACTTTTAGTACACTGAAAATAAAAGCAAATTTGCAAGGTTTTGCATCGGCTGACGGATCCCCTAAAGCAAGGTTGTCCAATCATGCTCCTGGAGGGCCACTGTCATGGAGAGTTCAGCTTCAACCCCAATTAAACACATCTGAACCAGCTAATCAAGGTCTTACTATAGGCATACTAGAAGCTTTCAGGCTGGTGTGTTGAGGGAAAGTTGGAGCTAAACTCTGCAGGACAGTGGCCCTTCAGGAACAAGTTTGGAAACCCCTGCCCTAAGGGGACATGATGGTGGAAAAAAAATATGAGATTGGAGAAAAACATATATTTCAAAAGAAGTTTTGCAAGTAAACACAAACTTTCTCAGGGGGGAACGCAAAACATTTTCTAGAGAACACAATGTAATTTCCCCTCCCATCATCATGTCCCTTTTGGGGCTCCGTAGGTCTATGCCAAAGTCAACAATGAGCAAAATTCAAGAAAGCAAATAAAACCAGATTTTGGTTGCTTAACTGATTGCTTAATTTAACTAAAAATAATATGACAAATCAATCAAGCACCTCAAAGGAAATCATAAAAAGGATGGAGAAGCATCATGGAAGCAAGGTGCAAATTATGGGAAAGAAGTCAAAACTTGCAATCTTAGTAAAAACCACAAAGTTTCAGCAGGGATTTCAAACATCAGTAATGATAATAGAGTGTATTTTTTTTTTTACCAGAGGAGGTATCAGTAAAGAAAGACAAGTGATTATGTTTCACTTTATTGTTCATTTACAACAATGTTCATTAAAATATGTAAGTTTTGTTTATAAAGTATTTCAGATTGACATTTAGGTAACTTTGCTACAGTAGTGGTGGCAAAGTTCAATATCATCATGTACAAAATGACGCATATATTCCATTTGTGCTCCGGTATCATAACTTTCTAATCTGACCTTTGCTCAGGTAGCTAGAGGCAAAATCGTCTGGACAGAAGCCCGGTTCCTGGACAAAACACTGACCTTATTTCTGCTGCATATGCATATTCACATTCACAGTCTCCTGTGCACTTAGCAAAGCAAATATCAGCGACCCGTGCAAATTAAGGGACGGGTTAATTCAACAAAGGTTCAAAAGTTTAACTTTAGATGGCCAAAAACCAAGACATGAATAAAATCAAATACCATCGTAAAAGATCCTTGAAGTTTTTCTCAGCCTTGAACTTTTTGTACTTTTCCTGGTGATCAGGTTGGCGTCTTGAAGACCAGAATGGTGGACAAAAATGCAGGTTGTCTTGCTCTGAATTATGAATAAGGAAGTTAAACAAAGACGTTTTCTTATTCATTTCACACATTCATTCAAATGAAAATTCAAATGAAGTTGAAAAGTTAAGAGTTCAGCTTAACGTGAATTGTTAAGCACCTCAATAAATAAATTAAATTAAAATATCTAAAAAACAAACAAACAAACAAAAAATTCTAAATTTAAAAATAAAACATACATATATATATATTTTAATATTCCAAATAAAAAAGATCGAAATGGATTTAATTATTATACTTAAATGCACAACTTAAAAAAAAAAATAAAAAAAAAAAAGAAACATCTGAAAACTATAAATAAATTAATAAATTGAATGAATGAACAAATTAATGCAATAGGGATTTAATAACTATATTTACATGCACAGCTTTTTGTTGCAGTAATAAAAAAATTAAAATAAATAACATTTGCATCATATGTATTCCAAACAAAATTGACGATAACAGCTTAGGCTTCTAAGTTCTGTCAGTGGTCCTGTCAAAAGTTAGCTGACTAAAGCGGTTTGGAAACTCAGTATGACACTCTGGCACATAATTGGCATGTTTTCCTTTCTCACAGATCTCAACATGTCAGACAAGCTCGTCATGTTGCTTCCTTGACTCAACACTCAAATCAGAAGCAAAGTCTTACGTCAATTATTCTTCTAAATAAGGCATTACCTCTTTCAAAATGATTTAGCTGTCAGTTGGATTAGGCAGATTGTAAATGTAGTTAGTTAAATGTGTTTATAGAGAAAGATTTCATTTTTAACTATACATTTCTGTCAGAACCACTATCGTCAAATACGATTGACAATTAGCATACAGTTAGGATTGGCGGTATGGTTCTGTTCTGGGCGAGAACTCCCTGCGTATGCATGCAGCCTAGCATGGATAAGAGCAGCAATAACCCCTCTTAGGGTAAACATGACAGAACCAACATGAATGTATTGGAGATATCATTCATTCAAGATTTTAAAGTACAACATAATTCGAGAATTTATTCTGATTCAAGGGGAATCAGAATGCCAAATCCTGACTGGGTGAAAGGAGGAGCTGGGGATGGAGGAGGGTAATTCACTCCTGAGAAACAAGAGGAGCTGGGGATGGAGGAGGGTAATTCACTCCTGAGAAACAAGAGGAGCTGGGGATGGAGGAGGGTAATTCACTCCTGAGAAACAAGAGGAGCTGGGGAGGGAGGAGGGTAATTCACTCCTGAGAAACAAGAGGAGCTGGGGATGGAGGAGGGTAATTCACTCCTGAGAAACAAGAGGAGCTGGGGATGGAGGAGGGTAATTCACTCCTGAGAAACAAGAGGAGCTGGGGAGGGAGGAGGGTAATTCACTCCTGAGAAACAAGAGGAGCTGGGGATGGAGGAGGGTAATTCACTCCTGAGAAACAAGAGGAGCTGGGGAGGGAGGAGGGTAATTCACTCCTGAGAAACAAGAGGAGCTGGGGAGGGAGGAGGTTAATTCACTCCTGAGAAACAAGAGGAGCTGGGGATGGAGGAGGGTAATTCACTCCTGAGAAACAAGAGGAGCTGGGGAGGCAGAAGGTTAATTCACTCCTGAGAAACAAGAGGAGCTGGGGATGGAGGAGGGTAATTCTCTCCTGAGAAACAAGAGGAGCTGGGGAGGGAGGAGGGTAATTCACTCCTGAGAAACAAGAGGAGCTGGGGAGGGAGGAGGGTAATTCACTCCTGAGAAACAAGAGGAGCTGGGGAGGGAGGAGGGTAATTCACTCCTGAGAAACAAGAGGAGCTGGGGAGGGAGGAGGGTAATTCACTCCTGAGAAACAAGAGGAGGTGGGGAGGGAGGAGGGTAATTCACTCCTGAGAAACAGGAGGAGCTGGGGATGGAGGAGGGTAATTCACTCCTGAGAAACAAGAGGAGGTGGGGAGGGAGGAGGGTAATTCACTCCTGAGAAACAAGAGGAGCTGGGGATGGAGGAGGGTAATTCACTCCTGAGAAACAAGAAGAGCTGGGGAGGGAGGAGGGTAATTCACTCCTGAGAAACAAGAGGAGCTGGGGATGGAGGAGGGTAATTCACTCCTGAGAAACAAGAGGAGCTGGGGATGGAGGAGGGTAATTCACTCCTGAGAAACAAGAGGAGCTGGGGATGGAGGAGGGTAATTCACTCCTGAGAAACAAGAGGAGGTGGGGAGGGAGGAGGGTAATTCACTCCTGAGAAACAAGAGGAGCTGGGGAGGGAGGAGGGTAATTCACTCCTGAGAAACAAGAGGAGGTGGGGAGGGAGGAGGGTAATTCACTCCTGAGAAACGCGATAGCTGCTGATAATACTGAAGGAGCTTTTATATGTATACAGTGATAGGCATCATATTCCTATAGGTAGACGTGGATCAGTTGATGCGAGCTTGACTAACATGACCTGCCAGAACTGACGCTACGCTTGATGTGTGGTTGGGAAAAAAAGCAGTTTATAGTTTGTTTTGTAGCTGGCAGGATCAAATGAACGAAAGCCCCTTGTGAACTTTCATTGTGAATTATCCAATGATGGAAAAACACAGATAAACGGCTTTAAAATGATGATTAACGGTTATCCCGTGCAGCAAAGCCTAGGGTGAAGAGGACAATAATCTTGTCTGTTCATTTCCTTCACCGCTAATTTGCATTTTAATTCACCCACGTTCGCTCATTCTTGTTTATGCTAATTGTCTCCCAATCCAAGTGGTAGCTATTTTTCCTCCTCACAAGAGTCATTCAGGTATATTTGCATGTGGCTTTTGCGAAAGAGTCGTCTCTTAAGAGGCATTTCCTGTAATAGCTGGCCTCTCGTCTGCCATGTACTCATCTGAGTCATCAAACACACTCGGTAAAGATGCCCCGCTAATGACGCAGACTTCTAGTGTCATGAGGAAAGGGTTAATGTTTCTAATGGAGTCTGTCAGAGCTGTTCAGAAGAAAAGGCTGTGAGGGAATCGCTATAACTATAAAACTTAATTCAAGGTGCATTTTGATTTTCAGGAATAAATCTGATGATATGGTGATGAAGCTTGTAGGAAATAAAAGTCAGTAATGAAATTCCTTGAATGGAGACAAAAATTTGGGGTTTTCTCCTTAAACAATAGTGGCTTCAAAAGTTCTGAAAATCAATCACATATACTTTATTAATAGACATATCGGGTATCTATGTAAATGATTTATTGGTACTTTTGAAACTAAATGTGCACTTGCATTTGATTACATTCCCAATAAGGCATTATTTCTTTACAGTCTAAAGTGTTTTTGAATGAACTTAAAGGATTAGTTCACTTTTTAAAAAACTTTTGCTGATAATTTACTCACCCCCATGTCATCCAAGATGTCCATGTCTTTCTTTCTTCAGTCGAAAAGAAATTAAGGTTTTTGATGAAAACATTCCAGGATTTTTCTCCATATAATGCACTTTACTGGGCACCAAACTGGCCAAGGTCCAAAAGACAGTTTCAGTGCAAACTGCAAACTGTTCAAAGGGCTTTAAACGTTTCCAGACGATGAATAAGGGTCTTATCAAGCGAAACGATCGGTCATTTAAAAAATAAATAACAAAGTTTAAGTTTTATAAGCTCAAATGCTCGCCTTGTTCTGTTCTGTGATGCACGTTCGTGACTCTCCTGTTCGAACTCGTTCATCAAAATGAACAAATCTTTTTTCGAGTCTTTTGATTCATTTAACGAGTCGTTTGATTCATTTAACGAACGAAATGAACGAATTGACTCGGAAAAAGATTCGTTCATTTTGATGAACGAGTTCGAACAGGAGAGTCACACAGAACAGAGCAAGGCAAGCATTTGAGCTTATAAAACTAAAATTTTGTTATTTATTTTTTTAATGAGCGATCGTTTCGCTTGATAAGACCCTTATTCATATTCTGGTGTCGTTTAAAGCCCTTTGAACAGTTTGCAGTTTGCACTGAAACTGTCTTTTGGACCTTGAACCGTTTGGTGCCCAGTAAAGTGCATTATATGGAGAAAAATCCTGGAATGTTTTCATCAAAAACCTTAATTTCTTTTCGACTGAAGAAAGAAAGACATGGACATCTTGGATGACATGGGGGTGAGTAAATTATCAGCAAAAGTTTTTTTAAAAGTGAACTAATCCTTTAAGTGCAATGGCTGAATTTGGAATAGCATAATTTCATACTATTTTTATAAAGATATGGCAGAAATAGTAAAAGTAGTATGCTAGTATGGTATTTGACTTGATTCATCACTGAATGAATCAGTATTTTTGAATGAATCGGTTGAATGAATGACCCAATGATTCACTCATAAAGACAGACGGTCACTTGTCATCAAACTTCCTCACCACTAATACAAGGGACTAGACACTTTGAGTAGAATTTTGACAATATCCATTTATACGTAAACTTTGTACCTCTCGGCTTCATCTCTGCTTTTTAAATATGTGACAAATGCTGACTGTTCCTATTTAGATGCACCATCATGAAGCGGCTGTTTTTCTGCTGAGTTTGAATCACCTGCTGATTAGAAAACAGTTTTTTATTTGCAGACGTTTGCTGACACATCCACCTGTTTCATTAGATGGCCACAATCTGGCTAAACTCTCCCTAAGTCCCATATACACATCAATATATTACAATTGCATTTCCTTTCTCTCGGCTTTTAAAGCAAGATGCTCTGTGGCACAGGAGGAACAGTGATTAACTCACCAGAACAACAGCCTTTCCAGCAAAACACAAGTTGATTTGCAGTAATTCCCCAGTTCTGCTGAGAGAGTGTTGGAGCGAACAATTCTCTTATCAGTGTCTGAGGGAGTGTGTGGATCTGCTAACTCACAACCGAATCTCACGCTGTGTGAAACTATTCAAACTCTTGTTTCAGGCTAAAATGGTATTGGTCTCTAAATTTTCTTTTGCGGTGTGAGAGTTAATCATCCCCACATCGTCATCATCTCACATCTCTTGACATTTTCAGGATGTGACTAAGAAGTGAAAGATATCACAGAGAAAACATTAAAAGTACACTATGTAACTTTAACCGCATTTTAACCATATTTTGAGTGTTAACCACTCAAAATATACCAATATATAGATTTGCATACTGAATTGTAATCGGTCTTCTATATTTACAAAATGAATTCTGAATTGCGGCTTTTCAGTCACAGAGAATCACAGCTTAAAATAACCTCAAACTTCAACGCTTACTTTTTGCACTGCCTTCGGGAAATGCAAATCTAGTTAAGCATCTGTAAATGAAAATGAAACGTAATGATAATTTTCCAGAGCGGAGGACAAAGAGAATGAGCACATATGAGGAAACCTCCACTTGTTCCTTGTGACTTGTTTGCTAACAGCAATTCTCAGTTGGATTCAATTGACTTGATCAGTTTTGCATCACTGAAATACGAGGAAGCTTCATAAGTGTTGCCAGCTGCTTCCGAGCACCACGACAAAACAAACACGCAGCCAGACACCTATGCGAACATTCGAACACAGGCAGAATCACACACCCGCAAACACAAAGACATCAATCTCTCAGGTGTGCGCAGCAGCCGGCACCTTATATTGCGTCCTTTGATGCTGCCGCCGTTTCCTGTTTAATATTCCACTCAGTTACACTCGGAAGACCAAGTGCTTGGGGGACATCACAATGTAGGAGTGTGTTAACATTCCAGGGCCGACATGGGAGCTAAGAGAAGAACTATAGTGGAATGATTGAGTGATAAAAAAAAGACAGATAAAGAGAGAAAATACGGTTAACTCCCCAGATTTTATTCCTAATAAATCTTCCCAATGACACATGGCTTTTTTCGCTTATAATGATCCTCTCTAAGCAATTGTCATGAAGACAAGGGCATTTCCAGAGGAAAATGTTATTGCTCTGCGATTTCTCTTGCTCAGGAGATTCAATTGGGGGTATTAGGTTCATGCACAGGAATAATTCACCCAAAAACTTAAATTGTGTCATTATATACACACAATGCCATTCTAAATGGGAATTAAGTTATTTTCTGTGGAAAGGAATACTTTTGAAGAACTCTCATGCATCTGTAAAGATTTAAACAACAACTATAAGAAATAGTACAAATGCATCACAAAAAGTTTTAAAAAGCACACTTTAAAAATGGCAAACAAAGGGAATGACTTCAGAATACTTGGGATATGGTACACGAGTCATGCCTTCTTTTGTGATGCTTTTATGTCGATGTATTTTCTTTTTTGAGCTTGACAGCTCCTGGTCACTATAACCTGATTCTTCAAAATGGAATGTCATTTCCATGGAAATAACAACAATTTATGGGTATGAAAGAACGTGAGGAGAATTTTCATTTCTTGGTCAACTTTTCTTTTACCTTTATCCCAGTTCCATCTCACAAAATTCCTTAGGATGTATTGTAAATGTATGTTATTAGGGGTTCAAGCGAATAGCGCTGAAACTCTATTGAAACTGTTAGAATTTCCAAGGATCAGCATTCTCCCCTAAAAGTGACCAGGCAGACGAAACCATAAGTCGTAAGTCGTCTACAGCGTCACCAAGGCTCGCTCCAATTGACCTGATGGTGGCGCTACAGAGATCAAAGGTATGTAATGTTTCATAACTCCTAAATTGTTTGTCGCAGGCCCAAGTGTCTTAAATCATTGGAATCATTGGCTTAGGGTGGACAAAACACATTTCTGTTTCGATGGTTGAAAATTTCACCAAGGTTTTCAGTAGCACCTATACACGAGATCCAGGGAGCGAAGTTGGATCCAGATCTAAGGGGATCAGGGGTGGGGTTAAGGATCAGGGGGCGGAGATTAGTAGGATTAGGGGTGGGGTTAGGGATTAAGGGTGGGGTTAGGGATCAGGGGGTGGAGATGGGTAGGGTTAGGGTTAGGGCTAGGGGGCGGAGATGGGTAGGATTAGGGATCAGGGGGTGGAGATGGGTAGGATTAGGGGTGGGGTTAGGGTTAGGGATCAGGGGGTGGAGATGGGTAGGATTAGGGGTGGGGTTAGGGATCAGGGGGTGGAGATGGGTAGGATTAGGGGTGGGGTTAGGGATCAGGGGGTGGAGATGGGTAGGATTAGGGGTGGGGTTAGGGATCAGGGGGTGGAGATGGGTAGGATTAGGGGTGGGGTTAGGGATCAGGGGGTGGAGATGGGTAGGATTAGGGGTGGGGTTAGGGATCAGGGGGTGGAGATGGGTAGGATTAGGGATGGGGTTAGGGATCAGGGGGCGGAGATGGGTAGGATTAGGGGTGGGGTTAGGGATCAGGGGGCGGAGATGGGTAGGATTAGGGGTGGGGTTAGGGATCAGGGGGTGGAGATGGGTAGGATTAGGGGTGGGGTTAGGGATCAGGGGGTGGAGATGGGTAGGATTAGGGGTGGGGTTAGGGATCAGGGGGTGGAGATGGGTAGGATTAGGGGTGGGGTTAGGGATCAGGGGGTGGAGATGGGTAGGATTAGGGATGGGGTTAGGGATCAGGGGGCGGAGATGGGTAGGATTAGGGGTGGGGTTAGGGATCAGGGGGCGGAGATGGGTAGGTTTAGGTATATGTAAGGTGGGAGGAGTTGGATATGGATCGAACTCCTCCCCCTGGATTCGTGTTCTGCAGTGAGGACCATCTCAAGGTTTTCGCCAGATCGAAAACAAACCAGTGCAGAGTCTGATTGTCAATAAATATCGAATAAAAGTAGAAATTTCAATTCACGTCTGTGACGGGAAGCCAAAACACTACTAAAACAGCTATCTCTCTTGAACAGAATGAGATAATTTTTACCAATGTTGGTACACCTATGTATGGGGTCGTGTAAAAAAAAAAAAAAAACCTGCAGCGACTGGCCACTTTGTGGTGCTATAAAATAAAATAAACAAACAAACAAACAAACAAACACGAAAACGGCTATAGCTACGCAACAGTCAGTTCGATTGACTTGGAAACTGGCAGCGTGGTGTCTTTGTCCAAGTTGCTGCGATTGTCTATAAGGACATTCGCATATCTCGAAGAATGACACAACATTCATACCATATGGTAGCACTCCTCATTCTGAGTAACTTTGTTTCTAGGACCACCGCTGTCAATCGAATCGTTTGTTAAAAACGTGAGATTATTACTTTCACGAACCTAGGTTTTTGGCTCAACCTCGATAACTGTTAAGAATCTTTAAAACATATATTTCCTTAGTAAATTGCCTGTTTTGGCTGCCAATGGTCTTTTCCAACAATGATCTGGAAGGTTACAGGCTTGATAAATAAAACATAATATACGCAATTGCTTAAAGGCCTTAAAACGCTTGAACCCCATTAATTGCTGCTTGCAGCTATTTTTTAATTCAAAATTAAATAATAAGCACAGCCCAGATAATTTGGTCTTGGGAAGAATGTTCTTGAGATCTCTGACATCTGATTAGCAAAGCTGAGCACTATCTGAGACTGTTGAATGGTAGACACTAGTATCCAAAGTGATTTACATTGCATTAAACATTTTTTACTTCATACATTCCCTGGGAATCAAACCCATGACCTTGGCGTTGCTAGCACCGTGCTCTACTGTTTAAGCTAAGGGAATGTTTTGATTGTCTTCACACATGGATTGATTCCTTGATTCATCCGGTCTCATTTTACATTTTATACACAATAGTTGGTGTATTTCCTTCTAGGATGACAGATTGCTTTTAAACCATATGGACTCCATGATCAAATGGACTCAGGCCTCCACCAAAAGCTCCAGTGCTTTAGAAACTCTAAAGGAGAAACTTGCGAGATTACTTTTTCTCAGGAGGAGAATCGGAGAATCAGTAGACTCTGAGATGCAGTCTTAAGAGAAACAGACGAGCAATTGAAGAGATCTCCTCTGTGATTTTTCTTTCCCACGGGTCGGATCCATCGCTCACCTATGGAATCGGGTTGTGATAGCTTTTTCAGATGTATCGCACCTAGCCTCTCTTGATAAACGCGCAGATAGCGAGTGAGCACGCACGGTCGATAATGCAGTGAGCGCGTGGGCACCGTCCATTAAATAGCAGTTAATTACCCTGCACTGGAGATGAAAGGCTCATTTGTGAAACGGCCTCCTTCTCGCATTGATGAAATAGCTCTTCAAGTTCACACACACGTGTTCTCGAACAAACAAATGCGGACGTTCGACATGTGCGGCATCCTAATCACGCCGCTTCAATCACAGGTACATTTTTGCACTAATTTTTTTCGTGACGCGCCCCTAAAGGGGGGAAAACGATGGAGGTTTATAAATAGAATGGTATCCAGGAGTGAATTTCCAACATAGCGTAAATAATTCATGAGCCTTCATTACTGTTATCGACCGTTTCCTGTGTCCTCTCGCGCGGCCAAACCTAACTGATAATGTCTTCCTCTGAAAGAGGGGTGATTGATATAAGTGTAGGCTTGCTTCCGAACGGGACAGTTTTCCCCTTCGAGAAGGTTTCCTGCTCTTCCCACTTCTTTGTTTTCCCCACACACATGCACGCGCTCAAATTCACTCTGCTCCATTGCATCCCAAGCAGGCGTATTAGTAATCCATCAATGCTATTTCCAGTCCGTGGTCTCGCTGGCTGGCAGGGAGGAAAAAGGATTGGAGGAGAGACCTTGGATGCAGACAGTCCTTCGGCTTGCCATCGTGGCAAAATAATCACACAAAGGTGTCTGTGTGTCTCTAGCCCGGACTTCTGGAAAAAGGGGGATGTGAGCGGAAGAGATAAAGAAGGTAAACAAAACCGGTGACATACGCACTCGGTCCTGTGAGGCTCTGCCACATAATATAGCCGTGTCACGGGCTAGCGTGTGCCGTGGAAGTCCGGATATGGGTTGGAGTACAGAGTCGGGTGGGTGGATGATGTTTTTTTGGACCGTGTCACGGTGCGCGGGTGCCAAGCAGGCAGTGTATTGTAGCTCAGCTGGACTTGGAAGTACTGGGACTGAAAGAAAGAGAGAGAGAGAGAATAGAGAGATGGGTTCTGTCCAGAATAGCATTTCTGGAGTGCACAGTATCCAAACTTCCTGATGACATAGTACATATGCCAGAATGTGCCTTTCATTTCCAATGTAATGGAAAAACCGGAAATAATATCAGCTGTGATTTTAAAGATGTTTTTACACAAAATTAAATAAAAAAAAATCTTGAAAATGGGAAATGTTGCCTTTGCAAAGTACAAAAATTTTTAAAACTGAAATTTAATTTTTTTTTTAAATAAAATAAACCATTTTAAATATTTATATAAACAAAGATATAATTTTCTTTAGAAAAAAGATCCAAAACTAATTATATGACAAAAGCACACACAAAATTGCTAAAACTTCACTAAAATTAAAGCTGAAAATATAAATATAATTCAAAATATGAATAGATATATGTAAATAACATTGAATGAACAACAATTTAGTGTACTATTTAAAACTTGGGCCATTTTCAGAACGAAATACTATTTACATAATGTAATGTGCTGTATAATGTATAACATACAGTTAAATTAGTGTATAATTCAACGATAAATGTTTCAAACATTATATTAGCATGTTATTCCATATATATATATATATATATATATATATTCTGTTTATACTGCACAGTAAGTATGCAATAAGCAGTCTGCTAATACTCCATCCCAGACATTGCCATATAATAGTGTGTGTGTGTGTGTGTGTGTGTGTGTGTGTGTGTGTGTGTGTGTGTGTGTGTAAGAGAGCGAGATGGAGAAAGCCAGCAGAGGATGAAAGCACGTGTCCCAGAATTCTGTGCTCTAAGATCACGCCACCACTAGATGGCAGGCTTGTGTGTTGAATTCTGTGGCACATCCATCTCTCACTCTCTCTCTCTTTAACACAGACACATCTTGAGAAAACGTGCGAGCACCGGTGCCTTTTTTCTTACAGCAGTGAATCGAACATTATGTTTCCAGAATCGATGTGATGTGCTTGAAAAATGCGACGTTTTTCAGAGCACACAGAGACTGTTTGTTTTAATGCAGTCTCCTTTCTCATCGCCTGCTTTTGTGTTCCTCCTCGTCTGCACTATCAGCCTCAAACAAACCAGAAAGAGTGTGTGTGTGCAGCTCCAAAGAACTACGACTCAAAATCTAGAAGGGAGGTTACATGAGGGCCAGTGCTATCTAAAAAATTCGATAACAACAAACTCTTTATGTTAGCAATACACAACCTCTAAAAACAAAAATGGATGCTATAGATACCCTAACGCTAATTCAACCCTAGTGGTAGTTACTAACCATAGCAAAAAAACAACAACAACTTTATGCTAGCTTAGAAACACTAGCCATAACAGCAAACTCTTAACGTTAGTGAGTTACTAACCCTAGCAAAAACACTTTATGCTAACTTAGAATTGCTAGCCACAACAACAAATTATGCTAATTGAGAGATACAGACAAGTCAACCCTAACAAACTATTTACATTTATTCATTTACCAGAGGCTTTTATCCAAAGCGACTTACAAATGAGAACAATAGAAGCAGTTAAACTGACAACAATATGCAAGTGCTATGAGCCTACGCAGTTTAATCTAACGCAGTACCTGTATTTTTTATTTTTTAAAGATTATAGACATAGAATATAAGATAAAGTGTTAGTATTAATGGATCAAGTGTTGCCGAAAAAGATGCGTCTTCAGCCGTTTCTTGAAAATGGACACAGACTCAGCCTGAACCAGCATGGAACAGACCAGGAAAAGGTCAGAGAAAGAGATTTAGTGCCTCTTTGAGATGGCACCACAAGACGGCGTTCACTTGCTGAGCGCACGTTTCTGGATGGCACTTTTAATGCTACAGGGATAGTTACTAACCCAAGCAAAAACACTTTATGCTAGCTTAGAAATGCTAGCCATAACAACAAAGTATGCTAGTTGAGAGATGGTAACACTAAGTCAACCCTAACAAAAACTCTTTATGCTATAGCGATAGTTACTAATCATAGAAAAAACACTTTATGCTAGCTTAGAAATATTAGCCATAACAACAAACTCTTTATGCATGACAGATACTAATCTTATCAAACTTTTTATGCTAGTTGAGAGATATGCTAAATCAGCCCTAACAACAAACTCTTAAGGCTTGACAATTACAACCATAACAGACTCTTATAACTGACATGTACTAATTCTAACTGTTTATGATAATTGAGATACAACTCACCCTAACAACTTTATGCGTATGCTGGCCATAACAACAAACTTCTTATGCCAGATGACATACAAATTCTGACACTCTTTCTGCTAGTTGTAATGTTGAATGAAATGTTCAATAACAAAAACGCGGTAGAACTACACCGTGACCTGACCAAAATAACAAAGTCTTTATGCTAGCTTACAGATGCTAACTCTAAAGTAACATTTACAACATTTGCTTTATGCTAGTTTAGAGATAGCCTAACGTTTGTTCAAAATAGTTTTAAGATACTGGAGTCATGATTCCAACCTTAGGCCTTACAAAACATGTACAGTGGTATTTACATGGTACTTTTGGCACCATGCTTTTGTACTGTGTAACATGTACTATATTCTTGAAAGTAAACAGTCCCATGACATGTACCATGGTAAAACCATCTGATATCATCATTGTACTACGGTACACAATAGTTTTTGTAAGGGCATGTTTTTGGACATACCATAGTACTTTTCCTTGCAGTACCACATAAATACCATGGTATATGAATATGATAGTCATCCAGTCGTACGGTATATCACAAAGCATTATAGTATTACCATATCATTCCATCACTGAACCATCCCTGCTGAAAAAAGAAAAGAAAAACCCCCAGCTAAAACAAGCCTAAGTCAGATGGCTGGTTTTATCTGGTCTCCCAGGCTGGTTTTAGAAGGGTGTTGGACCAGCTGGGATACCAGCTTTGACCAGCTAAGACCAGCCATCCAGCCTAGGCTGGTTTTAACTAGGGATGAGTCGCGATCTTCGAATAGTGGAATAGTCGAACTGCGTTCGAAATTCGATCATAAAATTGCTTATTCGAATATCGTTATATTTTCGCGCAATTAATGTGACATAATTGACGGTGCACCTACTGTCACAGATCGCGCAGCAGGGTATTTTCCTGTCAGGGACACAAGGTGTCACTAACATGAATGAAACCCCCTCCTGCGTGATCTAGGATACCAGCGTTTTATACATAGTGTAAACAAACAACAGAAGAAGAGCATTGTCGTGACCGTTAACTCTGCGCCCAACAGAGGTGGGTAGTAGACTAACCTTTACTGTCTATGGTAGTGACCGTCTATGGTAGTAACAAAGTAGGCTACATTTACTTCACTACGTTGGGCGACGTTCCTCTCGTTACTTTATTTTAATGCAATACATGTTGTTAAATGCGTAGTTTATTCCAAGCGCGCTGTGTCTTTTTTATGGGCATGAGCGATGCTCCATTCACAAATGAATCACTCTTTTGAGTCGATTCTGTTCAAAGACTTCATCAAACAAGTTGGCAGATCTGTCTAAATCGGTTCGCGAATCAGTTTGAATGATCTGTTCAGTTCCTCGCGCACTGAATCGTCTGAAGCGCTTTCAATTCACACTCGACACGGAGTCGTAACAGGAAGATTTAAGAACATCAAGAGCGTTGGATGAAGTGGCCGTGGACCTACAGTTTAGTCTAGTGACAGCAAATCTGCAAATGCATCATATTTTTGCCAGCGATGAAGATCTAGTTGAACATCTTCGTATGATGTCTGTGAATGAATGATTCCACAGGACGATACATTCTAGTTCATTTCATTCAGGTAATACATTTTACAACCAAACAGATTATTACTCGACGATAGCACTACAAGTATGATGACATTATCCGTTTTTTGGACATATACATTCATTTATTGGCTACATTAAATAAGCTACCATTGTCCACAGTTTATGAAATGAAAGCCGCCATCCCGTGGTAATGTGTGTGTGTAACGTTAATGCGCAGTGGCATCACACGAATAGTTTTGATTGAAACTAATTTGTTTAAAAAGTAGGCTTTTGCAGTAACAAGGCAGGTTTGCATAAAATCATTTGGACATTATTTTTTTTATCTAACGAGCATCTGGTTTGGCGATGCAAAAACGGACTGTCGTGCTTATTGTTTTTTTCTTCTATGCTAACTACGGTATGTTAAAAAAAAAATGACGAAAACATGTAAATTGTTCGAATAATAAACCGTTTGTTTGATGACAAATCGCTAAAGATGAAATTGGCCTTCCTTTCTGTCATTGTGAGTGTGCGTTTTTTTTCCGTTGTTTTTTTTCCGATTTTCGAACGATAATCGACTTTTGCTCCTCAATTTTCGAATGTCATTTTTTGCAGAAATTCACATCCCTAGTTTTAACATTTCATTTTCAGCAGGGATAATACCACCACACTTCGAAAACTGTACTGTGAAATAAGGACATATGAATTAGCCTGTATTCCAGCCCGAAACCCGCCCACAACATTTTTTGGTCGGGAAGTTCGGTCTGGACTCGATCCATTGAGGAGTAATTATGATCGGTTCAGAAATCGTCGGGCCAATCAAATTGCCAGGGCGGGCTTTATATGATGATGGACAGATGATCTGCAGTTACGTAATCATCACGTTATCAAAGAGCGCTTGGGTTGAACTGGTTTCCCTCCGAGATGACTGCAGCTGGAGAACTGAGATGTAGAGATTCCGCTATCGCGTCTGTTGTAAAAGAAATCGACAGCGCATTCATTTTAAAAGACGAACAGAGAACTGCAATCAAGGCATTTGTCGATCGGAAAGATGTGTTTGCCGTCCTTCCTACGGGATTCGGCAAAAGTTTAATTTATCAGCTGGCTCCGATGGTCGCTAAGAAGATGGGACTCAATGAAAACCCTGTGGTCGTTGTGGTTTCTCCTTTGGTCGCACTCATGGAGGACCAAGTAAAAGAAGCAACACTCATTATTTTACTACTTCTTCCAGCGTGCGTGCAGTTGAGTTCTGTTGACAACTATGCATAGCTCAACATACGTCACTTACTGCGTTGCTCTGATTGGTTGTAGGTCTATCCAATTGAGTGCAGAGTTTTCTTTTTTTTTCCTGGTTCGGTTAAGACACGCCTCATAATCACAGCCCTATGGAGCAGTATCAGACTCACATTCTGACTAGAATATGAGTATGACGAAGTCAGGCTACATATGAATATCATAACAGTCTACCATAGTAAATCATCTAATATCCTCACTGTACTGCAATTTTTATAAAGGGAGTTAATTTATTTTATCTTAAAGTGTGTGTATTACATCTTGTATCTGTACGCTGCTATATTTAGGCAAAAATCTGCTTGATGTTCATTCAGAAAAATTGACTGTGACATGATATTAGAGATATGAGACACAGACAAGGCCTCATTCTGCCTGGTGCCAGCTCTGCGTGGGAGCACACGTGTCCTATGCCAAGTTACCAGACGTGCACTTGAATACAGCAGTTTTTTTCCTGACAGGCTTTTTAGCTTCGAGGCCTTGCTACTCTCAAAACCCACCCCTCACCGTGCTTCTCGCACACATATATACAATGTTTGGCTTGCAGGTTGTTGTTCGTTCCTGCTACCGTAGTGTTCTCCAAACCTCTCACTACTTCTGTGGGCAATCATCAAACAGCAGAGGAGGAAAATATGTCTGCTTTCAGGCACCATTTGCTATTTATTTTCTAAGCGTGCAGCGTCACAGCCAAGTCATAATCTCGCAGGGCTCAGAAGCTAATTAAAGAATGCAAATTGTACTTGATTCGGTCTGTGACCAATGCGAACATCAAGACAGACAGCTTTATGTTATTCATAGCACTGTGCACATCTCCAAAGAGAAACATCACAGAAACACCACAGAAGGACTGATTAAAAAAAAGATGGGAAACAGACAGAGTGACTTAGCAAACAAGAGCGCCTTAGCAAACTGTCTCGCAATGTCCTCAAGCACCTCATTTAATGACTTGCTCCATGAATACAGACATATTTGTCTTAAAAACATCAATACGGACAAGCAGGTCTGTGTTTTTAACACACAGAATTCAATTCAACTGTATTTATGTCTAATTACAGAAGAGAAGCACATAGCGTAAATGGCCCTGAACTACGTCTAAATAATCTCTCTCAACATAATCATTACAACACTGCATTTCCGTGACATACTCACGCCATTTACACATGCTAAATCCAGCAAACTAGTCAGCACAGATTTAAACATGGTCATGTGTATTTAGTTTATATATTATAGCATATCTAATAAATTAACTTTTGTTTACCAGTGTGGAAGTACACTTCATTACCCAGAATGCATTACCTGATTAGAATTTAATTGAATATCGTGTTTTCAGCGGCCTTGGTTCTGGAAGTATTTTCCCCATTCATTTTTCTATTTTTAAAGAGTTTTTGTTAAAAAGTTATATGCCAAACCATCCAGGTACGAGGTGAATCACTACTGTACAAACTTCGATTTGAAGCAAAAAAGCTTTTGAAAATCTGACAAAAAGACTTCGAAGGTACAATCCCATGAAGCATTGTGATTGGCATAATATAATTAAAAACGACAGATATCCATATAGATATTTAAGTAGTTTCAGAGTTTAGGGAGAGTGACTCTATGTCACTTGCAATGCTTCATGGAAGTGAGTGGCCACTAAAGAGTTATTTTGGAATTTCCTTGTTATGATTCTTTGATTGGGGGAGATCTCTTTCCATAATCATGGTTAATGTCGTTGAAATAATGCAGGCTTCAACAAAAACATTTGGATTGTAAGTTATTGTTCAAAATCAAATTCCCCTATATGAAGAAAATGAATGGAATTTTTACTTCCGGAACCAATTTTACACAGTCAGGCTCTGTTTACACCTGGTATAATATGCGTTTTGGTCATTCGGATCACAAGTGGATGACACTAAATACAGGTGTAAACGGGGTCTAAAGCGTTTTGAGCTTGTCCACTTTCAACCACTTCCAGAGGTAGTTCCACCGGATTGCTTTGTAGTGTAAACGCTCATGTGGTCGAATGTGTTCAAACAGCCACAAAAGACCGTCTACTCTCAGTCAACTGACCTAACACGTAAATATTATGGGAAGCGCGCTAGCCAGACGGGATTAAAACTTTATTGGCTGAGACCCATAATTGGTTTGAAGATGAAAAAGGTACCAAACACAATATTTCGCTCACCATTTCTGATTTCTGACAAACACTCACAGCGTTCGCCGTGGTCTTGCGTCTATCAGAGCAGAAAGGAAAGTTGATGGTCTCTGTATGTTTTCCTGTTGTCTCCTTTCACGTTCATATGTAAATTGCGTGAGCTTATTTCGCCAATTAGATCAAAAGATCTGAAAAAAAAAAAACCATACATTTACCCACCCATAGACTCTCCTCTCAAAGAAACCATGACAGAAGTGGTATGTAAATGGATATGTGTCTGCCTCGTCTACTTGTGATCCGATCGACCAAAACGCATCTTAATACCAGGTGCAATTCAGTAAATTCCTCTTCCTGTCATTCCAACTGAGCTTCCTGTGGGGTGTGACCAATTCAAAAGGATGAGTCATTTTGACATTTCAAAGTGATTTTTCCCCCAAGTAAATCCGACCTACACCATTCTCCCCAGTGTGTGCTATTCCTTAGTTCCTAACTCTCATAGGTACAAAACTCCCAGAAATCACCAAATCCGAAATTCACGAGGCCCGTCGCTGTACACATGTTCCAAAATACCTGACAGCTAAAAACAAGACCACACAAAAACACACACTGTCCTGACTCCCTGAGTCACCAGCATTCACACCGTGTCAGCGTGGAGGAAGGAAACCCACCAGTCTAAGCCCATTAATGTTACAGCACATCCCAGGTAGCTGCAATAGCGAGTGTCCTAGAACATTTCCAGTCGCAAGTCAGCAGGACGTTTTCAGATTCGTCTGAGGGACTTGTCACCTTTGCAGAAACTGCCACCCTGACACTGACACAGTGGCACTTCCAGATCAGAGGAGCGCTGCTTCCCTGGAAAGCCTTTCTGTCATTTCGGTAATCTCTTGCAGCAGACGCGCTAGTCTTTATCTAGCGCAACTCTCTACTTTCTGAGTCAACATGCAACGCCAACTAGCACACAGAGGAGATGGGGGTTCAGGAAAGACAAATGCCACATGAATTGTAGCGCCGCAAATTGTTAATGAGTATTTTATATGCTCTTTCTCTCAATCCATCCACTATGAAATTTACTTTGAGCTCAAGGTGTTGGGTTTGATTTGAACAACTGTGCGAAACTGTCGAAGGTTCAGCATGCATGTTTTACAGTCCTGTAGGAAAACGATGAGAATAAATGGAGAGTTGTGCTAAAGTATCCTGTTTCTCAGATATTTTTTGCAATCTTAATGTCTCAAGCTGTGCTCAGATTTGTCTGTAATCAAAACACGAATACTTCCTAAAGCAAATGATATGAACTACACTTGGTTTCCAGTGTTTTTGTGTATTTTTTTTATTTCAGGATGTGCCAGGGGCAACAACATTCCTAAAATAAACGGCTAAAATACAATGTCCTATCATGTTTTGAATTTAAAGTCTTTTTAGACTTTTTAGTTTCCAGTAAAATATTACAATATCTTGTAAATAAGATACATTTACTTGAAAAGCAACACTGCAGAAGATAAGATAAGATAAGATAAGTTAAGATAAGATAAGTTAAGATATATAAAATAAGTTTAAAAACAATGCATTAAGACAAAATACACCTATTTAAGAAATAATCAATGAAAACAAGTCTTAATATCTTATAGATTGTTGCTTCTCATTTTGCTTTATAGACATCTCGATATTTTACTGCAAAGTAAAAAAACAACAACAAAAACTTTTACATTTTACATCAATAAATGCCATTTTGTCATTTTTTAACTTTTATTTTAGAATATACTGTTTCTTCTCACAACTTCCTGTCAATCCACCTCCTTCAGAAATGGAAGAAATTGGGCGTTTTTTTTTTTTCAGACAAATTTCATTACTTTATTATTATTTTATTTTTTTTGCTTTCAGAATAATACTTGACATAATCAAGAAATTTATTTAACCCGAACTTTCAACATGCTGACTCCCAGCAGTCAATAATTGTAACCCTTAAAACTGACATATTTAAAACAAAAAATCCTGTGAAAATAATTTCTTTATGCCTTAAAATAGTTTGAATGTAACTACACCCTCACTTCATTTAGTATACGCAAAAACCTGAACATGCAAATTAGCCCCGCCTCCACTCACTCGGATTACATGATCCACTCGCTCAACTTTACTGCTACACAATGGCAAGTGGAAATACTGGTTTAATTCAGCCATATATGTTTGAACCAGAAACTGATTCAGAAGAAGAAGAGGAAGAGTGAATCAGGCTTGTCTACAATGTATCAAAATGGTAATGAACTTTATGTATCGCTCTCTACAACGTCGGACATATGATGGCAATTGATATGATTAGCCTTTGGCTCGACTACGTTATCAAACAGCTAATAATGTGTTGCTAATGTTACACAAACCATGTTCCCGTTCACCATCTCAGAGTCAGACGGCTGCCTTCTAGATATTCAGTATCCTTAGAAACGCTTTGAACATCATAGAAAGTCAGTGGTGAAAGGCATATAGTTCTTCATAACATCGTAATATTGCAATATAGAGCTGGTGAATTATGTATATATGTCCCCGATTTTGTGCTCACTGTGTTAAAATGCTCACAGAACATGATAGGAATGATCGGAAAAGCCCCGCCCCGGCCCCACATGTTGATGGGTTTGGTCCCTTGTTTTGGACGGGAGGTTGCAGGAACATAAGACATAAACAACATCAAAAACTTGATTTTCACCACAGGGGGTCTTTAAAACTACATAATTAAGGGGAAACATCCACTCTTACTGTACCTCTACATGACTGAAAAAAAGAGAAATTAAAATGTCAAGAAGGTCTCTTTATACTCTTACTGTACATCAATAATTGTCTCGTTTGTTTCTATTTCTGAAGCAATATAATTTTCCTCCAGGGTAGTTAGCGTCATAGTTAGAGAGGGATGTGGGTGTGCGAGGCGCATTCATTGCGTTAGCGTGTTAGCTTAATGATTCCCGAGTACATTCCCCTACGCAGTTGCCCCGTTCGAGGCGTGACATTAATCACTGGGGTTCACTCCGTTGTGTAATGAATGGAAACAAATTACCTCATCCAGTTTGACAGGTTAATGTTCTTAGACTTCTAATACTCCCTGCCTTCAAGACCCGGGGCCCTAAGTGCCTTTTTGTCTTTTTTGTTTCAACTTGGAAAGTGTTTTGGGTCTTGAGTGCTCATAAACCAAAGTAAAGGCCAATTTCTATTGTTCCTCTCTGTGGAACAGAATAGAAATGTTTCAACCACAAGGTGACACGAGTTTGCAGAAATGCAAGTGAACCTCGGCCGCTGCTGCATTGCAAAGGTCCCTTAGGCTGATAAAGGGTTAATGATACTTGTCTCTCTAGTTTGGCTCATCAACTTTGGCTTGCTGCTCATTAATCTTCATTCATGGTGTGCTGTAGTGTCGACCGCTTAATTACAAATCTGGTCAACTGTCATGGGAAATGCACGTCCCGTGGGCTGCGAGTAGTATTTCTTGCAGAATCCCTAGGAAACAACCTTGGCAATTATATTTATGATAGCTGGTCCTAGACCAGTGCTCTGGTTATTTTACACAGCAAGTGGTTCGGTTTGCCTCTACAAAAGCAACTAAACATGTCATAGGCACCACAGGGCCGCACTGTTGGTTGATGTCGTACTTGTAGCAATAATTTACTGACGAAACCACTCGGCTCTCAAATGCAGCGGAAAATGCATCTGATCTTTGGCTGCACTGTGGTTCAGATCAAGTGGAAGGTACTTCTTGAAAATAGGCAATGAGTCAGTTCAGTGATGCTACATAGAGGTTTGTGGGCCCAGTTTTAAATCGAGTAGTTTGTTGATTTGTCATGAAGTTGCTCCCTGAGTCAAATAGATGACTGGAGGGGTAATTAATTCAGCTCTGCCTCCCTGCACAAATGGATCTGATGGTGGATACAAACAGAAAATCTGACAAGAGAAGGCCTGGATCTCAGTGGTGTCTCGAAGTGTCAATCAAGTGCACAGGAAATGTCAGGGATTAGCAAAAGATACAGAATAGAATAAGAAATCGTCACACTTTAGCTTAGGGTCCCATTCTCACTATTAAGAAGTTGCTTATTAGCGTGAATTTTATTATATTGGCTGTTTTTAGTGCTTATAAAGCACATATTAATGCCGTATCCTGCATGACCATATTCTACATCCCTTAACCCTCTGGGGACCAGAGTGTTTTGGGGGCCCTTGGGATGTTTTGACATGCACTGACATTTGTGCTTTTTTCAGCACAAAAAACTTGGCTACCATGATATCTGAGCAACATGTATGTACATGTTTGTATTTTTAATAGAATAATGTTTATGCGTGGTTATTGAAAAAAATAAAAATGAAAGTTGCTGAAATAAGACCACAAAACACATATTGATTATTTCTTCACAAGACTTTTGAAAATTGTATCACATAGCCTAGAATATTTGCTCCAAAACTATGTGAGAATCATCCTGACTACTCATTCAGATAAGTCAATAAAGTCTTTTACATTTTTAATGACGTGTTTTGTTTGAGAAAGCTTTATGCAGGAGGCGTGATCTCTCATTAATATGTATGGCATTCCACACCTGAGAAAGACAAAGACCCTCCCCATAATGGCCCTATTAGGTGCTATCAGGCCATATCATTACAGGAGCCTTGCACAAAGAATGAGGAGATTTAAAAAAGAATGGCTTTTAGATTGTTTGGATTTATATAAGGAAAATACTGGGTGCATACGTCTGGACACTTCTATCACACACCCTTCACCATATAGACATGGTTTTAATTCAGTTCAAAGTTCAAAGTTAGAGTTGGAAACATCTTGAAAAGAAAATTGTCTTTCTCCATAAATGTCTTAGTTTAATCATACATATTTCAAAGTTGAGGATTCATTATTTTGATATAGCTTGAACAAACACTATAAGATCTTAGTTGATTAGTTTATTGACAAAACATACTATATATATTTAACATATGAGCAGAAACTCCTAAAAAAAGCTTATTTGATGTCTATTTTAGAGTAAAAACTTTATCCAAAACGAGTCAACGAAATGTTGTCTGTTATTTAGTCTGTAACAGTGCGTATCTGTGCGTTCATTCATTCATTCATTCATTCACACACACACACACACACACACACACACACACACACACACACACACACATGATTCACATTTTTAAACAGTATGCTATTTTTCCGTTTACAGACACTACGTTATTCTATATCGCGATTAGAACAAAGCACTTGCAAAAAACACTTACTTCTCAGCTGAATCTGTTCATCCTCGAAGTGAAAATAAACCCAGTGGTAAATGTCCCAGGATTGTTCCTCATATAGCCGCGCAAGACGACAGTAGATTAATCTGACTAAAAAATAATGTGTGTTTTCAGAGTTTATGGGCGTTAACGCGTCTCAATGTGTTGCTTCACATATTTGCGTTTGAATAGCGCGTGCTCTCCGTGGGCGTGTCACATTACCAGAGATAATCAGCTGAGAGAACGATAATGAGACGGGCTGACACGTCTCTCTTTTTATATAGATGACATAAACGGAGAATATTAATTTTAGTTTTGAATCGGATCATTTAAAAGTACAAACTCAAATGATTTAAAAGGTATATTGCTTATGGCTGGGTGAATAGTATTAGCTGAGTTGTGTTGAAGATTAGAGACGTGCTCCAGAAAAAAAGTTCACGGTGACTGAGAGGCAGAACGCACACCCTGTTTATTTTCTTTATTTTACAAAAGCACAATATTTTATTTCGATTGTATGTGGGCACATAAAAAAGTAGACATTTACCAGATTATTTTTTCATATTTCTTAACTCTATATGAACAGAAATGATGGTAGTACTTTAAGTCTATTTTTCTGCTATGTGAAAAAAAACAAGCAAAACGCGCCGGCGCGTTTCTGGTCCCCAGAGGGTTAAAGGTGCTGTATGCAACTTTTTTACTCTACTAAAGGATACAAATACCATAATATGTTTGCAGATATTTAGGAAACATGCGAAGTTCACAAAAACACTTCTACAGCCAGTTATTTTATTTATTATTTTACACGTTCCGTGTAGTCAGTAGGTTGTGTGTGATCTCGCCCACTGCCAGTTCACCCAATAGTATTCGACACACCGGGATGCCAGTTGTTAGGAAACACAGCGTATTGCAGCCAGCAAACAAGATCGCAGTCAGAGATTGCAGATTCCACACAACCTAAAAAGCCTCGATATCCATCTAAAAATCTCTATGAACGAGAGCATATTAAAACGCGGATAAATCAACTCATCAACTTACAGTTTGTAAGTCCCCTGGGCTTTCATTGTCAATTGCGCTCGTTCTGTCGCGTGCTCTCAAACTGGCAACCCGTCGAGTCTGAGGAGGAGGGGCGGGGAAACAACGATCTCTGATATTTTGAATTTGGACTGCAGTACCTATTCCAACCACTAGCTGTCATTCTTACAGACTGCACCTTTAATCCTACACAGTACATAAACTCAACTACCTTACTAACTATTAATAAGCAGTAATTAGGAGTTTATTGAGGCAAAAGTCATGGTTAATACACTGAACAGAAATTATAAACGCAACCTAAAATGAAAATACATTAAAATACATATGTAGCGGCTAATTTCCGCCAAGAAAACATGCCTACATTGAGGAAGGTAAAAAAAAAAAGTACAAATAAAAACAATAAAAATAATAAGATAAGTCTAAAAAAATATTTAACACACACACACACACACACACACACACACACACACACACACACACACACACACACACACACACACACACACTCACGTCTAGTCCACTATCTTTGTGGGGACTCTCCATAGACGTAATGGTTTTTATACTGTACAAACTATATTCTGTCCCCTTACACTAACCCTACCCCTAAACCTACCCATCACAGAAAACTTTCTGCTCTTTTACATTTTCTAAAAAACATCATTAAGTATGTTCATTAATCAATTTCCCTTGTGGGGACCATTGGCTATTCCTCACAATGTAGGTGATTTCACGTTTTACTATTCTTGTGGGGACATTTGGTCCTCATAATGTAATAAAAACAAGAGCACACACACACACACACACACACACACACACATTTGAATGCTTTTAGTTGGATCTGAAAGACATTACAAAGAAAACAAGATCCAAATACTCTGGGAAGGGTCTTTGACAAGGTGACAGACACACACACACACAAATAATGATAATAATAAGAAATTAAAACTAAGCCAAAACTAAAACATAGACTTAGTCTTAGAGTGAGAACTAACAAAAAAATAAATAATTAAAATGAAATATATAATATATAATATATATATAATATATATATTTATAATTATAATAAACCATGGGTAAAAATGTTGTAGCCGGGTCGCAACTCAAGGTATCCAAAACATGTACAATATTGCCATTATTATTGTTATTATAACAGTTTTTTTGGAGCCATTAGTAGTCCACACTGGTCAGTGAGCATCTGAGATGTTATAAAGCACCTTACTGTGAGGACTAATGGTGAAGGTTTCTCCTTTTTACTTTGACTTTCTCTCCGCCTCCCACTGACAAAGACACAGAAAACTGTCATTTCTGTCGGCGAAGTGTCTAAAGCTAACTGAGATTCAAAAATACTTAACCCAATCTGACATAAAAAATAAACTCAAACCATTACCCACACACACACATTTACTGGTGGACAATTCATTTTGGAAAAATGTAAGAATAGAGAAAAGACCTGTGCCAAATCTAGCAGAATATCATAGAGACTTGGAGGTGACTATTCACATTTGATCAGAAAATATATATATATAAAAAATCTAGTTTCATGTATGTGCAGTCTTACACCTCTATAAGTTCCTTCCGCTTCTTCTTTAGACAGACAGCCATATTTAGCTCAGACAACGAACTGAGAGTAACAGGCGCAGCGAATTCCAGTTCTAATCGAAAATCACGCTCCATTCCCTTCAGGAGAAATCTCTGTCCCTGCCTCAGCCTGTTGGTGACATCAAAGCTAGGCTCCCACGGCTCGTCCTGTGCTGTGATGCGATTTGTGGCGGCCCCAGCGGGGTCACGGAGTAGAGCCAGACTCGAACTCAGGAACCTGCTGGAGAATAACCTCTTCCCCTGTCTTGGAGGAGGTCCACCTCTCTGTTCCCACGAGACACTGGGGGAGGGAACAGAAAGCTGATTACTCTGCAGATCCAGGCCTGTCTGCTCGGGTCGACCTCATCGCGGGCCCGTGTGCTCTGGGTGGCCTCAATGCTGTTGGAACGATTTCTAGCTGGGTCAGAGTAAATCTAAGGGCAGGGGCCTCGGACCTCACGCTGCTTGTTCCTGGACAGGAATGAATTAATCCAACAATCTGAGAAGTGCTCTACAACAAACAAGATACGTTATAATCACATATTTATGTGACTTAGACATATAGACATTTAGGTAATGGAGTTTGTGCATTTACATAATGTTTGCCTAATAATGAATGTATGAATGAATATATGAATTCATTAATTTAAAAGTTACTGGATGTTTATATGCCATTTTTTGAATCGCCATTTAATGTAAAATTATATGTATTAATAATAAAACAATAATAATTATTAATTTGAAATAAAAACAACAGCAGCAGCAACACAATAATAATAATAATAATAATAATTATTATGACCATTTGATGACAATTTTTTATTTATTATTAATAAAAAATAATTATTCATCTGATAAAAACAACAACAGTAGTAGTTAAAGACTCCTCAAATAAAGTGTGACTAATAATAATATTATTATTAAGTGTATATTTGCTAATAGTAAGCAGTAAACAAGGTTAAGGACAGCCATTTTTTTATAGAATGACCACAAAATTATTAATTATATATCATTGTTGACACAATAATAATAAAATATTACTACTACTACTACACTATTATTATAGTAATTTACTGGCAAATATCAACTAATTCAAAGTTTGAAATGAACTACCAAAAAACAATGAACTAACTGATAATTGATGCCCCTCCACATCTAACCTGAGAACATGTCTCTCTGATCAGACTGATCTCTCTGCTTTTCCTCTTCCTGTGCTGTATCATGCAAATGGGAGCATCTTCTGATGAGGAAAAGCTCAGGATAAGATGGGTCACCCTCACCGCAGTCTCTCACACTCATCAACATGTTGGTTCGGTTATACAGCTCACGCTGAGTTCCATTCCCTGCCATTGAGGAAGCAAATGATTACAGACAGTGTACCTCGCCACACACTGGGCTTGATTCTCAGCACGCATTAGCATGGCCTCCTCGAGAGGCATTGAACCGCCTAATGCGATAAACGGCTGGTCATGACTGATTCCTGCTACACCACAGCGAGCTGTGAAGTGATATGGGGGAGCTGAGACAACATGTTACACTTACACTTTTTACCTGAATACCAGGAATTTCACACAAGGGTTATTACTGCAATTATGCCACTTGAGTTAGTGTTCTGAGCATTCATTTAGAAGCTGATCATTACAGCGAAAAACTGAGTACAGAGTTTGTCTATTTTATATTTATGTTTTGAGCACATATAGTGAATATCCACTTATAAAACTTCTGGTTTTTTTTTCATATTTCTGTAAAATCCAAAAGTTTTGATTTGTTTATTTACTTATTTTTGTGAAATACATAAATAAATTCTTATACCAAATATATGGAGATAGCAACTGATATATAATTATATATATATTTTATATCAGTTGTTAAAAATAGTTTTACCCAACAAATAGTTTTGCCATAAATCTTTGCCAAAAATATATATAAATACATATATATTATACATTTATAATTTACAATTATATATTTATGTAAAATACAAATAAAAAGAACACATAGGCTAAATAAATAAATAAATAATAGAAATATAAAAAAAACAGTAAATAATTCTTATAAATCAATTGCATATGTGCAGATAACTACTGATATATATATATATATATATATATATATATATATTAAATCAGTATAAACTGTTTTACCCGATAAATCTTTGCCAAAAAAACGAAATATTTATATTAATATATATTAAACATTTACAATTGACAAATATAGATTTGTTTAAAATATAAATAATTATTATATATCAATTATATATATATATATATATATATATATATATATATATGTATATATATATGTAGATAACAACTGATATATAGTTGTTATATATTTATATTTTATATCCAATAAATATATATAGAAATATATATAAATATTTCTATAACTATTTATACCCTACAAATAGTTATAATACATATTTACCAAAAAACTATTTGTAAAAACTAAACATTTGTATTAAAATATGTTATATTAATATGCATTTCTAATTTACAAATATATATTTATGTAAAATATAAATAACTAAAACACACAAATAAATAAATAAATGCATACATAAAATTGCTTTATATGAGGGTTTAATATTGATGATAATAAAGTTTTGATAATAAATCTCCACCACAAATAAATACTTTTTTTTTTTCAGAGCTTACAGACTTTAATGTTATAGTCCGAAAATAAATTCTTCACAAAACAGTTTATTGTTTTGTTTGTAATGATAATGCAAGGAGGAGATACACCATTTATCATATTTACTTTTTATTAATCATATTCATCTTTTAAAACTATTGACCATAATAAACGACAAAAGTTTAAACAATTCTGTCAATCCACAACTAGCAGTAACTTTAGGTTTTCTCAAAGTCTCTTTGTGGAATCTGACCTGACAGACATTTCAAAACCATCTCTATATGGGCAATATTTCGATGATACATATTATTACTCTGTCTTCCCATGAAGAAATGCATCCGGCAGCATCTGAACTTTAACTTCTCATCTGGGATACATCAAAAAGAAATTGCCATACACTTTAACACGTTGTTTTGTTCTACAACATATCAAGTATGAAAATTAGACTTCAAACATGATTTCAACACATTATTTCCCATTTTGTTTGTTATGATGTTACACAGCCCTGCCAAAGAACACTGTAGCAACCCCTTTGACTAATGATCAATGGTTGCTAGGGTGTTGTTAGAAGGTTGCTAAGGTGTTTTGAATGGTTGCTAGGTTAGTGGTCAGGCTTAGCCAGGTCTCCATGACAGGGTTTCTTAACTCTGGCCATTGAAATCCACTTTCCTGCAAAGTTTAGCTCCGACCTTGATCAAACTCACTAGCCTGAAGGTTTGTAGTCACTCTGAAGGCCTTGATTAGCTTGTTCAGATGTGTGATTAGGGTTGAAAGCAGAAAGTGGCCCTCGAGGGCCAGAGTTAAGAACCCTTGCTCTATGATATTCTGGCAAAAATAATACTGATGTAACTTAGAAACACCACTGATTAAATAATTAGACTGTGAAATAAACATGTTTTTACCATCTAGCAGTTTCCCTCTGGAGCTCAGCCTAACAAATTGAATTGAGAGGTTTTTGATTTAAATAATCGGGCTTTAAGTCAACACTCCTAGTTTTTTGGGTGTATTTCAATGCACTTGTTCAAAAGTTCTGTCTGTCCTTGAACAGTAAACTGCACTGAGACTAAGAGGCTGCTGTTGTTTATTTGCATTGTGACAAATTTACTATGGATGTCCTTGGACCAGGCCTTTATGTCAAAGTAAAAAAAAAAAATATATTATTATTAGTGAGAAATAAAGTGTGGTCCAATCTTTAAAAGCATTGGACAAGAGCTGGGCAGACTGCTAGCATTGTTGTCTACTTCCTCTTTGGCTTGGTTGGGTTAGCATGCTGCAATCTACACACACCATTGGCCCTGGAGACTAAATTATTGATTTGTTGTTTTTATACCGTTATGATAGGCCACCATGTAACACATCCCTCATAAAAACTGCATTAGTATTTCTGTCTCTAGTGGCACCCTATGGCATCCTCCACACACTCTAAAATAGATTCGCACATCTCCTCGGACAACTATGTATTTGCAAGTTAATGTCTAACAAAATGCAGCATAATCTTCAGCGTTTTCTCAATAAGCACACACTGTTTAATGAATGTGGCAGCGCTCGACAAACTCCTTGATTTTTACCCACCCGATTTGTGTTTACGCCCTTAGGGCAAGACTGATTACTGTAATCTCATTATTATTACTTGAATAAAAAAATTATAATTTTAATATTTGAGAATCATGACTGAGAATGGGAATTCATTTGAGTTGAAAATTACCTTAATTATACAAAAAAGAATGTAATATATATATATATATATATATATATATATATATATATATATATATATCATTTATAAAAAAGGATATTATATGTAATGTATATGGACAAATATACAAGTATTATAATAGTATTATCGTAATACAAATTGAGGGAACATGTCCTTAATTTTTTGGTGTTAATGGTGGCGGGTCCTTTATTGTTCTGAAAAAATGACAAAATGCATATATATTAATGAATGAAAAGTTAATTTATAAATAAAATGCATTAAAATGCATTTATATGGATAAATAAAATGATGTTTTATATGCATAAATATAAAGCAAAATACACTTTTTTAATATACTACTATAATAAGCATACATTCTCCCCAAAATTTGGGAGGAAAAGGTCCTTAATTTTCTGAAAATTATGACAATGTAAATAAATAAATAAATGGGAAATATTACAATAAAAATGAAAGAATAAATGAATGAATGTTTTTTTTGGATTAAATATTTTGTATATCGAGATATTGCTAAAAAATAAACTACATAGTTAACCATGTACAACTACAAGAAGCATAAAAAAAAAAAAGAAAAAAAAAAAAGAAAGAAACCCCCCCCTGAGATTTCTCTTTGTTCAAAACACCCCATGCAACTCCAGTGGTGTTGGTGGTTATGAGTAAAACCTTTTCTTTTGCATAGGGAAAGTCATTTCTCATGTTTTGGAGAGGTAACATTTCAGAAACACTTCTACCTCTCGTGTGCTTCTGAGGCGAGGGCTTCTGGGCAAACCCAACTCAGACATGTGGCCACCATAAATTATTAAAAGCTCATTGCTTATTCAGTCTGCCTGTCCTCATCTTTGCTCTGTGTAATGGAGGCCCCGGTGGCGAGGGAAAAGGGAACATAGCATTTGCATCAAGCTTTCTCCAAATCGTCTGACTGAGAGTGAGGGGATATTACCTGTTTACTCAGAGTCTGAGGGTGGCCAGAATTTAGTTTGAGGTCAGTAGACTAATATTCAGTGTTGCCGAGAGGATCAAGGTTTTGGGAGAGGGGCTTTTTATGATTCAGAGTCATAATCCACCCATGAGGGAGCAAAGCTCGACCCCGAGGGTAGAGGTGGAGATTGTACAGACGAGGAGGAGACGCCTTGGGAACAGAGGATGCATGTAAATTGGAATGACTAAGGAGTCTGAGAATTTCGCAAAGGGACTCTGGGACTAGCTGTGTCCGCACACTGAATGCTTTCAAAATGTGTGATAAGAAAATGGGAAATCATCCAATTCGAACATTCCTGCTTATAATCGAGGAAGCTTGCAGCCTTTAGAAATTAAAGCTGCTCTAGTCTCACACGGCCACGCGTTTGACTATCGGCATGAAGTCTGGTGCACATCGCAGCTCATGCTCAGTTCATATTGTACCTCAAAAACAGAAGAGGTGGAAGAGTACTAGAAAATTGTACTTCAGTAAATTACTGCTACTTAAGAAATAATTTCAGACATCCCACTGGGAGTCGGCAGTATATTGATAGCGGCTCCCTGGTGCCTGCAAATTATATACAATATTCAGGAAATTGAGCGAGCGAGAGAGAAAGCCTGTTTCCACCTGGTATTAAGAGGTTTTCGGTGAATCGATCACATGTGGTCAGCCAAGACTCAACTTCTGTGACCACTTGCGTTCGGATTTTGTGGAGATCCTCAGCTCTTTTTTCGTCACAGTCAACTAATACACTGTCGGCGCACGGTTACTATTGAATGAACGAACCCGTGTTAGGCGGCTTATACGAATGAATATAATAGTATTATATATATATACAGTATATATATATATATATATATATATATATATATATATATTAGTGCTGTCAAACGATTAAAATATTTAATCGCGATTAATCGCATTAATGTCATAGTTAACTCGCGTATAGTATAGTATAGTATAGTAATAGTATTATATATAAATATATATATATATATATATAGACAGTATATATATATATATAATTTATTTATTTATATATAATATGACATTATATATTTATTTATAAAAACAGCAATGGTGTGCAAGATTGTTATTTCATCGGATGTAATGAAACACAACAATAAGTCAGTATCCTTGAACAAAGCAACACTAATGGACCAGCTCTTGATCCAGTGTCTTAAAAGTGCTATCTATGTTGGCTATTGTTCATAGCACTGACCGTAGAAATATAGGTATGGGTGTCCTTTCATATTTGTTATGAAATCCTGTTGACAAATGCCAAATTAAGGAGTCCCTAAAAGAACAAGCACATTACCCCTGAGAAGATTTATGCAGCCCGACATCGGCAGTGCTTTTCAAAGGCTAATGCGTCGGCAGACACATTTGTCTTGATACGGAGCCAAGAATCATAGAGTGCATTTCCACACTGGTCAGTGAGCATCTGAGATGTTATAAAGCACCTTACTGTGAGGACTAATGGTGAGGGTTTCTCCTTTTTACTTTGACTTTCTCTCCGCCTCCCACTGACAAAGACACAGAAAACTGTCATTTCATGGCGTCTGTCGGCGAAGTGTCTAAAGCTAACTGAGATTCAAAAATACTAAACCCAATCTGACATACAAATTAAACTCAAACCATTAAACACACACACACACACGCACACACACACACACACACACACACACACACACACACACACACACACACACACACACACACACACACACACACACACACACACACACACACACACACACACACACACACACACACACACACACACACACACACACACACACACACACACAAAAACATAGCCAAAACAAAAACATAGACTTAGTCTTAGAGTGAGAACTAAAAAAAAAAAAAAAAAAAAAAAAAAATGAATAAAAAAAAATAGATATATATATTCAGTATATATATATATAATTATAATAAATCAGGGGTAAAAATGTTGTAGCTGGGTCACAACACAAGGCATCCAAAACATGCACAATATTGCCATTATTATTGTTATTATAAAAATGTTTTGGAGCCATTAGTGGTGTAGAAATTACATGATTCAGTGAACAGAAGGGACTAAAATAGCCACCATATTTTAAATGCTACCCATATGTAATTATAAAATTAGCCTTATAATATTTAAAGGGATAGTTCACCCAAAAATTTAAATTCTGTCATAATTTACTCATCCTCAAGTTGTTTCAAACCTGTATGAATTTCTTTCTTCTGCTGAACAGAAAACATGATATTTTGAAGAATGTCGGTGACCAAACAGTTTATGGGCCCTATTGACTTCCGTAGTATTCTTTTTTTTTCCATTCATTCTTACACGATGTACTGGAATACTTCATTAATAAAACATGTCAAATTACCAACAACCTGTACATTGCATTGCTAGTGTCACGCTGCTCAGCCCACTCTCTTTCCTATTACATAATAAAATAGTTTAAACTCAAAATAACTTCAATTCAAATCAATATTTCATGTCCATATATTTATTTGGTAAGGAGCCATGTAATCATCAGGATAATATAGCCTTGTACGTTATCCCATAGATAATTAATAGCAATATTGCATTTTCTATAAAATGTCCTTCAGAAGAGTAGACATTTAAGAAAAAGGTGTATTTTTCATTAACTCTCCAAACTAACCTATACTTAGCTGGTGAATAAAGATAAGCTAAATACTGCTTGACATATATAAATATTATATGAACATGAAAAGTGCTTCATCAAACCCTCAACAGCATGATTTTTCAAAGCCATAAAAAAAAGATGATTGGAATGTCTTTCCTTTTAAAAATGTAACTTTTAATTCAATGTGTTGCTTGCGGTTTCTTTGAAATTGTTTGTGAAATTTACTATAATTTCTGAGTGAAACAAAAGAAAAAAGTTTCAAAATAAATCCTACACCATTTTTTTTTCACTGCACAACTCGCAAACAACTCAGTCCTTTTATGTGAGTTATGGGTCGCTATGCATTCCTGGGCTGAGACCCACAATGACCAATGTTTCCATCCTAAGATGCTTCTCATCTCTCACTCACTGATTTATTATGGCTCTTTTCGAGCAGAATCTCTCTTTTTTTCCTGGAATGGCATTTCAAAAGAAACTCAGTTTCGATGAAGTATCTGTTAGCAATAATTCACGTAGAATTTCAGGGAAATGTGCATGCGTGACTTCGGACTCTCTCGGCAGCCTGGTAGAGGGTCGTAACACAGATGTCGAACAGAAGAACGACATCATCGTAAAAGATGTAAGTGTATCTGTGCCGTCCCTTTAGTGCCGGAGCGCATCTGCGAGAGGAGGCTGATGGTGGGGGCCAACTGGAGCACACCATTACACCCACTGATGTCTTCTGACTCGCATTACTACGGGAGAATGATCGAGGAGCCCGGCCGCCCTGGAAATAGCCACGGCGTGATGGATGTGCGGACCCAGGCGCCCTCCGCAGAGAAAAATATATCAGCGCCTGGCCTGGAAATATGGCTACGGGCTAAGAGTGTGTGGGGGATAGGAGTATTCTTATTGACGTAACAAATGATAACACGGACGTGAAAGAGGAGCGTACTGGAAGCTCTAAATGGGTCGTATTCTCAATGCTGCTGCTTTCGGTGAGGGATTGAGGCTTTTAGTGCATCTCTAAGTGTGGGTGTTGTTAAATGATGCATGATGTTGGGACCGCCACCCACGCGGCTTAAAGGTGCAACCAGTTTGTCCCAGAGACACCACTGGGTCACGGAGCACCAGACGTGGGAAGCTTACAAAGATAGAGACGTTAAGAGACTTTGGGTCTTTGGAGAAGCTCTGCCTACAGAAGTGCAACATGCAAACACTAGTCAAAGGGAAACATTCACCCCAAAAACAAACATTTGGTCATTATTTACTCAATCTCGTGTTGTTCCAAACCTCTATGACTCAAAATAAGAAACTTTCAAGAATGTTCTCGCTGCTCTATTCATGGAACAATATGCTTGTATAGTGAGCGCTAGCCTTTAAGATCCAACAATGACAAATAAACACATATAAAAGCATCATAAAGCATCCTTAAAGTATTATAAAAGTTCACAAAACTTAATTTTTTAATAACTAATAAGCATTGAATAGGTAATTTCTTATCAATAATTGCATTAATATCTATAAAACCAAAAAATTATTTTTAATATTTTTAGTTTTATATACTGCATACTGTATGCTTTCAATGAAGCTGAAATGAAAATAAATAAATAAACTAATTTTTATATATAATATATATGCTACTAATTAACCCTATGGTTGCACTTTATTATAGTCCTGGTATACCCATATACATGCTATGTACTTATTATAGTCGTTACAATAATTGGGTAATAACTAGGTACTAACCCTAAACCTAAACTTAACCCATGTCGTTACCTTACATTACCATACTTCTTTAGGTAAGTGCACTGTAAGTACATGCAAGTGCAGATACTGTAAAATAAAGTGCAACCGATACTATGAAAGAATATACATTATACAAAAATAACACTTGTATACAAAAATAACAATTGCAGCTTGGAGATTCTTCAAAAAGTGTTTGTTCCAAGGAAAACGTAACAGCATTCAAGTTTGGATGATGACTAATGTTCATTTTTTGGGTAGACTGTTCCTTTAAATAGCAAGTTTCAGTGAGGTACATTTTGCGGAGGCACAAAAAATAACATTTTAAACAAGTAGAAAAGAAGAAACTCCTAAGAGTGAATAGGTGGCGATGGGCCAAAGCAGACGCCATCATCCCTCTTTTGGCAGAGTCTCCACCATGATACATCCTTTGCATGTGTGGGAAGAGAGTTTCCCCAATTAGGATCTGATTTTTCCAGACAAGGATCTCCCCATATGTGGGTTTTCTCACGCGTTTACGACGGTGGGATACACTCTCTTGAGGATTCGGTGTGGTTTTCTCACTTGCAACAGCTTCCAGTCGGATGAGTGGGCTTTGGGATCTCCATCCAAATATCTGCAGACGTATATGAGAGGAGGATGGTGTTCAGGGAAGCCATCTGCTACGATGCAAAAGATCATGCTGTACATGTGACCCATAAAAATCGAACTTTTTGGGCGTGAAGATGCAACTGCCGAGACATCTGCTCTCCTAAAACACAATAAGTTATATTTTCTTTGAGTTTTTGTCCACCCTTTTCACACACACACAAATAATTTATAAGAAAAACTAAAATATTAAATGCATGTATCTGCCATTTGACAGTGAACAAGTCATATGCACAATATAAATGTAACATCAAAAAAAAATGATAGGCTATATTTATTTCCTTCAGATACTGTAAGTCGTTTCAAAAGCCATGTCACTGCATTATCCTGCTTACTGCATGGCTGTTTATCAAAACAATACATGGACATGAAATACTGCATTTAGTTATATTATTAAATAATAAGAAAGGATTGTGGATTGATATGAGAGACATCAAAGTAGCACAGATAGTGTCAGTATACACAGTATATACCGGCTGAAAAGCCACTCTAAAACCAGCCAGGCCGAAAGACCAGTTAAAACCAGAAAAGCAGCTTATGATTTCGAATCATAACCATTCTGTTATTCAGACAAACAGCACACTTTCAATTGTTATTTTACTTTTATACCACAGTTCGATAGACAATAAGTTAAAGTCCCCGTGAACCGGAAGTTGCAAACGACTTTTCTCCAGTGTTGACGTATTTCCGAGAAAAACGGAATACTAAATTATATTGGATCTAGAAAAGTAGGTGTTTTCATTCAGCCTGTCTACTGTCAGTTGGAGGGGCGTGGTTAAGGATGTTAAGTAGACACCCAAAACGTTAAACCTACGTCATCAGGGAAGGTCCTCCAATGCAGAGGGGAGGGGAAATTTCAGATTTTGATTAAAGATTATGAAAAAATATTTTTGTGTGGATTGACTTACATGGATGAATCGTTCACCACAAAACGATCAATTTAGGCAAACAAAGTAAGATGGTCAATTTTGAATTCATGGGGACTTTAATATTGCATTACTAACATTTTAGGCACAATATTGCCATTTATTTTTGCTCCGCCAATGGAAATAGTTCTAAACAAAGCCAGTACGAAACCGCGCATCTCCAAGTAACAACAGTAGTGGTGCTTCGTTCCTGAATGAATCACTGTTTAATGAATGAATCGGTAGAGTAAGAGATTCATTGGTTTGGGTCCTGAATGAATCTGTGCTTTTGAATCAATGATTCAATGGCTCATTTATTGGCTGCATCCGAAATCACAAATACTATAGCGGAAAAACAGTATGTGACAAAAGAAGTATGTCCGAATTCATAAAAGCACTATTTCCGGTGAGATTCTGAAGTGTGCATAAGATGACCACTTTACTATCCTTTGAGGCCGCGGGAGAAGATTTCTGCTACTTAACGCGTAAGTATCTGTCCCAGGGATTTGACAGCGATCTCCGTCATTTGATAGATTTGACCACGATCGCCATCTCCGTAGTGAACGCCCCAGAGAGAAATGCACATAATGGATTACATAATCAGAGAATAGCCTATTTCTTTTCGTTTTGAATTGTTTCGTTTAAAGACATTTCAAGCTTAAATTCTGTAATTGATTTCACTGCTTTAATTTTTTTTTTTTAAATGTATACACACAAACATATACATGACATGCATTTTGCATATATAAAACTCAGAGTAAAGAATAATATACATAGTTCAACTTTATTGTCAGACTCAGGGTCCATTAGAAAACCATACAACATTACAAACACCCAACACCTCCCTACATTTTTTTTTAAAAATGTACATTTTTTTTTTTAGAAAAAATGTAATATAAAGTATATTTTTAATATACATTCTTTACAGTATATCCATGTTTTTGCTAGAGCTTATGACCACATTTATAAATAGTGTTTTTCATCATTGCAGAGTCATGACGGATCTCTCTTTATAAGTGTCAAGCACGAGATGGAACCGCTATCTGACGCGCACCATCATGACCCAGATCTAGTTAATAGCACAATTTGACTGACAAGTCATCAGAGCCTGAAACATGGATTAATCTTCCGTTCAGGTTATTGAGACCTCTAGGTCACAAACCAGGCCAGCCAAAGGAAAGCCATGTTCAGGATGAACACACAGGGACAGGGAGATGATTTGATTAAAGACGGACCCCCGGGGTCCCACATCCTGACAAATGGTGGATGTGTAAGACAGGCTGTGTGCCTTGAGAGTCTGACACACAGCAATATGAAGAAACACAGAGGTGTTGAAAACAAATTGGGAAATCTGGCATCATCTGCCTGCATGCGTTGAATGAGGGATTTGATTAGAGGTTCCCCTGAATGAACAGATTTCGCCTGATTTGTTGTTGTGGGCGGGTTCCTGTCTTGAGCATAGGCTGGCGTCCCGCTGCTTCATCGAATATTTGACAGGAAATGCTAATATGGTGCGCACAGATTTCACATCATTTGAACTTTTTTGACAGCAGACTGCATGTCTTTGCAGGCCAAAATATCTGCTCATGGCGCATGTGCGGAAAAACCAGGGGGCTTTATTGGTCAGCTTTCGCTCAGGGCTCTTTTTTTCTACTTTCTTTGGCAGTTTTGGGCCATGTAAGGCTTTGGAAACCCCTGCTAGACCGAGGCTTGACTGCTTTGAGCTTTAGTCCAGCCCTGAGATAATGGCACATTTAGAAGCATTAACATGGCATGAAGTACACTACATCTTCAGTAATGATGTTGGTAAAGGTTGCATGTTAAATCCAATTATAGTTCTGTTCTAATTTCTAGTTGGATGAGTGGCAACAAAAAGTTACACTGGGGTGTGTTTCCCGTACAACGACGTAACTCGATGCTACCATAGTACTATGCATCGTTGAAGAAATCAACGTCTCGACTGTTTCCCGAAACCATATTGTCGCAATGTGGTCGTGCAACCACGTTGGTTTATTACGTCAAGCACGTGGTGGAGTAATAACTTATTTCAATGAAACTGTTTGAGATCGAATTAATGCTAGATGTTTTGATATAAATTACAGACATGGCATCTGAGAACTATTTCAAAATTTTCTCAGTTATTTCGCTTTATTTCCAAATTCAATCATAGGCTCGTTCTTACATAGTAGAGCTCGTTCGCACATGCGCAGTCTTCAAAAACGCTGCTTTAAATCTCTTGACAAACTAAAAGACGTAAATGACATGTATTCTAAATAAAAGACACAGGTTGTACTGAATGTCAGTTTGCTTATTTTGCTCAAGATAAGGATTTATTAAGTCCACATGTCATGCAATTTAGAAACTCTGCTTCTTGCGACCATAGTTGGCTAACGATGCTTTCGGGAAACACACCCCTGTTTGACAAAGATGCAAACCTTTTAAACCCATTTAAAAAAAAAGTATGGTAAAATCACTGTAGCATATGGCTCTTAACTTATTTCTTAGTAAAATATTAGAGTTCAGTGTTTTGTAAAGTAAATCCACACATAGTCAAGAAATTATAATAAAAAATACATTCCAGCTGAGCAAAATCATGAACAGTATTTGCATTGCTCTCAGAAAAAAAACCTTGGTATATTTTAAAGTTGTTTAAAATTTATGACATATGGACATTTTCTAAATACTTCATTACAGCTATACAACATTTGCAAGATCATGAGGCGTTTCCTCATTTAAATGCAAGTTCAAATTAACCCCTATTGCACAACATTACAATACTTTCTGGTGGTTCTTGTGGAAAAAAGACACCATGAGCAAGAATCTGGACGAGAATGTTTTGTCTGGCTCAGTCAACCTCAGGCTAAAGAACAACTCGCTCTTATTTTCACTGGAGGGAAAAAATTATTAAACATTCATTTGCATTGAGAATATATTTTGGGCTGCCCTTGCGGCACTTGTCAGTGAAGCATTCTGGGAATATAAACTGCCACTGGTCAGATAGAGACCTATGATTGGCCATCCTAAGAGTTGCAGTTCGAATTCTCACAAACTCTCAATACAAATGTCAAAATAAACGGTAAACACTTTACGGTAAGGGTATAAATTCATGCATTAATATGTCATGAATCATCAGGAACTAACACGAGTTCAACATTTTTCATTCATGACTTCATGGTTGAACAACACCTTAATTAAAACATTCATACATCATCATGAATTATGATTTATTCAGTGTTTCAAAGGACCGAGTCACCACTTTAGTTGAGGGGCCACACACATGATGAAGTCATTAAAAGATTATGCTTAGTTAATGATGACTGTATTTGAATGTCAACAGAATTTGTGTGCTATTTGCTGTGATTGGCCAATTTTGGGGTCTGTCCATTTACCTGCAGGCTATGAAGAAGACATGAACATGCTTGGAAACTCAGATCATAATTCAGAAAAACAGTTCTCACATTATTTGATATACTGTTATAGCCTGTATGCATGCATGAGGTAATGTGGATTTTTGTATATGCCTTTAATAATTCGAAGAGTATAGTCTTGCATGCATGAATTAATGCTTTTTTAATGCATGAGTTCATGATGATTCATGTACCATAACGTCTCGGTTACGGATGTAACCCTCGTTCCCTGAGTAGGGAACGGAGACGTTCCGTCGGATGACGACGAATGGGGGTTTCGCTTAGAAGCCAATCAACTTCAAGTACTTCAAAACGAGCCAATGGCAAAGAAATGCCATGGGTCTGCGGAATTTGCATAGCGTAACTCCGCCTCACCTCGTGAGTATATAAGGAGAACGCTGGCAGCAAATAGGCATGTTTCTTCGCTGAGGAGCCAACCTGAGTTCAGGCGATCCCCGCGGTACAGCGGAAAGTGGCAGGAAGACGGAACGTCTCCGTTCCCTACTCAGGGAACGAGGGTTACATCCGTAACCGAGACGTTCCCTTTCGTTGTCACTCCGAGTTCCGTCGGATGACGACGAATGGGGATACCAGTCTAATCACGCCACCTTCCCAGCTGTCTTCCAGTGCCCTGCGTAAATCTGAGATCCCTGTCGTGAGCCTAGCACAGACGATATTATTAAGCAAGCGAAGACACCTGAGCGGGTCCGGTACTAGCTGGTTGAAGCGAGTACATGAGAGGACACAGGCTCCACTCGGAGATTGTAGAATCTGGCGAATGTGTTAGGTGTCGCCCAGCCTGCAGCTCTGCAGATGTCTGTTAGCGAGGCGCCATGCGCTAGAGCCCAAGAGGATGCCACACTCCGGGTGGAGTGGGCAGTCACACCAAGGGGGCACGGTCGACCTTGCTGCTGGTATGCCAAAGCAATGGCGTCCACTATCCAGTGAGACAACCTTTGCTTGGAGAGAGCCTTTCCCTTCAGCTTCCCAGCATAACAGACAAAGAGCTGGTCTGAGGTCCTGAAACACTGCGTTCTGTCTACATAGATGCGAAGAGCACGTACTGGACAGAGCAGTGCCAAGGCTGGGTCTGCCTCCTCCGGGGGCAGCGCTTGCAGGTTCACCACCTGGTCCCGGAAGGGAGTGGTAGGAACCTTGGGCACATATCCAGGCCGGGGTCTCAGGATCACGTGAGAGTACGCCGGCCCGAATTCCAGGCACGCTTCGTCAACGGAGAATGCGTGCAGGTCCCCTACCCTCTTGATGGAGGCCAATGCAGTCAGAAGCGCCGTCTTCATTGACAGGAAGTTAAGCTCGACTGACTGTAAAGGCTCAAAGGGAGCACTACGCAGGGCGGATAAGACCACTGCGAGGTCCCAAGAGGGTACGAGAGGAGGGCGAGGAGGATTCAGTCTCCTCGCTCCTCTCAGGAACCTGACGATCAGGTCATGCTTCCCCACCGACTTACCTTCTATAAGATCATGCTGTGCGGCAATCGCGGCGACATAGACCTTGAGGGTGGAGGGAGACAGCCTTCGCTCCAACACTTCTTGAAGGAAGGAAAGCACGACGTTGATCGAACATCTCCGGGGGTCTTCTCGGTGAGAAGAGCACCAGTTGACGAAGAGGTTCCACTTCAACGCGTAGACGTGTCTCGTGGACGACGCTCTAGCGGAAGTGATGGTAGCCACCACCGCTGGTGGTAGGGTACTCAAACCTGCCTCGTCCCGTCCAGGAGCCACACATGGAGGTTCCAAAGATCGGGACGAGGGTGCCATAGGGTGCCCCGTCCCTGAGAAAGTAGGTCCTTCCTCAGAGGTATGGGCCAAGGAGGTGCTGTCGCGAGGAGTACAAGTTTGGAGAACCAGGTCCGGGTGGGCCAGTACGGCGCTACCAAGGTGACCTGCTCCTCGTCCTCCCTGACCTTGCGCAGGGTCTGTAATAATACAGGGCGCAATGGGTCGAGTCGTGAGAGGCAAACAGATCTATCTGTGCGTCCCCGAACTGGTCCCAAATCAGCTGAACCGACTGGGGATGGAGTCGCCAATCTCCCGGGAGGGGCTGAAACCGTGAGAGCTCGTCGGCTGCACAGTTCAGAGCTCCTGGAATATAGATGGCACGAAGCGACCTCAGATGCTTCTGACTCCAAAATAGGAGGTGGCGGGCGAGTTGCGACATACGGCGAGAGCGCAGACCACCTTGACGGTTGATGTACGCTACAGTCGCGGTATTGTCTGATCGGACTAGTACATGCTGGCCCGAGAGCACGGCTCGGAAGCGGCGCAGGGCGAGCTGTACAGCCAGCAACTCGAGGCAATTGACGTGCCAAAGGCGGTGGGGTCCTGTCCAGGAGCCCGCGGCAGCACGTCCATTGCACATGGCACCCCAGCCCGTGGCAGAGGCATCTGTTGTTACAACAACGTGCCGGGAAGCTCGTTCCAGGGGCACACCGGCCCGTAGAAAACTGAGGTTCGACCACGGGGTGAAGGTCTGACGGCAGGTCGGAGTAACTGGTACTCGGAGAGTGCCGTGTTGCCATGCCCACCTCGGGACTCGGTCGCGAAGCCAAAGCTGAAGCGGTCTCATATGAAGTAATCCGAGCGGTGTTGCCACGGCTGCGGATGCCATATGCCCCAGGAGCCTCTGAAAAAGTTTCAGTGGAACTTGCACTCTTGCCCTCGAACTGTCTCAGGCAAGTCAGCAGTGACTGCGCGCGCTCGCTCGTAAGCTGCGCGGACATGGCGACCGAATCGATCTCCATACCGAGAAAAGAGATCCTCTGCACGGGGGCAAAGTTTGCTCTTCTCCCAGTTGACCCGAAGGCCCAGACGAGCTACATGGCGGAGCACCAAGTCCCTGTGTTCGCATAGCTGGTCTCGAGAGTGAGCTAGGATTAGCCAGTCGTCGAGATAGTTCAGAATGCGAACCCCGTGTTCCCGGAGGGGAACAAGGGCTGCCTCGACGACCTTCGTGAAGACGCGAGGAGACAGGGCTAGCCCGAATGGGAGAACTGCGTACTGATATGCCTGTCCCTCGAAGGCAAACCGCAGGAACGGTCTGTGTCGAGGGAGGATGGAGACATGAAAGTAGGCGTCCTTCAGGTCGATTGCTGCAAACCAATCCTGGTGCCGCACACATTCGAAAACGCGTTTGGCGGTGAGCATCTTGAACGGCAGCCTGTGAAGGGAGCGGTTCAGAACGCGCAGGTCCAGGATTGGCCGTAACCCACCGGTTTTCTTCGGGACAATGAAATACGGGCTGTAGAAGCCGGTCTTCATTTCGGCTGGAGGGACAGTCTCGATCGCACCCTTCGCCAGCAGGGTAGCAACCTCCGCTCTCATGATAGGGGCATTGCCACCGACCATAGTGGAGCGGACTCCCCTGAAGCGGGGAGGAGACCGCGCGAACTGAATCGCGTAGCCGAGCCTGATCGTTCGTGCGACCCAGCGGGACAGGTTGGGAAGCTCTAGCCAGGCTCCCAAGGACTGTACCAGCGGGGTCATCCGAACCACAGACTTCCCGTCGGTGGAGCAGCGAGGCGGTATGGCTGACCCAGACGTGGACGGCATAGCGGCCCGGTGTGGGGGTACAGTCATAGACCGCGTCCTGACAGAGCAGACCAGGGAAGGACGAACGTTCCACGGGGGTCTGCTCTGCCAGGGGTCTGGCGACAGAGGAGGATGAGAGCGGCACGGTCCGGGGACGGCGCGCACTGTCATCCGGCTCTGGGACAGAGGAGGACGAGGGGTGCACGGCCCGGGGGCGGCGCACCGTGTCGTCCGAGAACTCTGTGTGCTCAGAGATGAATGTGTCACTTCTTTCTTTAACCACATTAGGGTGCTGCCCACCCGTGGGTGAGCAGCGGGGAGCGGAAAACAAAAGATTCTCCCCCGGCCCTCCACCGGGGGAAGGAGTGGTCCTGCTACCATCTCCTGAGAAGTGGACATCATCTCTGAGCAGCCCGTCTCAGGAGCGCCGCTTGGCCCGGCGTTTAGCGGGGGGCGGGGCTGGAGAGGGCTGGGGCGCCTTCTTACGGCTTCCTCCGCGACCGGGCCCGGGTGGAGGCTGCTGCTTGGGCCGGGCGGGAGGGGCGGGAGCCGTAGGAGGGCGCCCTCGGCGGCGAACAGACTGAGTACTCTGCCCGGTCGGCTGGGTGGAGGCAGCAGCGGGCCGTCGGGGCAGAATATGCTTGATAGCCTCAGTCTGTTTCTGAGCAGTCGAGAACTGTTGGGCAAAGTCCTCGACTGCACCGCCGAAAAGGCCATCTTGTGATATGGGAGTGTCGAGCAGCCGGGACCGCTCGGCATCTCGCATATCAGCAAGATTAAGCCATAGGTGTCTCTCCTGGACCACAGCTGTGGACATCACCAAACCCAGGGAGCGTGCGGTCACCTTCGTCGCTCGGAGAGCAAGGTCGGTGGCGGCGCGCAGCTCATTGAAGAGCCCTGGGTCTGTCCTGCCCTCGTGCATGTCCCTGAGCATCTGGGCCTGGTAGACCTGCAGAATGGCCATGGCATGCAAAGAGGTGGCTGCCTGTCCCGCAGCTCTGTAGGACTTCGCCACTAGTGTAGACGAGTACCTACAGGCTTTGGATGGGTGCTTAGGCTCACCACGAGAAGAAGCGCTCTGAGGACACAGTTGCATCGCAACAGAGCGTTCAACCGGGGGGAGCCCAGTGTACCCACGGGCAGCGGCCTCATCGAGGGGAGGAAAGGCGGATGAAATCATCGAGCGGTCGCGGGAAGACATGGGAGTCTTCCAGGACTTCGAGATTTCATCATGCACGTCCGGGAAGAAAGGTATCGGGGCCTGACGGGGACGGGGATCCGCAGCCCGACCCAAATACCAATCATCCAGCCGCGAGCGCTCGGGGCAGGGCGGAGGGGTCCACTCTAACCCGATGCTCGCGGCGGCTCGAGACAGCATGGCCGTCATCTCTGGATCAGACTCTGGCACAACTGTATTCACACCCGAAGGTGGCAGCTGTGATGAGTCTTCACTTCCAGCAGACTCAGACCCACCTTGTGATGCCGCGATAGACATCGCGTCTTCCTCTGGAGCGCCAAAGGAAACCCGCGGGGCACCCGAAGATGGTCCCGCCGGAATCCCCTGAGCACTCACGGGTTGCAACACTGGAGAGGGTGCGGCTGGGCACGGACTGATAGTCGGCGCTTGGTTCCAAACCGTCACCCTCAGATCACCCTGGTCACCAGCCGAAGTACCAGCTCTATTTCTAGAGTCAGTAGATCGGGGTGTGGATGAGGGGGCTCTCACTCTTGCGAGATCACTGAGTCTTGATCGTAGTGCTGCGATGGTCATGTTCCCACAGAGAGAACATGAGTCATCCACGAGCGCTGCTCTAGCGTGATCAATGCCCAAACACACTATGCAACGCTCGTGCCCATCAGAGTCGGCAACGAGTCTACCGCAACCAGAAGTGCACGGGCGAGGCATCTTTAAAAAGACGTGCCACGTGCAAGCTCTTTTGTGAGAGAAAAGAAACACTGACTGTGTTGAAGCGCCCGGGGAGACACACACTCGCCGTCAAACCACAGACAGATAAGCAGGAAGTGCGCGCTCGCCGGAGATCGCCGTCACACCAACACCAGGGAATCTCACTCGTCTGAAGAACTGACAGTACAGAGATGGCTGTGGAACGAAGGATTAACTTGGCTCCAAAGCGAAAACATGCCTATTTGCTGCCAGCGTTCTCCTTATATACTCACGAGGTGAGGCGGAGTTACGCTATGCAAATTCCGCAGACCCATGGCATTTCTTTGCCATTGGCTCGTTTTGAAGTACTTGAAGTTGATTGGCTTCTAAGCGAAACCCCCATTCGTCGTCATCCGACGGAACTCGGAGTGACAACGAAAGGGAACTGTAGCTTTATCCACAATGGATAGTAAAGACACATATTTTTTATGATCAAAGAAAACATGATCATGCGTAATAAATCATAATTCATGATGATGTACTCATCTTAGCTAATGCATTAATTAAGGTGTTGTTCATCCATGAAGTCATGAATGAAAAATGTTGAACTCGTGTTAGTTCCTGATGATTCATGAGATATTAATGCCTAATTCATTCATTAATGTATACATTAATTCATGATAATTCATGTACCCTTACCGTAAAGTGTTACCAAATAAAATAAAATAAAATAAATAAAATAAAACAAAATAAAACAAAATAAAATAAAACAAAATAAAATAAAATAAAAATAAAAATAAAAATAAAAATAAATAAAAAATAAAACAAAATAAAATAAAATAAAATAAAAATAAAAATAAATAAAAAATAAAATAAAATGTTAGAAGATCCTTATAATCGTGATATACAATATCCCAAAAACATCATATTCGTAGATCAAACTACAAATACATACTTTAATTACTGTAACTGATTAAATTAAATTAAATTAAAATACATACATACATACAAACACACATACATACATACATACATACAAACAATAAAACAAAATAAAATAAAATAAAATAAAATAAAATAAAATAAAATAAAATAAAATAAAATAAATGGTAATTATAAATTAATGTTCCCAAAAATGCTTCACTTTCTACTGGTTATTTCTGTTGATTTGGGGGTGAAATAAGATCCGGCATGTCCTTGACAGATTTTCGTGAGATTCTCCCAGTTGTTGTTTCTGTTCAGAGGCATTCAGGGGTGTCAGTCATGGTAATATTTCATCCTAAGGGTTCAGCCCACGAGGGTGATGCACAGAAATCTAGTGCATATTTCCTGCAGATGAGGTCAGCTCACCCAGCCAGCATTCATAACTCTTTCTCATGCCTGCTCACTCGTCAGGAAAGACAGCCCTACACTTGTTCATGCTTACTTTAGAGTGATTGAACGACTCTTAGTTACATGAAGAACCTGTGTGCTGTACGGCAGCCCACGCGTCATGTGCAACATGTTCCAAGACGAGCTGCAATCTAGTTTGTACTGTAATCTTTAAAACCCACATAATGTCATCAGACAAAAAAGGTCAGAATTAAATTAGTAGTCTTCAAAGTGGAATTTACAAAGAGGTTAAGGACTAAAACATGATAACTTTTGCTTCTTCAAAACATCTCCTTTGCATCCTCATAAAAAACAGAAGGACATGTTGGTTTGAAAGAAAATAATCAAAAGATTTTCATTTCACTCACTCACTTTTTATTTTTTTTTATTTTACTGATTTTCCCTATTAAGCACGGTCGGACAAGGGACTTTTATTGATTAAGTAACAGCCAAAGTGATTTGAAGTACTTTTAAGTTGAGAATCAAGCAAAAACAGCTGTTAGATGATCCTTATATAATCGTGGTATACAATTTCCCAAAGCGTCACACAGGTATAGATCAAAGTACAAGTGCATTGCCAAGTACTTTAATTGCTGTAACTGACAGTTAAGTGGAGCCAGATGCATATAAATGTTGTAATTTTCTGCAAAAGTGTAGCCATGTTCTTCCACAGCAATTTATTTCATTTTAACATATTTATGAAGGGTGTAGATCAAAGCAAATTCAGGTAGAACTGCGTAAAATCACTTGCATGTAATCCCTGGATGCTGAGACGCATTCCTAGTTTGCCTTCTTCACTGACACTGATCAATAAATAATTATGTGAGATTTATGCAACCCATATTTATGAATATCACAGAGAAATTCATGTCATCTATCACAATAACCTTTCCTGTAAGCAGGAGTTGGTCAAAGGCTGCATGAAATCAAATGCTGTTGTTCAAGGTAATAGACACCACTATTGACTGAGGAGACATGCATTATGGGATATGAAACTTTTTGATAAAAAAATTATTCTTTCCTCTTGGGATGTTTGAAATATATACTGTATATATTGTGGTTGTATATAGTGGATTAAATGATTGTTATTTGACTATTTATAGATTTCAAGCAATTTAGCACCTTTTATAGGGTATTTCTTTTTCTTTTATTTAAAAAAAAAAAAAAAAAAAAAAAATATATATATATATATATATATATATATATATATATATATATATATATATATATATATATATATACTCCTTTTTTAAATAATATTTTATATATATTTTATTTCATTTTATTTTATTTTTTATTCTAAACTGTTTTAATTATTCTTATTTCTTTTGATTATTTTAATTTCTTCTATGTAAAGCACTTTGAATTACCATTGTGTATTGAATGTGCTATATAAATAAACTTGCCTTGCCTATATACACTCACCTAAAGGATTATTAGGAACACCATACTAATACTGTGTTTGACCCCCTTTCGCCTTCAGAACTGCCTTAATTTTACGTGGCATTGATTCAACAAGGTGCTGAAAGCATTCTTTAGAAATGTTGGCCCATATTGATAGGATAGCATCTTGCAGTTGATGGAGATTTGTGGGATGCACATCCAGGGCACGAAGCTCCCGTTCCACCACATCCCAAAGATGCTCTATTGGCTTGAGATCTGGTGACTGTGGGGGCCATTTTAGTACAGTGAACTCATTGTCATGTTCAAGAAACCAATTTGAAATGATTCGAGCTTTGTGACATGGTGCATTATCCTGCTGGAAGTAGCCATCAGAGGATGGGTACATGGTGGCCATAAAGGGATGGACATGGTCAGAAACAATGCTCAGGTAGGCCGTGGCATTTAGACGATGCCCAATTGCCACTAAGGGGCCTAAAGTGTGCCAAGAAAACATCATCCACACCATTACACCACCACCACCAGCCTGCACAGTGGTAACAAGGCATGATGGATCCATGTTCTCATTCTGTTTACGCCAAATTCTGACTCTACCATCTGAATGTCTCAACAGAAATCGAGACTCATCAGACCAGGCAACATTTTTCCAGTCTTCAACTGTCCAGTTTTGGTGAGCTCTTGCAAATTGTAGCCTCTTTTTCCTATTTGTAGTGGAGATGAGTGGTACCCGGTGGGGTCTTCTGCTGTTGTAGCCCATCCGCCTCAAGGTTGTGCGTGTTGTGGCTTCACAAATGCTTTGCTGCATACCTCGGTTGTAACGAGTGGTTATTTCAGTCAAAGTTGCTCTTCTATCAGCTTGAATCAGTCGGCCCATTCTCCTCTGACCTCTAGCATCAACAAGGCATTTTCGCCCACAGGACTGCCGCATACTGGATGTTTTTCCCTTTTCACACCATTCTTTGTAAACCCTAGAAATGGTTGTGCGTGAAAATCCCAGTAACTGAGCAGATTGTAAAATACTCAGACCGGCCCGTCTGGCACCAACAACCATGCCACGCTCAAAATTGCTTAAATCACCTTTCTTTCCCATTCTGACATTCAGTTTGGTGTTCAGGAGATTGTCTTGACCAGGACCACACCCCTAAATGCATTGAAGCAACTGCCATCTGATTGGTTGAATAGATAATTGCATTAATGAGAAATTGAACAGGTGTTCCTAATAATCCTGTAGGTGAGTGTATATATGTTATAACACATTTTTGTATACATCTTTAAAATATATTTTGGCCAGATAACTTATATTTCAGCTGTACTGCTTATTTGTGCAACTATTGACTTTTGACTCTTACATTTCATATTTACATAGTCAAATTTGACTGAAGTTAATTTTCTCCTTCATTTTCAGCTCTGAGGCAGCTTTGACACATTCATTCTCTGGCCAAATTGATAGACCCGGAAACCTGCCCTAGTCCCTCCATTATTGTGAAAGGTTAGAACGGAATAAATATCCATACGTGTGACTGTGAGGGGGAGAGAGCCAAGCGATATTTCACTTGGGGAGAAACACATTTCATATGCAAAGAAAATAAATTACGATAAAACATAATGCCAAATCGCTACCTGTCAGTGATTTTTCCATTTATGGCCATTTCCTCGGCACTGTAATCAAAAAGCTCAAGTCACCCTGAAGAGAGATGAACACAGAAGTATATTACTACAGAGGAATCATATATTCCTGCATCCAGAAACCAATGCAGCATTTAGTCAAATCCCAACGTAACAAGCCTGCTCGCCTGTTGAAATATAATTATGGCACAATATTAGGGTTGCTATTGTTGCCCATGCACATGACGGAATCTCATGACTTCTTGCACCACTTTATGGCAACTCTTGAGTAATCACAGCAATACCATCTTTTCTCCTTGACCAAAAACAATTGGAGAAACTGACCAAAAGGCATTTCATATTTCATGTGCTTCTGATGCACTTCAACATTATTTGTTATTTAATTTTCTGAACTTATTGATCAAATGATTAAGCTGCTTTAAGTGAGTCCTGTGCAACTATTTCATAAATAATGACGTTTTCCAAACAAACAGATAGTCCTGCCCCAAATTCCATTTCGATGTTTTCTAATTGGCCAACACATGTAGGTCGTGGTCAGATGGCGAAGTTAGGAATTACACACTACATAGCAGAGGTGTGGACTCGAGTCATGTGACTTGGACTCGAGTCAGACTCGAGTCATGAATTTGATGACTTCAGACTCGACTCGACAAAATGTACAAAGACTTGCAACTCGACTTGGACTTTAACATCAATGACTCGTGACTTCACTTGGACTTGAGCCTTTTGACTCGAGAAGACTTGCTACTTCCCATGAAAACTGGGGGAAAAATGTTCACACGGCCGCGCCGCTCTGTTTATCTGCATCTGTGACTAAAATGCGCACCACCTGTATGCATGCAGAGAGCACGCGCGCTGCCTGCACGACATCCAATCACTGTAGTCCCACGTTGTTTTGATTCGACAGCATCTAAGCAGGCACATTGCAAGACAACCAATCGGTGGATCCGGCGACTTAAAACGGGGGTTGGAGGTAACGAAAAAAAAAAAAAAAAGCTACGTAGCTTCTCTGACTAAAAAAACCTTAACAACGCTGTGTGTGTATCAGGGCAATGTTTATTTTAATTTCAGAACATGCACTACATGGGTGCAAAATGTAAAAAAAAAAAAAAAAAAGTTTTCACAAGCAGCAAGGGGGTCGCACACCGGACGAGATGCGCCGCGTCGCGTCTAGGACAACTCGAGGTATCGCACACCGGACGCGCACTTTCTCAGTTTATGGCCAGCAATATTGTTATGTTTAAGGACATTATGGAATTAAGATAATGTCTGTATTATGTTATGATTGCACTGTACAATCGTTGCTAGTCTGCAGACTCTGAACACTTCACCTCAGAGTGTCCGTTAACTGAATGAATTGAGAATCTCACCTGAAAATCCGATAACATCAGCAATTTTCATTTAAGCAACTGATTTCTGTAAATGAATGTAAAACTAAATGTATATTGCATGCAGCACAGGGTGAAGTCAGACAGTATTTACATTAACAAAGCCGAATGGCGCTGCCGGTGTGTGTACATAGAGAATAGTGTGTTAGAATTTTAAAGACGTGGCGCTGCGCTTCTCGTCCGGTGTGCGACCCACCCTGAAAATTCACCTCACAAACGCATCGAAACTGCAAACACAAGATTTTTGTGGAACTTCAATGGGGAATAAAGACTAACAAGACAGATAACAATGTTGGGATGGTTGTTGCAGCACAGACTGTATTCAGTGTTCATAAATTCATAAATTGTATTTCTGTGGTAAAGGGCAGTGCTTGTATCGACTCCAGGAAGAGTAGCTGCTCTTGTGCAGCTAATGGAGATCGAAATAAATAAATAAATAAGTGTAACACCTATTGACTTCCGTTGTTTATATCTGAGAGTACAGGCCGGGTTGATTGTGTTCAATAAAGCAAGTGTATGCAACTATATTGGCGTTAACCGTCCATTCTATTTAAAGGATAGAATGAAACAAACAACATTGAACACTACACAAACAGTAATTATTCATTTTCCATAGTGACACAGGAGGTGCCGGATCCAATAAAAAAGGTTCCGGATCCAACGTCGGAGGTGCCGGAACATGTTCCGGCTCAAATTAAGCCCTGGGTAAGAGGACTTGAAATGACTCGAAACTAAAATGGTAGGACTTTGGACTCGACTTGAGACTTGTTGGCTTTGACTTTTGACTCGACTCGGGACTTGCCTCATCTTTGACTCGACTTGACTCGGGACTCGAGGGCAAAGACTTGAGACTTACTTGTGACTTGCATAACAATGACTTTGTCCCACCCCTGCTACATAGTAACATATACTTTGCATATGCATGCATAGAATATTAAAATTACCTTCAACATTTGCAGAAAAATGCAGCATAACATTGAAAGTATTAATCACAGAACCATAAACTCCACAACGCAATGCTCGAAGATGACATTTTTTGACTGAACAATCAATGCTTTTACAGCTGTGTACTGAAGTGTTTAGCAAGTATGTAATTGGCAGAGAGCATCAGAGAGCCAACATGCAGGTTGTGGTGGGATATGTCAGGAATTGTACTACTATACTTGCATAATAATTATTAAGTATGCATACTTTGCACAGTAAGCAAATATTCTGCTTATAATACATTTTCAAAAATGTACAATAATTGATTATGGCTATATTTTTAACATCTTTATTTTATGCATTATTTGTTGGGACTGCCAAAATATGTATTTCACATAAAATTATAAAAAATGCAAAAAAAAAAAAAAAATGTTTTCAGTGTATATAGTATGTAGCAAATGGTATGTCGTTTTTATTACCATTTTTCTATTATATTCCATTTGTATTTAGCATAATTTTGCCTCGTAACCATTTTCATCAGAGAAGTGACTTCTTATATATATCTTATAATCTTATATAAGTTAGTTCTCTATTTTTATATGTGTTCTTATGTTTTATTTATTTTTTGAACTGTTAGCTAAAGGTATTTGAACATTCTCTAAAATCCTTTAAAAATGTTTATTGTTAACTAAAGCATTTTTGTTAATTTAAAGGAACACTCCGACTTTTTGGGACTTTAGCTTATTCACCTTATCCCCCAGAGTTAGATAAGTCCATACCTTTTTCATCTCCGTGCGAGCTATAAGTCTGTTTGACGCACCCACCGCTAGCCTAGCTTAGCACAAAGACTGGATGTAAATGGTTGCAGCTAGCATACTAATCCAAATAAGTGACAAAATAACGCAAACATTTTCCTATTTACATGTTGTGATTTGTATAGTCACAGAGTGTACAAAAAACAAAGTCACATGAGACACAGACATATTTTAACCGTATAAATACTAGGAACTGTATTCTCTGAAGGCGAAGCTGCTACTTGGGCGGAGTGATAACCGCAGCACCTGAGACGCACCGTGGTGAGGAGCAGAGAGAATATATAAAATATATTTTATTTATATCAAGAAATATAATAGCACATATAAAATTACTAAAAGTAAGCTAAAATTAAAATATCAAAATAAAGGCTAAATCAAAATATGAGTAATGTTCTATAATAGTAAGTACTCATAAGATAACACAGTTTGCATCACATTCCTTATACATATATGATCAAATTGATACAATAAATAAAATAAAAACAAACAGCTGAACCAAAGTTTCAAGTGACATCATCATTAAACATCACGACCTCATTCACCTCACCTTGTATTTGTGTCGTGTTAAATCTGGCAGGAGAGTGAGGCGTTATCATATGAGGGTGTTTCTCGAGCGCCGCTGACGGTCCGTCACCTCTGCTGGGACACAAGAGAAGAAAGTCACGGGTTAGCATGGTCTTTATCACTAACATGCCTCTCATCCGGTCGGCTGAAAACATGTCATATCACACCCGTTCCTGACAGCAGTTATAGGTGATGTCTCTCCGGGGCTGTGAAGCAACACTGTGTGTGTTTGAGTCTGCACTGACAATTCTCCAGCAGCTCGAGCACTTCAGAGACGAGTCGGCTACATCGGTGTTTTGTAGGGCTTCTTGACTATTTATAACAGCGTTCACAGTCAAGGGAAGGTGTGCTTTGCAACTAACCGGTGAAAAATAGTTCTGTCATGAGCTCAAACTAAAAGTCCTGGCAACACTTTATAATCCCAGAGGAAACTGTTCTGAAACCAGGATTCATTTTGATTCCAACGTTTCTCTAAAATTAAATAAGTTTGAGATATTGTTGATATATCTTCTGAAAGTATTAAACATTGTCATTGTAAACATAACAACACATGAGATAATTGGGTTACATTTTATTTTAAGGTGACAGTTTTACTGTACTTACTCAAATAAGCACTGAGCAATATTAAAGGGGTTGATTATGATTTCACTTTTCTAACTTTAGTTAGTGTGTAATATTGCTGTTTGAGCACAATCAACATCTGCAAAGTTACGACGCTCAAAGTTCAAAGCAAAGGGAGATATTTTCTTTTAAAGAAATTAAGGACTACAACAAACGGCTGGGAACTACGACATTCCTCCCGGGACATCACCAACCCTAACATTTACATAAACCCCGCCCCCTGAACACGATTTATAGATTATCATGACAGAATATGCTAATCAATGACTAGAAGATAAGCTACATAAATTCATCAACTAAATATTCAGAAATGTCCTGTTCATTCTACATGTTGTCACTTCTTCTTGAGTCTCTCCATCTTTGTCAACGTGTAAGTATGTCACCTTAAAATAAAGTGTTACTGACAATTGTTGACATTTTTAATATTAGAATAAAATGATTTTCCAAAAAAAAGAGATCTCTGATAATTCCCATATTAACAAACATTACATATTGCTATTTTTTTTTAAAAGAATCAGTGACGTAAGTATCTGTGGTGAAATCAACATTTGCTATAGCAAAGCAAGCCTTGGTCTAACATACACTAATGTTCAAAAGTCTGTAGTAAATAATACTCATTTTCTTTAAAGATTTTAAAATATATATATTATTTAGCAAAGATGCATTGAATTGATCAAAAGTGTCAGTAAAGACTTTTTACATTGTTTTAAAAAAAAATATTTCAAATAAAATTAAAGTCCCCATGAAATCAAAATTGACCATACTTACTTTGTTTGCCTAAATTGATCGTTTTGTGGTGAACAATTCATCCAAAACATTTTTTGGCTTCGTAATCTTTAACCCTTTAGAACCGGCTGTGTCGTCGCCGACACAGATCAGCAAGCTGTATTCATTGTACCGTAACTCTTCAACCGTTCGCACTATCAAAACCATTCAAATTGCCCCTGACAGGAGACAACATGCGCTTTTCGGCAATATACGGCTTATTACGGTAATTTCGTCAGCAAATGACAGCAGCTTTCTGGCAAAGCGGGAAGGAAGGATTTGAACAGAGAGATACGAAGCGCGGCAGGTTAGAGTGTTTTAGATTGCATACAATAATAAAAGAAACTAACAAATACATGGCGAAAGAAGTGGTAGACAGCAGAAGAGGGGATTGGGATGATATTTAATGAAACTTGGGAGGCGGATGGCCGTTACTCTTTCACGTATCTTTACATGTGGTGTATGCATGTGTATGTGTGTGCGTGCCTATGAATGGACGCATTTGTATGTGTGCGTGTATGAAAAAAAGTGTCCTAAATGAAAACTGTGCAACCCAATGTCACAAAAAAGACTTGTATAGATGTATTATACTTCATTTTTCAACTTTAAAGTGTTAGTTTCTTTCGTTCGTGATTTTTCAGTTTTTTTCTAAATAAAAATCAGAAAATGTATTCTCGTTTTTTTTTATTTTTGTCTATTTAAATTCTATTTACAAACTCATCACACACAATAATGGTCAATAACTGTAATTTGTTGAAAGCTAATCTTTTTCTGAAAAAGATGACACCTTGCACATGAAGATGGCACATTGTTTTAGAATTTTACAGTCAAAAAATCAAAATATGTGAAAAACACCTATTTTAGCTTCAGGTTCTAAAGGGTTAATCAAATTTTGAAAATGCCCCTCCCCTCTGCATTGGAGGACCTTGGCCGATGACTAGGCTTTACGGTTTGGGTGTCTGCTTAACATCCATAATCACGCCCCTCCAACTGACAGTAGACAGGCTGAATGAAAACACCTACTTTTCTAGATCCAATCAGGTGCTAGTTGGAAAAAAAGCCACACCCACTATTTTGCCTAATTTAGTATTCCGTTTCTCTCGGAAATATGTCACAACACTGGAGAAAAGTCGTTTGCAACTTCCGGTTCACGGGGACTTTAAGTTTTTTTTAATCAAAGGAATACTGAATTTTTTTTTTATCACGGCTTCCACAAAAATCTGAAGCAGCACGACTGTTTTCCACAATGATAATAATCAGAAATGTTTCTTGAGCATCAAATCAGCATTAGAATGATTTCTGAAAGATCATGTGACACTGACTGGAGTAATGATGCTGAAAAAATAGAAAACAATTTTGAATACTATTTCAAAATATTACTGTTTTTTTACTGTAGTTTTAATCAAATAAATGCAGCCTTGGTGAGCAGAAGAGACTTTTACGGTATTTCTGCATACTTTTCATTCATTTTATTTGCATGAAAACAGCGGGCAGCACGATATTCCCCTTTGTGTTCCTCAGAAGAAAGAAAGTCATACAGGTTTGGAACGACACAAAGGGTGAGTGAATAAAGACAGATGGCCTAATCCATTAATGAACAGAACATATTTGTTTGAATACTTGAAGGTCATTTGTGACAGATCTCACATTGTGTAGTTGTAATCCAACTCATCGCAGTGATATTTTGGGACGCATCTGTGACTAAAAGCAGTAGATTCGCTCCAAATACTCCCCTGCCCTGCGAAGTGTTTGCATCAGACGGAGGATTAGTTTTTCCTGCAGGTTAAAAGGCATATCAGCGGGCTCCTTGAGAACCAAAGACCCCATTTCCATTCACATCTGCAATGACTGAACAGCCTAATGTGTATGAACAGCGCTAATTCTTTGTCCTTTTCGCACCAGGCCTCAATAAGCAGAATGATGAAATATTGAAGTTTTTTTCTGTGAAAGCACACGTGAACGACCGGAGCCAGCGGGTGGTGGACTACACGCTGTGGAAATGGAGTACCCACATAATAAAATGCACAGCTGCCTCTGAATACGTTTTAATATTTGTCTCGAAGGGAATACGGTCCGGTGGAAACACTGGGAAAAGCTGCTCTGAGGTCTGTGGCTCCCGCTAGCGAAGGAATAGATCAGGCAAATCTATTAGGAAACATTAAATGTCTCCAAATAATTCAATGGCTGGTCACAGTTTGACACAGCATGCTACCGTGCCAATATGCAACATCCGCGTGTGGATTCCCAGTCACATTACTGTGCACTCAACGGCTTAGATTCACACAGATGCCTCCTGCAAATCTCATTTGGGGGCATTTTAAGCCACTTTTTGTGACAAATGCGTCTCTAGAATGAGTTGAAAAGTTCTTGCGCTAACCAGTTCGGAGGGCAGATAACTTTTAATGGTATACAGTATAAAGCGAAATGTTCGCTTGTGCATTTTATGCCTGTTCCATAGGGGACAAAGAGAGAGAGAGAGAGATAAAAAGAAGAATTCACGTTCGCAGGGATGGTGAAAACGCACATTATTTCCCAAAGCCGTGGGCCAAATTGGGGTTGGAGTCGTTGTATTGGTATACAGACAATAACAGCATGAGATGAAAATGTTTTTTTTAGTGGAGCAAAAAAATCACAGGGGCGGCTCATATTTACTGTAAGTAACTGCAGCTGGCGCTCGGAGAAAAGCATTGTGGATTTGTGAAGGGTCATTCAAAGCAAACAAACAAACACACTTTTGACTGACCTCTCAGATGCCGAACTTTTTGCGATGTAATGCAGCAATAGTTTGCTCTATTTCTCCTCCCTCGACCTCTCTGGCTCTCCGTCTTTTTGTAAACACCTCCATGACTTTTCTGCACTCAGAAGTGAAGCTGGGGAAAATGAATGAGACCCAGCATGTCTGCGTTCAAGTTTGGCTTGTTACATATGACACTTATTTTAATATATAGGCCTATGAATGGATGAATGAATGAATGAATGAATACGTATTAAGTATACGTAATAAGTATTTAACTAAAGCAATACAATTTTGATCAAAAGTGACAGTAAAGGCATTTTATAATGTTATAAAATATTTATATTTAAAATAAAAGCTGTTCTTTTGAACCTTCTATCGATCAAAGAATCCTGATTTTTTAAAATCATTTTCAGCACTTAACTGTTTTCATCATTGATATTAATAAAAAAAAAAATAGTGAGTGGAAATTCATCATATTAGAATTTTTTCTGAAGGATCATGTGAAGACTGAAGTAATGATGCTGAAAAATTAGCGTTGATAACAGGATATAAATTACATTTTAAAATATATTCACATAGAAAAGTTTTTTTAATAATATATCAATTAGAATTATATGACAATACAATTATTTATAATGTAATGTTATTATATTGTTATATTATATTATTATATTAAATAATGCAATAATATTGCATTAAATATGCAATAATATATCACACATTTTACTGTATTTTGATAATTATATAATAACTACTAAATAAATCGAGACTTCTTTCAAAAACATTAAAAAATTGTACTGACCTCAAACTTTTGAACGGTATGTTAAAAACAATGGAATGGCCACAAAATGCAAACATACAGCGCAGTTTTTTATATTTTATTTGAATGTTTTACCTGAATCTTACGGACAGATACTAAACAGGGCACATTAGTGTGAGAGCAAAAAACAAAACTTCCCGTTTAACCCCTTGAATCCATTCTGGTCGGTAACGCCCACTTTTCCACCATCCAATCAAGTCCCAATTAACATTTATTCTGATTCATTAAGCAAGTTAAATGTGATGCGGATGCCATTTCATGTTGACTTGAATCAGTAGCATATCTAATTATATTTGCATTATCTTCTCTGAGTTCTCTGTACAGACACACCTGGATAATTAGTCCATCACCTGCACTGATTATACGTACAAGGTTCAAATCCCTTGCTGCATGGTGAATGTCTGATGAATATACATGGGTGGCACTGCATCATTCTGACAGGACAGTGGTCGCATTGCCCTCTGTAAAAAAATTAAGCATTCATTATTCTCAATTATGCTTTAGTCCCAGAAAGATATAACCACCCACGCTGGAGGGAGCGATGGGCAGGGAAACGACCCGCTGGCAGGGACAGCGAACACAACAGCTGTTGCTACCAGCAAGCCAAAGCCAGAGAGCACGTTTTGACATTGTGTCTCTCTAGCGTGCGATCTGACCCCAGGCCCACATTCGTCGTCCAATAACATTTTACAAATCACTGCCCAGCATGAGAGCAATTCATATTATTTTTTGCCATTGGGGGAGATACATCTTTATGTTATTAAATCAGGGAAACTCGATAGCAGAAACATCTTGATTCTCTTCATTTGGAGGGAGTCCCGTGCAGACAGTCTTTTAGCTTGAGGCATCATTCAGCCGATCCTGGCTAAGAGCTGCACACTTAGAGACATTCTCATTGCCATGTTTGTTCATTCATTTTTACCATTAAAAAATGTGAGATCAGTCTCTTTTTGCATTTATTTAATCAAAAATACAGTAAAAAATTCCATTCGCTCAACTTTACTGTAGTACACGCTGCACAATGGCAAGTGGAAATACCAACGGTATCTCACGACCAATTCGTACGAAGTGATTAAAAGGTGCCTAATTCGTACTAATTCATACGACCTCACTCGTACGAATTCATATGATTTGTCTAAACCCACGTGATGGGTAGGTTTAGGGGCGGGGTCAGGGGTAGGTCATTCGTACGAATTCATACGAATTAGCAAAAAATGTACGAATTTGTACGAGTGAGGTCGTATGAATTCGTACGAATTAGCCACCTCGTAAAATTCGTACAAATTGCCGTGAAATCGGGCTGGAAATACTGGTTTAATTCAGCCATATATGTATGGACCAGAAACTGATTCAGAAGAAGAGGAAGAGTGAATCAGGCTCGTCTACAAGTCAGTGTATCGGAATGGCAATGAACTTTATGTATCGCTCTTTACAACAATGGACAAATGACGGTAATTGATATGATTAGCCTTTGGCTCGACTACGTTATCAAACAGCTAATAATGTGTTGCTAATGTTACACAAACCACGTTCCCGTTCACCATCTCAGAGTCAGACGGCTGCCTTCTAGAAATCAGTATCCTTAGAAACGCTTTGAACATGATAGAAAGTCAGTGGAGAAAGGCATATAGTTCATCATAACATCGTAATCATATACAATTCACCCAATATATTGCTATATGCACCTGCATTTTCCAGTCTTCTTAAAGGTGTTCTAGTGTTCACTGTGGAAAAGCCACTTTTGAGTCCCGCTCATGATGGGATTGGTTACATGATTGTGACGGTAGGAAACAGGGGCGGTTTTTGCTTCACTGCCGTTTTTTTAGGAGAAATTTACACAAGGTTTGTCTTAAAGTATATTAAAAACACCATATAGACATATAAACATCATTAAAAACATGATTTTCACCACAGGGGGTCTTTAAATTAATATAATAGACTTCACAAATAGAGTACTTGTTAGATGACTACCGGTAGTTAACTATTTACTATCCTTGCTGCGTTGCAAAGAAATGTACTTTATTATTTTTTGACACTAACATACAAAGTTTGGCAAATCCAATGAATAATTATTCCTCAAAGTCCTTATTGTTTTTGTAAACAAGACTTGATGGATTTAATAAAAACCTCTGCATGCCCATACTCTTGGAAATTGAGTAACATTTCGTCCTCAGAAAATGCATGAAGTGATAAAGTGTATTGCTGCATCCCAATTCGCCTACTTATACTACGCCCTAAAAGTGTGTACTCTTTTTGTGAAGAAAACGTACATACTTTTGAGTGTGTAGCAAAAGAGTATAGGCAAGCTTTGGGACAAACTACTTCGTCATCTTTAACGGACAGATCTGTCGCGTGCATCCTATCACCGTAAACTGCCCTGTCAATCATCTCGTCACAGTTAAAATCCTCCATTCAATCGAATATAACTTCTTACCATTTCGGAGAGAAATGTTGTCGCACGATCATCTGCCAGTCATGGGTCTTTCATGCCGAGACTCTCTTCATGTGTTTGGAATTTGAATGTAATGATGCATTTAAAAGTTAATGGCTAAACGTATCTATACAAAAGTTCACAATGCTGCTGCAGATGCAATATAATGTGGACAACATTGAATAAATACATTTTTGTCAAGTTAGACACTGATAATTAATCACTCAAACCCCTTTATCTAAACCTCTCTACATAACCGTCGGACTCGCGCGTCCTCCATGTCTGTAGTTTTTGAACACTTTTCACTCGTGTTTGTAGTTCTAACCGAATCCTCGTCCAGCGCGCGATGGGTTGTGGGCAATATCAGCCGTTAGAGTGCGCAACGATCTGCACTTCGGATTCTGACCGGATATAGTAGACCATCCGGGTCTCTTTGGGACACTCATTTCAACATACTACGATTTGGGACGTATTTTCGAATACTATTTAGGACGGATAGTTTGCGAATTGGGACGCAGCATATGTCTTGAATGCAATGAAATATAAGCATCTGCCAAATGCATAAATGTAAATCAGACAATCAGTGGGTGTGCTGAGGTGTCTGAAGAGGATCACCAATCAAAAAAAGATGACTACTTAGCAAATGGGTAACATAGAGTACAATGCTTTTTCTCCATCTCTTCAAAAGTATTAAAAAAGTTTTCAGTTCAAGTTATAGTTTTTCGTCTGGTTAAAATATAACTTGGAAGTTGGACCTGAATGCTTTCTGAAAGCACTGCACATTGACTGATAAATTTGTTCCCTCTTTGTACCAACCATGAAATAACGAATGAACATTGAGTGAATGTCAAACAATGTTCAAGGTGGTCAAGAAAGTCCAAAAAGTCTCTGCATAGGTGCCTTAATAAATTAGACAGTCATTAAACAGAATGTAAAACACCAGAAGCATCTCGATTCTCATTAGTTGGAAGGAGAAAATCAAATGACAAGAAGATACGAGAAGGTTTTTTCTCTCTCCCCAGAAGCATTCAATGCAATCTCCTAAAGTTTGCATCAATCAGTCCAAGATTTCTCCAGTTCAGCTGCATTGTGGTTAAAGTGCCCTTTCCATAAAATCTGTCCTTTAATAATGAAAGGCATCCGTTATTGTCAAGAAGCTATAGGGTTTATGTATATAAATGATAACACAGTCTCATCCCAAGACGTCATATGACTGACGCTTTTGACCATACGTCAACATCCGACGTTTTAGGGTACCCTTTAACGTCAGTTAGATGACGATCCTAGGGCGTCATCTGACTGACGCTTTACCTTTAGCGTCAGCTAGATGACGCGGGTAGGTTTAGGTCTGGGGTAGGGTTAGGATTAGATAGCGTCATCTAACTGACGTTAAAGGGTACCCTAAAACGTTGGATGTTGACGTATGGTCAAAAGCGTCAGACATATGACGTGATAAATGAATTCTCCAACCCACTTATCCATGCTGTATTATGAGCGAGCAAGACGTAATTGTGTTTCTGATCAGCGCTGATCATTTCAAATGTGCAGGAGTTTCCACAGCTCACCAGCCCAGTGTCAGACAGAGGAGGAGGTGAGCGTTTCACCGCTCTTATTACGGCTATGGATAATGATATTAAATATGAAGGGGAAATATATTATGCTACAGCTAATTCTTTGATGGCTGACAGTTTGCCACTAGTTTAATTTCAAGCATCTGCCACGGAGACGACAACAAAAACTTGTCCCCCATCTTCTAGTTAGTTGGGTGTAATCAACAAAAGCCCTTTAATCATGTTCAGTTAAGTGTCAGATTCGCTCGTTGAACATTTGCAATATGTTCTAGTCCACAAATGTTGTTTGATGTGCAGCGCAGCAGGGGTCAGTCTCATTTGATCATGTTAAAGACGTTACTTTTCATCACAACTGAAGGAGGGATGGTTTCACTTCAACAGGCTCTTTCTCATCTCACTCTCTCTCTCTCTCTCTCTCTCTCACACACACACACACACACACACACATGCACGCACGCACACACACTATATTTGTTAAATAATTATTTGTGAAATTTACTATCAAATTCTGATTGAAAATGGTCCTCTGCCAAATTGATTTCACTGAATATATACATCACAGTTTCAAGTTTCAACTCAGTTTGCACCATGATCTCTGTTTTTTCTACAGATGACAATACGAATGACCTTCCATAACAAGTTGCAATGAATATGCACCAGAATGTATATCTGTAGTCAAAATCCTGAAGTACTGAGCTCAACTCAAGATCTGAATGTTTTATATTACAGCAACAAAAATTACCAAGCATGAAAACTGAGTCACAAAGAGAATGTGATTTGTGGCTTGACTTCAAGGATTCAGGGATCGAGCTCAAGAGCCCAATACATCCGGTTCACGCTCTTCTCAATCCTTTTAAATAGACGTTTCCGTCTGGAGACTCATCACCTCCTGGTTAAACCACAGTGAAGCTGTGTGAGCAGCTGAGAACCGGCGACTGCAGGACAGGGTTATGACGAACTAAAAGATTGATGAATGGTATTTTCTTTCCAGTGTCATTAAAGTCATGATTTGTTACATGTTAATGCTAATACAAATGTTACTTTTCAATTTGAAACCTCTTTATAGCTTATTTTGTCTACTTTTAGCAGTGCACTGGCATAAATATGACCAATAAACTAATATAAATGAACTAAAATATACAAAACTAATTGAGATTTTATTTTTCACAATGTAACAAACTCAAAAATGTAAATAAAATAAAATATTTTAAAAGTAGCTTCACTTCCAGGGAACATACAGTGATATATATATATATTTTTTTTCCAGCAAGGATGTTGAAGGATATTTCTATTTCAAATTAATTCTGTCATTTTGAACTTTCTATTCATCAATGAATCCTGAGAACAAGTAAAAAAACTTATTTTATAAGAAATGTTTCTTGAGCATCAAATCTTCATATTAGAATGATTTCTGAAGGATCATGCAACCCGATTTTTGCACATAAAAACTCATTTTCGCGTATAAATCGCACGATAAAACACGATGCATGCTATAGAGACGCATTTACGTGAGAACAGGCTGGATCATGTGACACTGACTGGAGTAATGGTGCTGAAAATTCAGATTTGATCACAGGAATAAATGCCATTTTACAATATATTCAAATAGAAAACAGTTATTTTAAATTGTAATGATGTTTCACAATATTACAATTTTACTGTACTTTTGATCAAATAAAGGCAGCCTTGGTTAAGAGACTTCTTTCAAAAACATAAAAAAAAAAATTCTTACCGACACCAAACCTTAGTGTATACACACACAGATGAAAAGCACACCTTGAAGTAATTGTACATCATTTTGGATAAAATCATCTGCCAAATTAAAAGTAAATATTATGTTTTTTTTTTTACTTTTTTGCTAGAAAAAGTCAGTTTGCCACCATTTGAAGTCCAAAAGTCTGAATCCTTTCTGTTGGTGCAGTGCATTGACTTTAAATCTTCATTCCCGTGTTTTAAACTTTAAAATAACCCTATTCACCGCTCAAGGAACGCCCAACAATGGCAAGTCAGACAGTCTGAGAGCTCTTTCATTCGCTTCTCCTTGTGCCTGGATAAATGGACAGTCATTTAACAGAACGTGATTGCCTTCATAAAAGGTGGGCAGGGAGCAAAAAAAAAGACTTCTAATTGAGAGACATCTATCACTTTTGCAACACATGAGCACGTTTGCATGGACTGCACTGAAGAATGAAGTCACAAAGAAGTTCACTTTATTCGGGGGTCAAGAAACGGATCGACCGCTGGCCACCGGCCCTGATTTTGCAACGCCACAGCCTCGACCGACCTCTAATTCATGCAGCCGTCAGCTGTCTTCCATTTCTATCTTTCGTTCTCACTCTCTCGCCGTCCTTTAGCGCATTGCCATTTTCGCTCACCCTCTCGCCATATTTCATGATTGATTATTGTCCCAGCGCTCATCTCTCATTCTCTTCCTCAGTCTGTCGTCCTCCCCCCCTTCCCGTTTAACGTTCTCTCTCTGTGACTCAGGACTTGCAATCCAATTTATATTGTTATGTACGTGCGGCGTGTTGGCAAATTGAATTGAATCTGGGACCTTGTTTTAATATTGCATGTATTCATGCCTAAAAATAACCTGGAAGATAGATTGCTTCAGATGTGTTAACGCAGTCGACTCGAAGAAGCCATATGCCGTCTGAGAAATAAATGAAAAGGTTTATGACTCCTTTACCTCGTATTTTAAGTTAAATTGCCCAAACTGCATTCCGCTAATGTTGCCGCTGTAGGAAAAGGTAGTTGTTCCAGTTACTCCAGAGCCTCTAGCAAAGATAAATCCCTAATGAGATCTCTTTAGTATCAGATTTTACTCCTGAGAGTACAGGCTCAGAAAAAACTCACATTTCCTATAGAGTAGAGGCGCTCGACTCCAGAAGATTGAAACTGAAACTTGTACGCACAGTAGGAGACCATTCCAAGAAATTGATTTTTCCGCAACTAAATACTGGGTTATGCTTCACACATGCATTCGCACAGGCACACGGATCCATGATCTACTGTAAAATCCATCTGATCTCAGCTTTCTAAGATACAAAATACTTTAACGGTTTTATTGATGATCTCTGGAAATAAATCATTTACGTTCACATGAAAAAAATGCCATCTTATTTACATGCAAGATCAAAGGTGCAATGCCTAATTTTACCATGTTTGAGGGCAAATGAATGAATAAGCATTCATACATGAGACACACAATAAGCTGATGGGTCTGTTGACAAAATCAGCATCTCAAACATTGCTTAAACTCAGAGAAATCAGAGATCTCAACATGAACTCTAACATTCAGCATTCCCAAACTAAATGATCAGAGATAAGCTATGCTATTCATATTCATTTTTACAGGCTTATATAAAATGTATTTATACAATCTGTAAAGGAATTTTAAAAAGTTTGAAAACAGTTGGAGAGATGTTCAAGTCAGGGAAATGTATAAAAGTTGCTATCAAAAATTAATTTACTATTGGTACCCTATCTTTTTTAATATATAAATTAGTTTTTACAAACTGATTGGCACCTTTGATCAACGCCAAGCACAAACGCAAAATAAAATATGATGACAGGATTAAGCATGAACAGATACAGTAAATCTAGACCAAATGTAACTAATAAAACTAGGAACCACTATATTTATATAACTAAACATAACTTTACAGAATGGAAATTGTGCATTGGGGACTCAATCATAAAATAATACATTTCTGAATAAATTGTTTAAAAAACCATTCATACATAAACTGTCACACTGGCTTGAAAGCAACATTTTACACAAGCATCTTTTAGATAAAACGTTCTTTAACTCTTTCCCCGCCATAGACGGAATTTCCCAGCAATTCATATTTATGGAACATTTATGGAACATTCTCATAAAATTATTAATAATTGATATGCATTCTCATAATGTTGAGAGAAATCGATTGGAGAACATTTTCAGAACACCATATATAATGTTCTTTGTAGGCCTATTTGATGAATGTTAACATTAACCTTCTTCGAATGTTACAAAATAAAGGTTCAAATAATGTTATATTGTGAGTAAAAATAAGGTAAGGAGAATCTTGTACTAACTTTATCGTAACCTTTTAAATAGTGTTCCAATCACGGCGATTTTAACGTTTTAGAAACAATACAAATCACTGTTCCCACAACGTTTGTAGCACATAAATGTGTTAGCTGGGCTAATGCTATTTTTAAACAGCTGAACTACTGTCATACTACTGAAAATGTTTTTTTAGTATTAAGTAGTAGTGTTATTCCTGAGCCATATAAGCAATAACCCACACAGCTAAACCTCACGTCTGAAGCAGAGAGTCAGCCAAATGAAAAGATCTGAAGCAGGAAGTGAGGAAGAGGAAAGAGGAAACAATATCTTCTAGCATAATAAGCATATCAAAAGCCGTGTTTGCACAATACCCATCAGAGAAGGATAAACACAAAGACAATGAGAATCAGTCTAAAGCCAAATTGCAGCCTGTCTGTTTGTCACAGTGAGAGAACAGGCTGAGGGTCTCGAGCAGAGACAGTTCAATAATATGGATGACAATACATGCGGCGAGAGCCTGTGCCAAAACCCTTGATTGTTGGCGGTTCATTTCGCTCATCAAACGTCCAGCTTTGAGCCAAAACAAATATCGGGACATGGTTTATGTATGAGGCTAAGTGAGGAACATGGAGAATGGCAATGTTCTTAACAAGAAAGAGAAGCAGGAGAACATGTGGTCATTCTCACAGGGATTTTCAGAACTATTAGGAGATAGGCATGCGGCCAACGGCACTCGGAGACGCTCTATATTTCAGGCCAGGGAATTGCTTGCAGGTAAACAAAGGGGCACAAGAAGACCTAGAAAAATAATAACTTTCAGGTTACTTCAGGTGTGCTGACCTTTAAATCAGAAGTGAAACTTGGGACCTAGTCTTTACTGTGGCGACATCACATCGTAATCTAAATAAAATGCAAATTGCTCCCAGTTTCAGCGCTTTGAAGCGATGCTTATTTCAACAGGCTTACAACATCATTTGTTTCTCATAAGAAGAAGGAGCAATGAATTTTGAAAGCCTTGGATCCCATTCGGGCACACATTAAACGTTTTATTTTGTTGGTCAAGCTTTTAGCCGTTTAGTAAATTTTGATGGCTTGTGCGTACAAATAAATGCAGAATGCAGAGAGCCACTTATGTGGTCATTAACTCACCTAGTAAAATCAGAAACGTCTCTCTATTTCTTAATAAAGTAGTTCACCCAGAAACAAAAATCCTGACATCATTAAATCACCTTAACTATTTCAAACCGGTATGACTTATTTATGAACAGATTTATGAACAGATTTATGTACAGATTTATGAACAGTGAATCTATGCTGCCAAGCTTTAAAATAGACAAGACCAAGCACAATTAAGTGCCTTAAAATTAATTCATTTAACATTAGATTCCAAGTTTTCTGAAGCCATTGATAGCTTTTGTGTGAGAAACTGAGTTACTGTGAACTAAAACTATTTTGAAAACATCTTTGTTGATTGAAAGAAAGCTGAAATAAAATAAATCATATATAGTATATAAAAAAGAATTAACTAAACAAAAATTGGAAATGTTGCCTTGAAAACTAACTTAAATTAGTTTAAGTTGAAGGACTGAAACTGGAAAAAAAAAATGAAATAAAAATAAATAAAACCGAAACAATAATATGTAAAATCAAACAAACACAAACTAATAAAAAGGACAAAAGCATGTAACACAATTACAAAAAAAATATCAAAAATGAAAACAAAATATACACTAATTATTTATGAAATATTAATACAAATTATAATATTATATTCTAAAATAACACTGGTGAGAAACAGAACAAAATTTGAGACGTTATTCTCAGAAAATCCCCTAACTCTCACACTTCTGCATATTCAACAGTTTACATTTACATTTATATTATATATTTGATTTATATATTATATATTCAGCAGATGCTCGAATCTAGAGTGTCTTTATGTGATTTACTGTAATTTCACATGTGATAAGCATAGACAAAGTCTACACAATACTTATAAAACACCATTTCCTACATACACACTTGGCTAATTGTATTGATGAGTTCATCTGACGTCACAAAGCTGTACAAATTCAAATAGATCCACAGTAAACCAAACACTTATCTCAAAAGATGAATTGGATTCTGAACATTTTTAAATTTGACCTCTGTTGTCAACTGTGAACAATAGTAGAATCCCATGTCTAGAAAGGGACATCTTTTTAAAATATTGTCAATATGAGGGAAGAACAAAACACTAAACTTAAAACTTAAGGTATTTATCTGTCAAAATTATTTGTCAAAAAAAAAAAAGAGGCAAACTACAGCTACAGTTTTGTTTTACTGTGCACAAAAAAAAGCTTAGGAACAAATATTGACTACATCATAATTAGTTATTTATTTTCCATTGGTTATCTCGTGTTTTTGCCTGTGTTCATAGTTTATTTCAATTACAGCCTGCACAACTGCACAATTTGGCATGTTTCATTGCGTTTTCACAAATAAAACAATTGACTCTGAGCACAAAATCTTCAACAAATTTCTAATAATATTTGAATAAAGTGTGGCTGGACATCACTTTTGGGCACTACGGTAGTCAGACTTTCCCTCAGCTTTCCAACCACTGAAATATATCAGAGAAGTGTGAATATAAAGAGTTAACAATGCAGTAGTCGGCACAGATGGAGAGTGTGTTCAAGGAAAGAGCTGGCGGTTGCCGTGTCCCCCGAGGGCCGGAGATGAGCACGCCATCGGGACTGAGGTGAAGTGTGTGTGCGTGTGTGAGAGAGAGATTGGATATGTGGCAACAGTCGCTTCGACAACATCACGGAAATATATCCCCTGGATCACACTCATACATACATACATCGTCCTAATACAAACTGGATTGTCATGAGTGGATATATGCGGATGGAGATTTCAGGCTACTTCTGCTGAAGTGAGAATGGAAATTTGGCAGAAAGTTACTTGATTCCCAAGCCATGCAGCATATCGAGGTGAGAAGCATGAAGTGTACAAGAATCGCATCGGACACAGTTTTCCATTGACCATCAGCAGGAGTAAGAGAACACACTCCGACTGGCGGTATGAAATATTCATGCATGTCAGATCACGAATGCAAACTGGCTCGTTCGCCACCCAAAACCTAAAGGCAATTGTTGAAGCTTTATTTTCAGTGCAGCTCAAGTTCACTTGTTTGAAAGCCCAGAGTGCCTTCTGCCACGTCAGCTAAAGAAATTAATTAACCGAGTGTGAAATGATATGCAAACATGTTTTATCAAAAGCACAGCAGCCCCTATCAGAGAGTGTTTGAAAGAGGCGGCGGATGAAGAATGTTCGCATTCTGAAGGATCTGCTATGTTTCAGATAAGCCCTCGCCAAACATATAAATAAAATACTCAAATAATTGATTTTTCACTCCTTTATTCCTTCGTTTTACACATTTTAAGTTGATTAAAGGTTGCTGACATGCTATGCTCCTGAGAATAAAAGCCCATTTTAGCAACCACATTATGCAAAAGCCCCAGTTCGCCCAGTCAAATTGGAACATAATTCCTAATATGATTAAGTTATATTTACTGAATTTCAGCACAAGTAACAGGCAGAAAAAAAGACTAAAGGATACCACAAGTACACCCATACAGAATGTGAGATGTGAATTACGCTTATTGTTTTTGACAAGCATTGTCATGACAGAGATTCACAGCAATCAATCATAACTTTGCAAGTCATGTTTCATGGGGAAGAATTTCCTTGAGTCAAAAGCAAATGTTTTATTGAGTTTTAGCTCTCGGCTCTGATGAAGGCATATCAAGGTTGAATGACAGAGCCACAAATACAGTATATTATACTGTACGGACGGACATATAGATAGATAGATAGATAGATAGATAGATAGATAGATAGATAGAAAGATAGATAGATAGGTCTGTCTGTCTATCTGTCTGCATATCTATCTATCTATCTATCTATCTATCTATCTATCTATCTATCTATCTATCTATCTATCTATCTATCTATCTATCTATCTGTCTGTCTGTCTGTCTGTCTGTCTGCATATCTATCTATCCATCCATCCATCCATCCATCATCTATCTATCTATCTATCTATCTATCTATCTATCTATCTATCTATCTATCTATCTATCTATCTATCTGTCTGTCTGTCTGTCTGTCTGTCTGTCTGTCTGTCTGTCTGTCTGTCTGTCTGTCTGTCTGTCTGTCTGTCTATCTGTCTGTCTGTCTGTCTGTCTGTCTGTCTGTCTGTCTGTCTGTCTGTCTGTCTGTCTGTCTATCTATCTATCTATCTATCTATCTATCTATCTATCTATCTATCTGTCTGTCTGTCTGTCTATCTGCATATCTATCTATCTATCTATCTATCTATCTATCTATCTATCTATCTATCTATCTATCTATCTATCTGTCTGTCTGTCTGTCTGTCTGTCTGTCTGTCTGTCTGTCTGTCTGTCTGTCTATCTATCTATCTATCTATCTATCTATCTATCTGTCTGTCTGTCTGTCTGTCTGCATATCTATCTATCTATCTATCTATCTATCTATCTATCTATCTATCTATCTATCTATCTATCTATCTATCTATCTATCTATCTATCTATCTATCTATCTATCTATCTATCTATCTATCTATCGTCTGTCTGCATATCTATCTATCTATCTATCTATCTATCTATCTATCTATCTATCTATCTATCTATCTATCTATCTATCTATCTGTCTGTCTGTCTGTCTGTCTGTCTGTCTGTCTGTCTGTCTATCTATCTATCTATCTATCTATCTATCTATCTATCTATCTATCTATCTGTCTGTCTGTCTGTCTGTCTGCATATCTATCTATCTATCTATCTATCTATCTATCTATCTATCTATCTATCTATCTATCTATCTATCTATCTATCTATCTATCTATCTATCTATCTATCTATCTATCTATCTATCTATCTATCTATCTATCTGTCTGTCTGTCTGTCTGTCTGCCTATCTATCTATCTATCTATCTATCTATCTATCTATCTATCTATCTATCTATCTATCTATCTATCTATCTATCTATCTATCTATCTATCTATCTATCTATCTATCTATCTATCTATCTATATATAAATAATGATAAGACGATGGATGGATGAATAGATGTAGGCAGTGTATCTACACATTTGTGAGTAAAAACAGTGTGAATATACAGTGTGAAAGGAGTATCACCTCCTTTTCACACTCCTCAACATAACCTGCTTTGAGATGCACATACATCTGTCTACTGGCACAGGAACCTTTCAAAAACTCGGAAACCATTTCCTTCCATCATAACACAACAGAGAGCCATACCGGCCACACTTCTGCAATCTCCAGCAATGCCTCGCAGCCGCACTCGGTTTGGAGCTCGAACACTGCTGTTCCTGTACCTCATGTTAAATTCATTAGGCTCCTCTGATAGGAGTGCGCTAAGCAAATGTTTGGTAAGCTGTCTTCTCACATATCATCAGCTTTTCGCCTCCTGCAGAAGTCAATACCTAATTATGACACTAATGAGGGAAGAGTGGTTCAATGAAATTGATAGTTCCTGGATCTGTTGTTTGAGAAAACTCATAATGCAATGTAGAGGCAAGGGAGTTGAGCATGGGAGAGAAAAAAAGCACATTAAGAGAGAATGTGTCTTGGTCAGTGTTGTTCACCCATGCAAAATCTGACAAAAAGACACTTTACTCGAGGCCTTTATGCATTTCAGAAACTCTTCATTTGTCATAATGGTATTCAATGTGCAATTCTCCTTTCATAAATAATTGTAACCACTGCAATCATAATGTAAATAGTTGTTTATTCGTGGCTGTGATGTTAAAGGGTTAGATCACCCAAAAATGAACATTTTGTCATTAATGACTCACCCTCATGTCGTTCCAAGCCCGTAAGAACTAACCCTTTAAGAGTATATATTGGGTGTTGTTTATGTGACTATAAGGTGTATTAAAAACCATTTTGAAGGCAATACAATGTATCAAATTACAGAGAAATCGAACTAAAAGTAAATTAAAAGTAGGCTCCGAGTGTAAGTGCATTTAAAAGTAAAAAAAAAAAAATTGTTATAACTTGACAAAGTGACAAATTAAATAAGAGACAGTAACTTTGATGCAAAGAAATCACACTTTTGTCAATGTCCTGACAACGTAAGGCTCTAGAACACACCATATGTTAAAACATATTGCTATCTGTTTTATGACTGATCAGACGTCTTTTCAGAAGGATAAATTACCATAATTGTGGCAAGTTTTATTATACATTTACAACTACAAAATTGTGTAGTACACTTCCACCTGACCTGTGTAATCAAATTTTTACTGCCGTATATACTTTAGAAAAAGCCAAAGAGCACCTTCTGGGACTAATTCACACGGTCCTTCCAGACAGCGTTCCAAGATGCTTTCTTTAATCTTTTACCGCTGTATACTTTAAGATTTATATATATATATATATAAATGACGTCTGTTACGATTGCCTGACCCCATCATACTCCCATTAGTCACTGCTGTTTATCAGAGAGAGCCTACAGTTGTTGCTGAACACAGACCAGGTTTTGATATGTAAATATGGTTTATCATATCTTAATGAGCTCATGGTTTCTCCTTGATACTTTCTATGGAAAATGATATAACGCTATAAATACAGTTTGCAATTACACACAAGATTGCAACAGTCAGGTTGCCACATCCACATCCAAGTTACACCCGATGTAGATCAATCCCCCTTGAGTGTTCAGATTAACCGGCCCATGGTTGGTAATCATGATGGCATGGATGCCCACCCAGCATCATTACAAAGCTAATAACAGTTGATGTGTTAATTAATGACCTCGAGCATCATCTGCTGAGCTCTTCTAAGCTGCTTTTCTTGAATCATGGCCAGAACACAATGGAGCGCTGCCCACACGTGACACAAAGAAGAGGAACCGCACTGCCCTCGCTGACACTGAATGAGAGATCGTGATGGACAGCACAGTAGAGGAATAATGTTTCAGCAGGGTGGGCATGTGTGATATTTTATATACCCCCCTCGCGAGTCCATGAATGTGAGAGTGAGAGTAGAATATTTTCAGTGCTGACCTTTTGACCTCTGTGCAATTTAGAATATAAAGCATACTGGAATTTCGAGAAGTGGGACTAATGTTGTCATAAAAAGGGACATAATAATACATTTTTGGTATATCTTTTGACTTCTAATTCCATAATTTATAAGTTATTCATAAATTATTGACGATCTTAAAAACTGAAGATTAATTTTTGTGCAAAGGATTTCACATGGACAATGTGAAATATAGGAGGCCATTTATTACATCAGCTAATGTAAGCAGATATTTTTTTCTTTCTTTTTTTACACGCTTAAGTGTTCTCATATTGCCTAATAATTAAATTAAGTCATTCTTTGGGACTGCATTGAGTTCATATGCTCAGCGAGTTAACTGCCATACATAATACAAAGATACAAGGTCTCCTGGTCCTTCACTTATAAAATTATGATGAGAGGAGGGAATCATCTATTCTACCGGACTAGTGTTACTAATTGAGTCCAGGGTTCATATAGTGATGAATGATTCACCATCTTCTTTCTCGCCCACGTGTGCGCCAACTCTCATACCACAAGGTAAAAGATCTCTGTGCGCGCAGATAAATTATATAGATACTCACACTTTTATCGATCATTTTGGTGTCTCTCCAGATTTAGCCAGCAGGCTGAGGTTTTCGTCCCGTTGGATGCCTAAGATCGGCTGTTATTGTTGGAAACAGAATTTTAGAAAAGTCCCATTGGCCTTAACTCATCCTTTTGACCTGAGGGGAGTACACGCATGCACACACACACACACACACACACACACACACACACAGCTTTGTTTTTGTGATATATGAGGACATTCCATAGGCGTAATGACTTTTATACTGGACAAACTGTATATTCTATCCCCCTACACTGCCCCTATCCCTAAACCTACCCATCACAGGAGACATGCTGCATTTTTACATAAAAAAAACCCATTGTTTTTTATGTTTTTTAAGCTATTTGAAATATGAGGACACATGCAATGTCCTCATATATCACGTGTAAGTTGTAATACCAGTGTAATATGCATGTCATTATACACATTTGTGTCCTCATATATCACAAAAACAACACACACACACACACACACACACACACACACACACACACACACACACACACACACACACACACACACACACACACACACACACACACACACACACACACACACACACACACACACACACACACACAATGATTTTCTGTACAAACTGTAACCCTTCCCCTAATCATACCCTTCACAGAAAACTCTACATTATTAACATTATCACTTTATAAAAGTGTACATACAGCAAAAAACAGTATTTCAACATTTCTTTTTCTCTCTCTCTCTCACAGACTCACACACAAACATTGCGTTTGCCATCTCTATTAGTATGAACCACAGGAGGAAACACAACATAGGTTCGCCTATTGTTTTCTTCTGCTCACCCTGCCCTGTTCTTAATTAGAGCTCCAGTGAGCAAAACAAGTCAATCGAGGGAGACTTTTTCATTACATGGTGGGAGGAAGAAAGATCATCATCTGGGACGGGACGCATCTATCAAAGAACAGGCTGGGCATTATCTTTATCCACAGAAGCTTAAGAAATAACCCAGCAAACAGAGGACCTTCTTACTTTAGCTATACACTCTGCCAATGTTCTCTGAAAGTTATGAACTAACGTTCGTTAAAAGTTATATGGTCTTTAATAATGTCTTCAAAACATTAGAAAAAAAATGTTATTCAAATCGTGAGGTGGAATTGATGTTAATAGTCTTGTATTATGTCATGATTGCACACACATTCCAAATTGACTTTATTATTTTTGATCACAGTGTTTACAAAAAGCTGACAATTGCCTACAAATGTTTTTAATTACACAGAGAGAACTGCATCTGAATGACACCACGTCTGTCTGTCAGTCAGTGCCGCTTGAGAGGCTGCGCAGGTGCAAATCATTAAAGGGAAATGGTGTGAAATGCTCAAGCATTTATTACCCATCAACCATGAAAATTGCTCATCAGGTGACAAGTTGTACGTCCTGCTCGAGAAAACCCTGATAGGTGTGATGAACTCCTGGGGATGAGGACATCCATTCAGGGGTGAATCGCCATCTTTTACACTTGAGTTTAGCCCTCATAAGCGATCTCAGAGAAAAAAATGTGTAATATTGCCGTCATTCCATTGGGACAGTCCTGCATCACAATAGAGTTACTATTTGTCCTGATGAGCAGTTTTAGCTTGTGTTTGACTGCTTTCAATAAACCTGCATTGCAATAATTTGTATGTATCACGATGAACCAGAAGCAGAAATCACTGAAGGGACGAATTCACAATCACACACATTTTAAAAAGTCACACTGTGCTCTTGTTCTTATTTTGCTAAGATTTATGTGACTCGGCAGTTCTCAACCTATTTATTATGAAGGCCGCCATGTCCAACACAATAATCAAAGGCTCCTTCATACTATTTCTTCCAGCATTTGTGTAGTAATTATTACAAAGCTGCTTGTTTTCAAACATTTTTATTAACACAAACTGGGAGATGTGTTACATTAACCAGCCACAATTATTTTTTAGATTTATAAACCGTCAAGAACGGTATGTTCTTTAATAAAAACAACAGATTTTGAGGGTAAAAATGAAAGAAAAGTTTGATTCCGTTAGATTGTATGGACAGATGGATTGATGGATGGGAGGATGGATGAATGGATGGATCGATGGGTTGCCCACAGCTCCATCATGCAACAAATTAGGGCACAAACACTCTCGACACTGCCTCAAAAAAAAAAAAAAAAGTCATATGACAACTCACCTTATAATATGAATCATAGTATCCAAAATAGCATGCATCAATCAATCAAATACAACTAATTTGATCATGTCAGAGCAATTTATGACATGTTGTGTTGTCCGCTGTGTTTATAAGCACTTCATTGGCGACTCCAAAGCATCGCTCATGCTCTAAACATTCCATACAGAATTCCCACAATCATCAAGCAGAATCCAATGGATTCGAGACTCCGGAGCAAACGTGCCTTGACCTCATACGCCGTCTCAATTCACGACACGCTTCCCCCATATGCTTACTTTTCCGATTAATTTCTTTTCAACACTCCGTGACTTCGGCGAAACACAGGGTACCTCATCATTTCCACAGATAAATTGTCGGAAGGTGAATTAGCATTTGCTTTTGCCATATTATCTCACTTTGGATTTACATAAATGTGTTTTTCCAGAATGCCGTTGCTGAATTATGCATGGAAAAGGCTCTTGCCATCGGATGCTGCCCAGATATTCCGATCAGCATATTTTAGATATTCATTCGTTTCACATTGTTGCATTAATATGCATCACTCTCGACCGTGATCCTAACACGGCACAACATAGACTAGCGCTCACTTTCTCCATCCCTCCCTCAAATTCCCATTCGCTTATTCAGCCTGAAAAGAAAAGTGTGGAAGGCACATTCTGAAGTGGAGAGGTTATCTAAAATGATTTGATTCAACCCATATCCCATAAATGATTCACATTCAGCTGTCCTCCAAAATAGCAACATGGTTTTGGGGGTGAAAATTATATGTATTTTACACCCCAGCATGTGTCTCAGCCGGTGAGAAAAAAGCGGGATACAACCTCTTTTAGCCGCCAAATAGATTTATTACAGAACAATTGGAAATTGTGAAATCTGAGACCTCCGATCTGAAAAAATTGCCAATTTGTCACTTTGTGCTGAGCCAGCTTGAGCTGTTCACAGGAGTAAAGACTAACTAGTGTAAAGAGATTGACTTGTTCTAGATAACATGCCAAGGGTTATTGCAGGCATTGGGCTTAAGACCCGGAGAAAGCTCGGGATTTCTTGGGTCAAGTATTTAAAGGAAGCCAAACAAAGGGATTGCTGTTTTCTTCAAATCCCCCAATGGTACATCGCACACCAAAGCCATCAGCAGCTTTTCCGCAAGAGTTATCAACCTTGTCCTTAGTATAAAGCTAATTTACTCTACGGGAACAAATCTTCTTGTACGTACATAGAGCCGCCACACTCGTGCGTTTACAGTTAAGCATTTACGATAAAAGATAAAAGAGATCATTTCAATGTGCATGACTCTTAATCAGTTGCATTTGCTCATATACTTAAAGAGATAGTTCAACCAAAAATTTAAATTCTGTCATCATTTACTCAACCTCAAGTTGTTCCAAACCGGTTTGAATTTCTTTATTCTGATGAACACTAAAGAAGATGTTTTGAAGAATGTCGGTAACCAAACAATTGATGGGTTCCATAGTCCATGGGTTCCAATTTAATGTGTAACTTGCTGTTTCTTTGTAATAATTTGTGAAAATTACAAGCAATTTTTGAGTGAAAATTGATTCAAAGGTGTTTTTTTTTTTTTTTTTTTTTTTTAGTGCAGAGCAGATTTATTTCCTTACAGGCCAGTTTAATCCAGTGCTTTTCAAACTGGGTTGTGTTGCAAGAAAACAAACCAACTTTTTACTAGTGGAAGCTAGATAATTTAAATGAATAGGCGTTTAGCTGAAGAAGTCTTTTAATAAAAAATAAAAAAAATGCTCCTTGAAATGTTGAAAATTAAATATGAAATAAAATATAAATATGCTTTAAATGAAATAAAACAGCCCGTTCTCATCCTTTGGCGTCATACATGTGACGCTTTGTACATTTCGTTGAAATCTTACGCACATGGCATCCTTTAGCATCAATATGAGACGCAGAACCCAAGGCGTCATACAGGTGACGCTCGTCTAAATCCAACGCACATGGCATCGTTTAGCGTGAATATGAGACGCAGATCCCAAGGCGTCATAACCGTAACCCTACCCCAGACCTAAACCTACCCATAACAGTGCGTGTTATATTGACGCTAAAGGATGCCATGTGCGTAAGATTTCGACGAAATGTCATATGGCGTCACCTATATGACGCCAAAGGATGAGAATGCGTTGAATAAAATGCATGGCAACCACACAATGCTGCATAGAGTGCTGCAGGGATGATTTTTTTTGTTTGTTTTTTGCCAAAATCCAGAAATAAGCTCGCATTTTAGTACTTCCAGTTCCATCATCCTCAAGTCAAGTTCCAAAGCTGGCCTACAAAAATACATTGACACTACAGAGAGAGGTCTAGAGAAGTATTCAAACTACACAAGGCTTATATAAACATAAATAGGCTTATATAAACATAAATAAATATATATATATATATATATATATATATATATATATATATATATATATATATATATATATATATAATTACAAAGAATATAATTAAAATAATTAAATTAGAAATGTTTTTATTTATTAAATTAATTTAGTTTATTAAACTTTACATTTGTAAAAGTTTGGAAATACCATTTCAAAAAATGATAAGGTCTTGAGTCATTAAAGAACACAGAATCACATTGAAATGAAATATAAATTTTGCCCCTCTTCGCACTTATTGGCCCCCTTTAAAAATCCTCGAAATGCCACCGGTAATATCCCATCGTCCTTCTCTTATTCTCTTTTCTAGGCCTATAATATTGGATGGACTTTGTAACTTTTCAAAGAAGCTACTATGTCTTTAATGTATTAAAGATCAAGCATCACACTCATCCCTTAGTTAAGGTAATATTTGTTTGAACTTAAGGCCGGAAACCTGTTTAATGCTCTGAATAAATGGATTAAGACAGAAGTAGGTCTTTGAAATTTGCGGTTTTCTACAGACACTTGCAAACATCTTCAATGGCATCCCATTTAAATGATTGTGAAGGCATCCGATGACCAGTCCAATCCAATTCCTGCTTAATCACAAGCTGACCTGATTCTCAAAACACATCTTATACATTCCTATGCTTTCTCCAATGGGATTTTAAAGCAAAACAGATTTTAATTCAACAATTGGGACAAACAATCCCTGGCCAATCTCTTTCCGGATGACTTAACTCACATAAGGATCTCCATGTCTACGTGCATTGAGTATTGGACGATATACTTGCCGATTGCTTGCTTGAAGTCAAGTGCTGAGAGCGATGTTGTGGAACTTAATCAATGTTGATGTGGGCAATTAATGTTCACATTGCACTTGTTCAAAGATGATAGGCATGCAAAATGAGGATCATTCGCATGGATGCCTCCCCGCTGAGGTGAAGTGAAACCTTCCGACTTTGAAGAGTTTATCCAGACACTGACGGAGAACATCAACGTGTGCAGAATGAACGCATTATGCACCGTATGCTCGGGGATTGCATAAACCCACGTCGGTCGCAGGTCAAATAAGAGTCCGTTTCAATATCTCGAAAACAAGAGCTCTCATGTGAGCATATTTACCTGCAGTACTTCAGTTGAAATATACCATACCAGCAGTGGTGGGCCGTCAGGGCCAGCAAGGCCTTCTCTGCTGGCCTAAACACTATCAGAATCACTGACTTGCACTTTAATATATTTTTTCCATGAATGAGCATTTAATTATTCCCAATAGTATTCTTAATTTCATAGCTTTTCTCTTGGTTGCGCTGCTTCCAGTAGTGTATGTTTATTTTAGCGCTTTTATCCAATCATATTTCAGCCATCATGCGTTGCCAGGGTCAAAAAAATCTGCCTTCAGGCCTTCAGAATCGACAGTGAGGGCGCCTGTAGCTTACAATCAATGGCAATGAAACCGTTGCTTTAACCAATCAGATAAGCAGTCAGATTTAATCAGCCAATCAGATTTCGATTTGACTGCAGCGGGGCCATCTAGCAGGCATACAATAACGTCGGCATTTTCACGTTCTTTGATTGGATGCTCAGAGCGCGTACTGTTACTGGTAGTCAGTAGGCTATCCGCATCTGTAGCGAACTGCAAACTAAAATATATTTCTGTAGTTTTAATCGTTTTTCAACCCACAAATGAATGTTTCTTTCCCTCCTCGACCCCCAGCAGGTTCAAACCTACCGGAAAAAATCTCTTGTTCAGCCTGAGCTTAACGCAGAGTCACAGAACTCTGACTAAAAACTGACTAATGTAAGTTATGCCACGAATGATTTTGAAGGCAAAAGTCCCGCTGATCTCATTGCTTTCGTTCAAAACTCTGTGTGAGAGCATGGGACAGCGGTACACATCGTCAGGTTATGCGGTGACTGTGTCCACACTGCTTCTGTCGAGCAGACACTCTCTAGAGCGAATTAAAACTTATGCTGGAAATATGACGGCACTCGACTTTCAGCATTAGACTCGTTATTGTTGGAACTGAAACGCACAGATAACCTGTACAACAGAGTAATTTAAGTCTTCTCGAGGAAAGAAATAAGGATGGATTTTGTGTAAAAAAAATAATCAGTAGTTTTGGTAAGTATGCTTTTTTCCCCCGTGGTGAATATGATTTTCTTCTTAAATTTTCTTTAAAATTTATGATCGAAGGTTATTTTTTTTCAAACATCCATACTATTGTAACGTCTGAAAAGGGACTATTGTAACCCTTGAACGACAAGACAAGGGAAGCTCCGTTTCTGAACTTATAATCGGAACGCAAGAACAACTGTACACAAACGCACCAGCCGTACTCACGCGCTCGTTTCTCTCTACCGGCCTTTTCCAAACTCACCGCATTAACCCAATAACTGCCGGTGCAAAATAAAAACAACAATTATAGAGAGTCTTTGTGCTGCTACACTATTAAAAGTTATTAATTCAGGTAGGACAGAAGGCCTAGGTGTGAAATGCACGGCCCGCCACTGCATACCAGGTCACATGAAGTATAGAGAAGCTTCATCTTAGGCCCACCATCATGTTACCTATGGAGATAAAGACCCCCTGTGGTGAAAATTAAGGTTTCACTCTATATCTCACAATAATATGTCATGGAGTGCTTCTCTATACTCAAAGTGATGTTTCCTCGCTCCTACGTTCTCAAGCCCGTGACCCGTAAACCGATAGGAGCCATCTTAAAGGACATCTCAATTCTCTAACCAGGAATACAAAATGAATGTAATTTCTGAGATGAGTACACTGATGCCAGTAGTAAATCAGTGAGTAAAGAGTCATGATTAAAGGCCAGTTCATACAGTCATTATTACATTTATCTTTCTTAGTGTGAACGGTTCTTAGTTCCAGGAATTGTTTTATATACTAGGTCTGTTTATCTTCAAAAGCAATGGCATTGCCAATGAGGTTATTGACCTTCTACATTTTACCGTCAAATATGTCATTGTTTTCTGCTGAAATTGATAAAGTGATCACATTAAAATAAGTGTATGTATAACACAGAAAGCGGGTAAACAGAACGAATCGGCATTATGTGTTTGTTTTCCATGTCATTACATTTAAATTAGGAGGCATGTTTGTGCCCTGAAATATACTAAAGAAAATTATAATGGCAATGGAAAATGTGTTTATTTTATTAAACCCTCATCAACTGTAAATTATTAAAAAAATAAGGTAATGCTCATTAATCTACTGTATTACTTAATCAGACTTGTATAAGTTATGAATTATGTATGATCATGAACCTGTTAAATGCATCCACTGGTTCGGGCAAGTGCCGCAAAGTGAATAAAATGCCACACAATCAATTATCCTGTCATTGTTTATTCATGTAAATAAGTGTAATATCTCTCGCATGGCAGAACTGTGAGAGAATATCATTGATTTATTAGTTTTTTTAAACATTTATTTAATTTTAACAAATTCGAAGGGTTGAATTTGAGCTCTCAACACATGCATTATTCACTATTTATGCGTGCATAACTAACCGACCAAATATTTCAAAGTCTCATATTAATTTTCGCCCTGTCTCTAGACCCTGTTGGAGAAAGCAGTTAAGTGCAGGGCCTGGCAGAAGTCTGGCTAATGGTGCATCAAGTGCAAAATGAAGGCAGAGACGCGGATATACGCAGATATATATATATATATATATATATATATATATATATATATATATATATATATATATATATATATATATAAATTTCTATAAAAACATTTTTTAAACATTTTATAAAAACATTAACATTTTATATACAGTATATATATATATATATATATATATATATATATATATATATATATATATACATATATATTATATATAACTTTAATTGCCATAGCCACACCCATGACAGAAAACATATTTACAAAATAGTATCCTCCTCATCCTCCAATTCCTCGGTGTCCTCTGTTTCCAGTCTATACTAAGAAATCCTATGAGAAATTATTTACAAAATCTTCTGCAGGACAGTTCAATTCTTTACAATAATATAATATATTATAAAAGAAAATTAAGCTGTTACACTGAGATGGTTTAGGAAAACCATAAAGTGTTATTGTACAGTCAATTAATTGTACAGGCAGCATTAAACCATCAAAGTTAAATGATTGTTTATAGCTTATGAATTTCCTATCCTAAATTTTTTTTAGCAGGGGGTTTCAAACTTTTTAATGGCAATGAGCCCTAAACAATACCCTTGTGAGATTCTTTATTTAGGCTTATAATATAATAAAATATATGCCCAATATAATATAATATTAAAAAATGAATTGAAGTATTTGAAGTGATAGTTTAAATGCTTCAATTTGTTTTCATATTATATTATTATAATATGAAAACAAACTGAAGCATTTACTGTAAATAGCTAGATCTAATAGCTAAATATTTTCAAGAAAAGTCAATATGTGAACTCTTTTATAGTAGCCTAATCTAACCATGCCTGAAACTATTTAAATCTATGTAAACTAATGATGTATTTTGAGTTTGCACGCGGGTGTGTGTGTAATTGTTACCGTTCTGTGTCCATCATCCGTTATTTCCACCACTTTAATCAAACCACTCTTCTTTAAAACATGATTGTGATTTTATTTCACATGTCTTTGCGTTTCTCGTGGCCTCTCGTATTGAGATATTTGGTCCGCACACACGACTCACTGCCAATCACACGCGCTCACATCATTCTCTTTCTTTGAAACATGTTAACTGCACTCACCAGTTTGAGCACTGCAATTATTTCTCACATACAATCAAATGGATTTCCCCACACATTTCGCGTCAGTCCTCTGCGTGGCATATTATTCTTTTCTGCGCGGCCGCGGCATCAGAAGTGCACGACCGCGCACGCGCACAGCTTAGAGGGAACGTGATTCTTATGTTTATATATTTTGTATGTCGAATAAATTATTAATTATTATTGTTCTGCGTACTTTGAAGATAAACATTTTTAAATATTTATCCCGGATATATATATTTTTTAATCAGGAAGGGGGTGGGGGGTCAAATGGGGGGTCAAAGCATTTTTTGGGACCCCCCAAGACCCCCCCTGGCGCCGCCTCTGTATATATATACTGTATATATAATATAAAAACATTAACATTTTATATACAGTATATATATATATATATATATATATATATATATATATATATATATATATATACTGTATATATACTATGGAGTATATATATATATATATATATATATATATATATATATATATATATATATATATATATAACATTCTAAAGATGCACCTGTAAGATTTACTGAATAAATAACTGAATGAATGAATAAATAAATATAAACAATTTAAAAAAAAATTGCGTTACAGTTACAAATGAAAATGACAATTCAGTACATTTACTCCATTGCCAAAACTGAGCTCCATTGCATTCACTATGGACTAGTTGCTTATTAGCATATTACTAGGCTATTGGCTGTTTATTAGTACTTATAAAGCACATATCAATGCCTTATTCTGCATGATCATATTCTACATCCCTTAATCATACCCAATACCTAAACTTAACAACTACTTTACTAACTATTAATAATACATACACACAGTAAAAAAAAAAAAAAAAAAAATCCTGCAGTTTTCAAATACTATCAAGTATAAAACTGTGTGGAACCTTCTGCTTTAACAGAACTCCCTGGAGAACTATATATAATTCACCATTTTCCTGCCAATCGTCCCTGAATCAATACACCCCTAAAGACAATGATAGGCAGACATGGACCTCTACAGCTTTGCTCTTTGACTCTCTCTCGTGGAGAACAGATCAGTCTCCTTCAACCCAAACACACGGGTCCACCGGGACCTCAGTGGTATTTCATGGAATTCCTGATCCATGCAGTCAGAATTCTTATGTGCACCAGTGAACTTAATTTCATCAGCTGGTGAGTGGAGAACTGTAGTCTGGCTGGGCTTCTAGTTTACTTCACGTCAAGAGACTAGAAACACACAGAATACCACACACTCACACTTACATCTCAAGATTATAGAATAAATAAACATGTTCAAGGAATTCATTACGTATGTGTCTCATTAAGGGAATCATTATTGAGGTGCGTATCTGTCAATCATCAAAACGTCACTTCAATGCAATATTTACATTGTTTCCAAGGATCCTGTCAAGTCTTGGATCTTCAGATGTTGTCATGTATTTGGTGCAGAGACTAGTTGTTATAACATCAATATGCAGAGATATTTTTGAACACTTCACAGCTGGTAGAATAAAGCAAGTAATCATAATAAAATAAGCATGTGAGATGTTATAACTCTTAACAATAGTCAAATATTTAAACATGACATGTCAAATTTACACAGTAATCATTAAAAATATAATATCTAATATAATACAATATCTAAACATCCTTAAAAAAGATTAACTTAACATGATAAGTGAAATGAGTGCTTAGAAAGTAATGGCTGCTAATGAAAGTTTCATCAAATTGATATCATGTACATGCGAATTGTTACTCCTCCCACGGTGCTCAATAGAAAGGCAGAACTCATGAATATTCAATGTGCAAAAGCCTCTGTTCACCTTCCTCATGTCCAAGAGTACAAGTCAGATGACTAGGATAGTTTCTAGGACAATGACCATAAACAAAAACGATTACTTCTATGTATTACACATTTAAATATTCAATGTGCCGTGGGGATCGTGGTGGTGAAGAGAGTGTAATATGAAATGAGGGTTCACTTTATAACAAGACGTTGGACATGTCTTAATTAAGAAACTTGCTCTGATTTCAGTTTAAATTTTTTAAGGGCCAGGGGCTCCAAATGAACATCAACGCTTAATTAAACCCATGTGAGAAACATGCATATGACCATGCACTAAATTACATATTATAATATATGCAGCATTTAAATCTTACATTTAGGAATTGACTATTTCCCAAAATGCATTATTTAATTTATCTCCCTATATACAGTATATATATATATATATATATATATATACACTCACCTAAAGGATTATTAGGAACACCATATGTGTTTGACCCCCTTTCGCCCTCAGAACTGCCTTAATTCTACGTGGCATTGATTCAACAAGGTGCTGAAAGCATTCTTTAGAAATGTTGGCCCATATTGATAGGATAGCATCTTGCAGTTGATGGAGATTTGTGGGATGCACATCCAGGGCACTAAGCTAAGCTCCCGTTCCACCAAATCCCAAAGATGCTCTATTGGGTTGAGATCTGGTGACTGTGGGGGCCATTTTAGCACAGTGAACTCAATGTCATGTTCAAGAAACCAATTTGAAATGTTTCGAGCTTTGTGACATGGTGCATTATCCTGCTGGAAGTAGCCATCAGAGGATGGGTATATGGTGGCCATAAAGGGATGGACATGGTCAGAAACAATGCTCAGGTAGGCCGTGGCATTTAAACGATGTCCAATTGGCACTAAGGGGCCTAAAGTGTGCCAAGAAAACATCCCCCACACCATTACACCACCACCACCAGCCTGCACAGTGGTAACAAGGCATGATGGATCCATGTTCTCATTCTGTTTACGCCAAATTCTGACTCTACCATCTGAATGACTCAACTGAAATCGAGACTCTTCAGACCAGGCAACATTTTTCCAGTCTTCAACTGTCCAATTTTGGTGAGCTCTTGCAAATTGTAGCCTCTTTTTCCTATTTGTAGTGGAGATGAGTGGTACCCGGTGGGGTCTTCTGCTGTTGTAGCCCATCCGCCTCAAGGTTGTGCATGTTGTGGCTTCACAAATGCTTTGCTGCATACCTCGGTTGTAACGAGTTGTTATTTCAGTCAAAGTTGCTCTTCTATCAGCTTGAATCAGTCGGCCCATTCTCCTCTGACCTCTAGCATCAACAAGGCATTTTCGCCCACAGGACTGCCGCATACTGGATGTTTTTCCCTTTTCACACCATTCTGTGTAAACCCTAGAAATGGTTGTGCGTGAAAATCCCAGTAACTGAGCAGATTGTGAAATACTCAGACCGGCCCGTCTGGCACCAACAACCATGCCACGCTCAAAATTGCTTAAATCACCTTTCTTTCCCATTCTGACATTCAGTTTGGAGTTCAGGAGATTGTCTTGACCAGGACCACACCCCTAAATGCATTGAAGCAACTGCCATGTGATTGGTTGATTAGATAATTGCATTAATGAGAAATTGAACAGGTAGGTGTTCCTAATAATCCTTTAGGTGAGGGTACACTCAAAAAAATGCTGGGTTGTTTCTGTAAACAAATTATTGGGTTGATTGTGCTGGGTCAAAATGCTGGGTTGTTTGGGGCACTGTAAACACATTATTGGGTTGCTCATGCTGGGTAAAATGAGTTGTAAGGGGGTAATTCACAAATAAACAGCTGGTTGGGTTATTTTGACCCAGCGACCGGTTTATTCTTCGCGGAACTTTCTGGATTCTTCACTTCTGACTCGAGGAGGACTTCACTCGGAGGTCGGAGCAGGCAGTGTTTTATGGTAAGTTAATATGTTTACCAATATTTTTAACATTAATAATTTCACTGTTCAGCATGCAGTCTTTGATATGGAAGTGCGAGATATCGTATTTATTGTGGACGTTTAGTAATTTAAAAGTGAGAAAAGCGTTTTGAATGAACCCGTGCACGCGCAGTAGCCTATGTTTATGTCCCTATAGGGCTCGTAACGTAGCTACGTAAAAACTGCGGGAAAAAAGTCTAGTCTGTGTGGAAACTAAAGTCTGCTGGCACATTTAAGAAATTCTCGTCAGAAGAAGCGACGGGGGTAAGTTCCAGCACAGTCTGCGTGTTTCTTCTGTAATGTCTATGTCGGAACCAGGATCGTTTTTACCCAAAAAAATCAAATAATAACTGTATGACGTCTGACGCGCAATCTTTACAAACGGCGACTGAGGCAATGAGAAATAAATCGATTTCATATTAAGCATGTTCTCGCCCTGAACCCATTATAAGTTGTTAGGACCTGAGGTAGGCCTACTAAGAATAATTTAGTACTACTAAGACAGTGGTCATGGATCAAGTGTGCGCGATGTTTGAGGCCAATAAATAGTTTTTGCTATTGTCACAACAGCGCCATTTTAAACACCAGGGCAGAAAAGTCAGAAATGCTACTTTAGAAATATGAATTGTTATATACAGCATACTATTTAAATGATAATGCAACTTTATGTATTATGCTCATATTGTTTAGGTGCTGGCTTTGAAGGTCCTGCAAACTCTGCTCCCCCATCCATCTAACGTTACAGGAGAGGAGGAAAGGGCTTCAGACCCACCACAGAGGCTCAGAGGTCCTTGACATGCAACCTGTAAGTTTGATATGCTTGATAACTATGAAATTAATTTAGGTTTAGAATATTTAAAGGTGCAATCTCTGTTTGCAACATAAAATTGCATTTTTTTAAAATAGATTTTTGTTCATTTTTAAAGCTGCAGTCTATAACTTTTTTTGTGTTCAAAATTTACAAAATGTTTATAATGAGCGAGTACATCATGAATCCATTTTCCAAATCGTGTTTTTGTCTTATCCTGAATAGACTGCTAATTGTCTATTTAGATGTGTAAATATACATTTTGTTTGTTTTTCACATTTGGCCATATTTGGTAATGTTTGCAATAAAAAAAATATAAATACTTTCACAAAAAACTTGCACGTCAGTTATATTGCAACACTCTAAGTGATTGTGTGTAATCAACAGTTGGGGACCAACATGGATGAATATTTACAAAATGACTGGAGCATCAGGGATGCGACGAGGGGGACACGTCAGACCGTTGCCATTGTTCCAGGCCACGTCATCGAGACCGAGTCTTTGCTGGAGGCTGGTGATCTTGGTTTCAAAGTTTTATTTTGTTTTTCATGTTAAATACACGAAGCAGTGTATCAAATTAATGGAAAAGAATCGTCCTCTGTCAAATGTGAGGAAAACCCTGTGATATTTAGTCGTATTGTAAATGTTTGTAGCTATTCTTAATAAATCAACACATCTTAATAAATGAAATCATAATCGTATAAGAGTTCAAATTAGTTTCTTATTGACTTTTAAAGGTGCATTGTGTAATACTGTATTTAGGAGGATCTGTTAAAAGAAATGCAATATCATATACATAACTATGTTTTCAGTGGTGTATAAAGACCTTACTTAATGAATCGTTATGTTTTTTTTTACCTTAGAATGAGTATACATTGTATAATTGTAATAATTGTTTACAAAAAAATATTAAAGATGTATTAAAAATGTAAAAAAATAAAATAAATGATTGAAATCACATATACAGTGGCCTCTCTGGTTTATTGTATTACAGAGACAATCATTATTTTACATTAGTACGGTAATATAAAAAATATTTGTTACTAATTTTAATAAGGCAATGATACAGGAAATAACCCAGCACATGAGTAAGACTTAACCCAGCAAGATGGTCAATTTCACCCACTGGTTGGGTCAAATGAATGACCCAACAATATGGGTTAAATGGAAAAACCCAGCACTTGGGTTATACCAACCCAGCGCGTGTTCTGTCCTATAGTGACCCAGCGGCGTGGTTAAGGTTGGGTTATTTTTTAACCCTCCATTTTTTAGAGTGTATATATATATATATATATATAACATAAGTATCTAATGCTAATGAAGGCCACATGTATAAACAAAATACATACAAAAAATCACTGACCTTAAATGTTTGACCTATTTTTCCATTTTAAATGACAATGAAAGAAAAAAACCTCTTGGCTGGAGTTTGGGTATGTTATGCTTTCTTTTTTCTTTTTTCTAACCAACTGTTTTATTTACTTGCCAAAGTTAATTTTGTCCACATTAGGCACTTGGCAAGTATTAATTTTGTACTCTGGCTAACTTCTGATCAGATTTCCAACAGCCAGTAAAACTAGCCAAGAGTGTAAATGAAACCTGGCAATCTGAATACCTCACAATCCACTGAAAATTCCCCTCGAGTTCAGCCGGAAGATGGAAGGAGACACAAAACAAGCCACAGAAGTTCTTCAGCCAGATAGCAGACGTCGTTCAGGAGGTTCACACTGGCTGTACTGAAGGACAACACAGGGCCATCATGCAATGACAGCACAGGAATAAACAGCGGATCAATACAGACAGGTTTCTGCAACATTAATATGAATGATCAGGACAGAGCAAGGACACTCGTGACACACTGACTGCAGCACTCAGAGGCATGAGGACACATGTTGTAGAGAGGAAGACCGCATGTTACACAATGAACAGTCACCAGAACTGTGTACACAGATATCTCTGCTAACGGGAGGAAGTCAAGTTAATTTAATTTACTCTAAATAGTACTTCTCACAATGCACATAGCTTTAGAGAAAACTGCAGTAATAATATCTTAAATTATATAAGGTCCTGCTTTAGCGATTCAAAGCTTCATTACAAAATTATGCCTTAATATATTTGTCTGTAATTTTTTTATCATTGTAGGAGGGTTGTATACACAGACTGTAGACACAAAATTATGTAAAAAAAAATTAAATTAATGAATTTTGCATAACTGGTGCCCTTTAAATCTCACAGCAGCTGAGTCATGTTAAACCCCTAAAACAAAAGAGAAAAATGAGAAATTATATTTTGCGAGCTGTTTTGCATCTCAAGTCTCATGACAAATCTTATTTTTGAGTTGTTTTTTTGTTGTTGTTGTTGACCATTTATTCCAATAATTCTAAACAATGACTCTCATTAAATTTATATTACTGTAATACTTTTAAATGATTTTTTTTTTCACATTGCAGTAAGGAGGCATCAACAAAGCTCCAAAATGTATCATTTGACTTGACCTATTATTTATTCATTTAGTTACACTTTACAATAAGTTTCCATTTGTTAATGCATTAAATATTAACTAACAATGAGCAGTTCATTTGTCACAGTACTTATTCAACTTTGTTAACATTAATTAGTAAAAATGTAACTGTTCGGAGTTAGTTCATGTTAGTTCAGGTTCATCAACTAATGTTAACAGATACAACTTTTGATTTGAATAATGTATTAGTAACATAAACTGAGATTAATTAATGCTTTAGAAGCACTTTTTTCATTGTTAGCTCATTTTAACTAATGTAGTAAACTAATGTTAACAAATATAAGCTTATTGTAGAGTGTTACTAGTTATTTATCTATTTGTTTGATAGTTTGTCCATTCATCCATCCATATGCTTTCACTGTATGGAAAAGAACATCTCAACAGGAAAAAAAAAAGAACAACGTGAGTTGGAGCAAAACAATGGCAGAATTAACATTTTTGTTTGAACTAATAAGACAGATTTATTAAGTACATTGTACACCACAGCTGTGTCTCAATTCAGGGGCTGCATCCTTTGATGGCCACGTCGCCCGCGGACTTCGAAGGACGCACCGAGACTCATTTAAAGGGGAAAGTATAGCCGATTGCATCACCGCGGAGCGACAAAGGCTGTCCCAATTCAAAGGTCCTTTGAAGGCTCCTTCAAAATGCGGCCTGCAAATGCGTCCTTCTTTTCCCGTGAATGCAGGATACATCAGAAGGATTCTTCACAGCCAGCCTATCCCAGAATTCACTACGCACCAGAGACAAATTTCCAAATTACACTTTTAAATGTAAGTATTGTTTCTCTGTGTATCTCTGTGCATTCAAAATGCCATCAATAAAATGCACCTGTGTTCGTTGTCCTTAACATACGCCTGCCCATACCATAACCCCACCGCCACCATGGGCCACTCGATCCACAACGTTGACATCAGCAAACCGCTCACCCACACGCTGTCTGCCATCTGCCCTGTACAGTGAAAACCAGGATTCATCCGTGAAGAGAACACCTCTCCAAAGTGCCAGACGCCATCGAATGTGAGCATTTGCCCACTCAAGTCGGTTACAACGACGAACTGCAGTCAGGTCGAGACCCCGATGAGGATGACGAGCATGCAGATGAGCTTCCCTGAGACGGTTTCTGACAGGTTGTGAAGAAATTCTTTGGTTCTGCAAACCGATTGTTGCAGCAGCTGTCCGGGTGGCTGGTCTCAGACGATCTTGGAGGTGAAGATGCTGGATGTAGAGGTCCTGGGCTGGTGTGGTTACACGTGGTCTGTGGTTGTGAGGCCGGTTGGATGTACTGCCAAATTCTCTGAAACGCCTTTGGAGACGGCTTATGGTAGAGAAATGAACATTCAATTCACGGGCAACAGCTCTGGTGGACATTCCTGCAGTCAGCATTAATGAATGTGTTTGGGATGCTCTGGATCGGCGTATACGACAGCGTGTTCCAGGTCCTGCCAATATCCAGCAACTTCAAAATCCAGCCATTGAAGAGGAGTGGACCAACATACCATAGGCCACAATCAACATCCTTTTTTTTTTTTTTTCGGGGTGGGGGGAGACCCCCCGGACCACAATACAGTAAAACTGCACATTTTAGAGTGGCCTTTTATTGTGGATAGCCTAAGGCACACCTGTGCAATAGGCCTAATCATGCTGTCTAATCAGCCTCTTGATATGCCACACCTGTGAGGTGGATGGAAGCAATCGGCCTTCAAATGCGGCCTTCGGAGGATGCAGCCCCTGAATTGGGACACAGCTAATGACTGTCATTGTATTGCCATTGTATTTCCCATCATGCAATATTTCCCACCCTCAATTGTCAAGCCCTCTGCATGAACAGCTGCTCTGTTTGCAGCCGTCTGAACACCTCTGGTTACCTGGAGCCAAGGCTTCATTTTCAGCAAGCAGAATTCAGCGGCGAAGCCCCACACCAGTTGATTTCCCTGGCCGGCATGCTGAGAGACGGCTAATAAACAAATTGACCTCGCCATGAGAGGACAGGTTGAACGAGAGACACTCAGGCCACATAAATCTGTCAATTAGACACAATCAGTGTAATCAAGAACAACAGCAGTAGGTGCTTCGGCCTTGTAAACACCTCACTATGGCTTGATTTGGGAAGCTCTCTTGAGAACTAATAAGAGGGAAGCTTGCATAATGGTCTACATCTTCCGTTTCCTATTGTTTTATTTATTTATTTTTTAACCATGCAGACCGCATAATACAGATGCCTGTCCCTTAAAACACAATATCTAAAAGTGATAGACATCAGGTGGAGATAAAAATTACAAATGAGATCTTTTAAAGTCCCCCTGTAATCAATAATTATATCCCTTAAAACTCATCTTTGATCACCAAAATTACATATTTAAATGTTTTTCCTTGAAAAAGCTGACTTAAAGTAGCTTGAATGTAACTCTACACCCTTGCCCCATTTAGTATACGCGGTTTTATTAATATGCAAATGAGCCCCGCCTCCACTCACTCACTCCAGCTCAGAGATTCACTCATTGACGATCACACGTTGATCTGGGGTGCGTTTCCCGAAAGCATCGTTAGCCAACTATGGTCGCAAGTTCCGTCGTTACCAATAGAGTTCAATGGGATTTGCGACCAACTTGCGACCATAGTTGGCTAACGATGCTTTCGGGAAACGCACCCCTGATTGGTTACGAGGTAGTTTGTGACGTCAGAAACACCAGTGATTTCAAACCGTGTTTTTGAGACTGTCTTTGGTTCACTGCAGTTTTAAGGAGAAAATACTCAGCAATGCTGTCGACTTATGAATTTGCTCATGGTTTTGTCTTAAAGCATATTAAAAACACCACATAGACATATAAACAACATTAAATGCTGCAGGGTTCGTACGGGTGCTTGAAATCCTTGAAAATGCTTGAATTTGGATGTTGTGTTTTCGAGGTTTGAAAAGTGCTTACATTTTGGATAAAATGCTTGAAAATGCTATTTCTCTCACAACAAATACCTATCTGACTGAATAGTTTGTTTATTAAATGGATAAATAAAATGTAGCCCTTCAGATACAAAGCGATTTGCGCTACGGTGGCCAGAGCAAAAGTAGGCGGAGTTTTCATTTTGATTTCCGCGCTTGTTTAGATGCCCCGTTTTTATTGGCCACAGGTATTGGTAATCGTCACAGAGCGTAGCGCCAAAAGTTGAACTATATTTAACTTTGACCGCGGCGTGCACACAAGCCCGCCAATGCTGCCCTCTGCTTTGGTTGACGCAGCAACAAAACGTCCTCGCGCGGCGCAAGCCTTTGAAATAAATGGTTTCATATCGCTCCTCGTCCTGTCTGAAAGGGCCATTAGTGACTGACTGAGAGTACTTGGTGAGATAATGTAATGTTAGTATTGCATGTCCGTTATGGCACTTTTATTTGTGGAATATGCAGTGAACATAGCCAAAGTTACAGTGCAGTAACTGTACTGTTAACTACCCGCAAATTAAAACCTGCAAACGTTAGCCCAGTGCATAACAACAATCGTTGATTGCTGAACAGAAATCGTGTCAGATGGAGTGTCATACAAGTAGCCTACTGTAAGGTTGAGGATGGCCTTATGCAATATTTACACTGCTCTATTCCGGTAGATAAATGTATATGTCTTGGCAATGAAATACTTTTTTTTATTTTTTATTAATATAGGCTATTTATCAGGCAGGTGCCTGTGCACTGTCAGAGTCTTCTGGGTTAAAATTGAACTACAGGTTGTTGCATTATCTCATATTTTGTTCAAACCTTGTCTATATCAAGAATGTGTCTCAAAACCAAGGCCTGTAAAATATTTCTGTTCAAATCCTATGTCTTCATATTTTCAGCCCTTGAAATTTCTTCAGTTTTCTGAAAATCATATTATCTGGGAAGCAATATTTTGACATTAATATAATGAAAAGTATTATTCATAGGCATTATCTACTTAGACAGTGATACATTTTGAAAAATAAAACTTGTGATTTGCTTAAATATCTGATCCTTCTGCTAATACGAAACACAATTGTGCCTGTTTATAGCATTATCTCTTTTAATGTGATAAAAACACTAAATAATTTTGATCATGCATTGGTATGTAATTTACGGTGGTGTAAGGTGCTGGAAAAAGCTTTAAAATGGACCTTGAAAATGCTTGAAAAGTGCTTGAATTTGACCTTGGAAAAGGTGTACGAACCCTGAAGCTGGATTTTCACCACAAGGGCGACTTAAAATAATCAAACAGTTTCATCAAGACAGCAAAAAGATTAAACGTAAAATGACATCAACATTTTAATCTACAGAAAAAATGCAGCTCTTACAGTTATAATTCAGTCAGGAATATTTGATTTATAACATTAAATGTGATGTTTTGAGTCTTTTATTTTGAACTCTAAAAACTAATTCAGAGGACCTTTAGTCATTACTTAAATATATATATTGGTGTGAAATAAAAAATCAAGTTCTGAAATGCTGTTAGACTTTTTACTTGTAATTGTTATTTTATTGAGCTTGGATGACACACAAATTATGCCTATTGATTAAATGTACTATCAGTTAATCAAAAAATAATTTAATTTTAAGTTCTGTTAATGTAAGATACTATTTGATGACGTGTAAACAGCCCACAGTTTCCCTCTTCGCATTTGCGCGCATTTTCAAAACTAGACGAGCGACCACACGGCACAGCTGAAACTCATTGAAGCGTATAGCCTATGGTGAATGGTAAGTAATTTTATGCTTAATTAGGCCTACATATTTGCATTCGTTTAGGATTCTGTTGGTGATAGCCTACTGTAACCGAATAGCTACCGAAATCTGGAAGTCTTTACTCTGAAATTTGATCAGTGTTGATAATAGCTACAGTCTGTGTGCCGAGGACGGTAAAGTTAGCTAGCCTTTCACTGATTGAATAGCTAACGTTACACTATTTGTTCAGATACTTCAAAACCAGTCGGAGTTATAGGCTAACTTAGGGCCCTATGAATTCCTTACCGGAGTACAGATAGTTTGAGGTTTGATATTCAAATTTCGTTTCGCTGTGGTCCCGCTGTGCGGTGTCGTGGACATGCAAATAATATCTCATGTCGTTATTCACGATTTGTGAATTCGTGTAACGGGTTACTCCGGTCCGAAATAAGTGTTTTTTCCCCCTGAATTTTAAATACATAGCTCCAAAAGTCGGTCACTTAGAAGTCTGAACCCAGTGTCATCTTGACATGCTAGATTTGTGATTTTTTTCACAGCAAAGCTCTTGTCTGTAAACCGGTCGCCAAGTCCGTCTTTCTTGTTTAACAATGTAAGTTATAATAACAATTTATAATAAACACACACACCGCTGGATTAGAAAAAAGACTGAGCTTGATTTGTGAAAACTTTCACAATGCAGTTTGGGTCAGTTAACCCTTCCCTGAGTGTTTAACTTAACAATTCTGATTTGTGAAAACTTTCACATGTCAGTTTAGTTTGGGTCAGTTAACCCTTCCCTGACTATTTAACTTAACCATTCTGATTTGTGAACACTTTCACAATGCAGTTTGGGTCAGTTAACCCTTCCCTGAGAGTTTAACTTAACCATTCTGATTCGTGAAAACTTTCACATGTCAGTTTGGGTAAGTTAACCCTTCCCTGAGTTTAGTTTTGTGCTACTCATGACATTTTTTCACGTGCCTTTTCAAGTTCTGTCGGTATTCTGTGTTGGATTAGATTCTCAGGGAAGGGTTAACTGACCCAAACTGACATGTGAAAGTTTTCACAAATCAGAATGGTTAAGTTAAACTCTTAGGGAAGGGTTAACTGACACAAACTGACCTATGAAAGTTTTCACAAAACAGAATGGTTAATTTAAACACTCAGGGAAGGGTTAACTGACCCAAACTGACCTATGAAAGTTTTCACAAATCAGAATGGTTAAGTTAAACTCTCAGGGAAGGGTTAACTGACCCAAACTGACATGTGAAAGTTTTCACAAAACAGAATGATTAATTTAAACACTCAGGGAAGGGTTAACTGACCCAAACTGACCTATGAAAGTTTTCACAAAACAGAATGATTAATTTAAACACTCAGGGAAGGGTTAACTGACCCAAACTGACCTATGAAAGTTTTCACAAATCAGAATGGTTAAGTTAAACTCTCAGGGAAGGGTTAACTGACCCAAACTGACCTATGAAAGTTTTCACAAAACAGAATGATTAATTTAAACACTCAGGGAAGGGTTAACTGACCCAAACTGACCTATGAAAGTTTTCACAAATCAGAATGGTTAAGTTAAACTCTCAGGGAAGGGTTAACTGACCCAAACTGACCTATGAAAGTTTTCACAAAACAGAATGATTAATTTAAACACTCAGGGAAGGGTTAACTGACCCAAACTGACCTATGAAAGTTTTCACAAATCAGAATGGTTAAGTTAAACTCTTAGGGAAGGGTTAACTGACCCAAACTGACATGTGAAAGTTTTCACAAATCAGAATGGTTAAAGGACAAGTTAGGTATTTTACACTTAAAGCCCTGTTTTAAGATCGTTTCTGATGAAATAGAACGGTTTAGATTGAAATTTGGACACATGTTGCTGGCCCGAGAATTTTCAGTTTCTGTGGTTGCACCCCTTGTTGGACAAAAACTACGATAAAACTTGTTGGAAAGCATCTTTTGCAGCAATTTTTGTGTGAGCATATCAGTGAACACCCCAGACAGACCACTCGTGAGTTTCACGTCTTTGTAAACTAAAGTTTAATGCGTTTTAGGAAGGATTGTTCCAGTGCACCTATGCAACCATTGTGGAGGTGGGGTGCAACCACAGAAACCGAAATATCTCGGGATAGCAGCATGTGTCCAAATTTCAATCTTAACCGTTCTATTTCATCAGAAATTATCTTAAAACAGGGCTTTAAAGGGTTAGTTCACCCAAAAATGAAAATTCTGTCAGTGATTACTCACCCATGTTGTTCCAACCCCGTAAGACTTTCGTTCATCTTCGGAACACAAATTAATATATTTTTAATTAAATCTGAGAGCTGGATCACTCCTCCATAGGCTTCTAAGGGATCGAAACTGACCGGCCCAAAAGTTATGAAAGACATCGTTAAAATAGTTCGAGTGACTACAGTGGCTCAATCTTAAGTTTATCAAGCGACGAGAATACTTTTTGTGCGCAAAAAACAAACAAAAATAACGACTTTATTCAACTATTCATTTCCTTCTCTGTGGGCCGTGATATTTCACGTAGTGATATTGCGCAAAGCTTCTAGGTTGCATGTCACACACAGGCTTTTGCTCGTATTTTAACACAAAAGAGTGTGTTTTTAATGTTTATGAATAAAATGTAACGTTACACAAATTAAATAAAAATGACCAGCGTCTATCTCCTGTATGCTGTTAGCGAGCCGCTGCTCTCTCCCCGGGTCTCAGTGCTTGTTTTCAACAGAAATACTCTGACAGCCTGCTCTCATTGTCTGTTGAGAATTTATTTTGAAGAACCATATTTAATGTATAAGGGTTAATAAGTTAATATTCATGTTAAGACAGTTAATGTGATAAATAATTAGTTCAAAACATGGATTTAAGTTCTCCGTCGCTACCACGTATTTCCGTCATTCAAACTTCACAGAGGCAATTTATGAGATCAATGTATCGGAGAACAAAAAAAGTGTTGGCTGATTTTTATTGACAGATTGTCACACTCTACAGCCAATGGTATCGTTAACAGTGTGTGCACGCCTGACCAATGACAGTGTAGTGACCACCATACATTTCAATTGAATGTTTGATTTGAAGGGATAATTACACTGGTTAATTTCTGAGAAAATTGATGCTTTACGTTGTAGAAAGGACAGTAATTGTAATAGTTCATTTAAATGTTTTGAAAGGGAAATATATTAAAATATGAATGTTACATGTATGTTTAAAAGAGAAATATATTACAATTTAAAAATGGTGTAAGATAATGATTGGAAAGCTGTTTAAAAATATAAATAATTCCTTATAAAAGTCAGTAATTTCATTTGTGTTATTTAACATACAGATTGTGAATTCATGATGAATAATTGTTTTGTTTGCACTAAAATATCACTTGCATTCATGTTGAAAATTATTAAGTTCATGCTACTTAGAAATGTGTTTTAATGTGGCCTAAAAGCTCCTTTGCACCTTACTTAAAACATTATGTTGGATCAACTTAAATACTTGCATTCATGTTGAAAATTATTAAGTTCATGCTACTTAGAAATGTGTTTTATTGTGGCCTAAAAGCTTCTTCACCTTACTCAAAACATTATGTTGGATCAACTTAAATACTTGCATTCATGTTACTTAGAAATGCGTTTTATTGTGGCCTAAAACATCGCTTTGAATTAATGTAATTCTGCCAGCAGTCTTAACCTAAAAATTCTAGTGGAAACAGTTAACATATTTTTTTTTGTTGACCCAATGTTTTATTTTTTAGAGTGGTATGTAAATGCAAAAGTATCTCAAGTATGAAATGTGAAAAATAATGTTTTTATTTATTTATTGGTTTGCATGCATGTTTTTTTTTTTTTGTTACATTTGTTGCATTTAATTCACTGGCTTTTCCAGAAATATGAACCCACACTGGTGTTTATTTAATATATATTAAATTGATATAATAAAATATATCAATATTTCCAACCACAGACTTTTGAATGGGAGTGTATAATTACCCATACCATGATCGAAAAGACAAAGTTGACATTTAAATAAAGCAACTGAGAACTAGATTAAGACTCCCAAGGTATGAAAAAACTCTGGAAGGTACAGCTCGTTCATCATGCAAAATTAGCACAGAATTAAATGCATCGCCCAATTCAACTTGCGTGGAACTAACAATCAGCATTTCACTCAAAGTGAGCATGAAAGACAGCATGCGAGAATATACAAGAGAAGTGAACAAATTCCAAAGCTAAATTATCCTTATCCTACACATTACAACGAGATGTGCACATAAAAAGAGTTCAAACCCATCTAACTACGTGCCCGAAGCGTTACACATGGGAGATTTACAAAGTCAAAGAAAGTTTTGATGTGCGAGTAAAGTGAAACAGGGAACTGCAAAGTTAGCCACAGGGAAAAAAACTTCCCAGTTTGAAAACTTCCAAAGAACAGGATTCACGCCTTATACACACACTGGATATAGGACTAATTAGCGAGTTTGGCTTTACTTTAATTCAGTGGATTATGGACATAAAACTCGTTTAAATAGTAGACTTCCTGTACATCATCCAACGCTTAAAGTCTCACCGAGGTCTTAAAGTGTTTCAGGGCAATAAGCTGTTCCTTCCTTGCCAGTGCTTCGGTTCATATATTTCCCCAAAGCTTATAATTTGTGACAACAGTCTGCTAACCCAAGTAGAACAGGTGCTATCTTGTATGCTTTGCAAATGAGATTTGTTGAATATTAAACAGGGGGGCAGTCAGCTCGAGGTAAACATATTGCACACATCAGTGTCTCCCCGAGGTGCTTGCACAATGACAGCGAAAAGTGTTTAAAACTTTCGTCGCCTCTAATTTGGGAAAGTGTTTGACTTTTAATCTCGAGCATCACAGCAGTGTAATGCATAATGTGATTATGCATTAAGCCATGAATGCTTAATACGGCCATCCGCAAACTGAAAGGACACAAAGTCGGATTTTGCAATAAGCTGGACCTAATATTCATTTGTACAAGTCAGCCACAGTAGCTTCATAATAACTTATTATAGATTCTGATATGGTTTAATGCCAAAAAAGACTTTGCAGCTCAAAATGGAATTGTGGATTAATAATTTTATCCTTCTGAACTTTTTATGTGTAGGTCTTTTCATGATTCCGAAATCCACTGCGGTTGTATACAGTAGTTCTGCACAACACTAAAAATAAACTGCACCAGACTAATATGATTGTTTATTTGCATGCATTGTTAAGCATCTGATTAGCTAAAGGAATTCTGCAAATAAGGCTATGACTTTATTATATGCTTTGTTCAGTACAGTCAGAAAGTATCGCAGACCACCCAAGATTGTTTACATTTATCAGCCAGGTTTTATCCTTTCATGCAGATTTTGAGATATTGCATAAAAGATGTTGGGTGGAAATACCAAAATGCAAATAATGTTTCCAAAATGCTTGTAAAAAAAATAAATATAAAGTGAGGCTACACTACCGGTTGTGTATCTTTTACTCTCTAAAGGCCTGAGTTTACTTATAATATAATATATACAAAACACACATATATCCATGAAGGTTTTTAGCCCGGTTTTTAGTGTTTGCTGAGGCTTGAACATGTAAACAATAATTTTATCCTGAAATACTATATGCTAATGTACTACAACTGTTTAATGTCACAATGAAATCAAAATGAACAATTCTTTTTTTGTGGAATATTGCTAGCCTGGTTAAAACCAGAGCATTCTCAGTTGTAACTGAGTTATGGTCTGGCAAAGCGTCATAGACAAATCATTTCCAGAGGGGCGTCACCAACGGACGTCGCGGATAGACCTAAACCCAATCAGAGCGATGAAGGAGATGACGTATGCAGAGCGGCGGAGAAACGTGTTGAAACTCCGAGTGTTGTTCTTTGCTCGGTTTTTAACAAAAAGGAAACGTTCAAATCGCTTAAAACAGACGCGATAGCTGATTGGAACGAGTGATGTTCGACGGCGGCATCCATCTTTGTAATGTAGGCTACAAAATCTGCTTCAAAATCCCAGCGCTGTCGTCATCGTGTAAAGCCCGCCCCAACGGTTCTGATTGGTGCCGCGATTTCAACGGATTGGAAATGGGCTTGAATGAGCTCTTTGCCAGACTAACTTTCAGAGCAAATCTAAATTTGCCGGAAGTTGTCTGGGTTTTCCCAAGCTAGAATATTGCAGTATTTATTATAAATGATTTATCCATGGATATTTTTTTTTTAAATTAATGTGCCCTCGTAATCTTTAATCGAAACTCCCTCGATGCAACCTGTCACTCACATTAGATCCACCAATAGCAAACCACAACCGTCCAATCAATTCTTCATGGACAAAATCAAGCCGTTTCACTCAGATATACATCACAATAGGGAAGAAAAGACTATTGCAATTTAGTGAAATCCTCTATAGGCTTATCACTTCTGCAACACTTCTACATCTGTTTGGTGTAGTGAATGGTGATGGAGATACAGAAAGATTTCTCAGACTGTCGAGTGAGTTGATGGAGTAGAGCTCAGATAACAAACACAATCCAATATCACTGGAAATGATGTGCTACAAAGTATGAAATGTATTTCACCATGGGAAGCGAGCATGGCACCTCACAGCTCACTATTCTGTTTCTGTTTTTACACGCCATTGAGTCACCAATGGGCCGTTGCGAACTCTGGCTCCAGTCAGATTTTCAGAAGCAAACGCTATAGTGCGGGAGACTAAACACAGACAGTGATGTATCAGAGCGTTTAGACGCTATAAAAGGACACTGTTCTGTCTCAGCTGTTAAGAAAATGATGCTTTGAATTGCACTACAATTGTGCTAAATAATCACACCATTGTTGTTCCTGGAACAACATTCCTGTTCAACAGCAAAGTATTAATTTAACACTAGCCATTACCCCTGAAACCCTACACAACTAATATTAACATCCATCTCAGGTCTTCAAAGCACTAAACGAGTAATGCAACAGCCAAGGACCGCCTACTCACCTGTCAATCACCCATTGCGCTAAAACAAAAGGTGTGTTGGACATCGGCTGCGGCTGGAAGTATCCGATCAGCGAGAGTTGCCATGTGTATCTAGTAGTTTGCATACTTTACCACAGCTGAAGTGAAATAAATTCAATATTTGCCAAATACTAAGATGTTTCAGAGACATTTTCATTCAGTTCTTTATGTAGGCCTACTGCTTAATACAGCATCTGTTTGTAACGCCCCTCAGGCAGCGCATGCAAGTTCAGATCCTATCTCTTTGAATGGGGAAACATAAAATTCTCTAAAGCTGTTCACCAAGCTTACAATTAAATTTAATATTTAAAATCACCAATGAAATCCGACAACAATGGTCTCATAATTTTGTTTCCAAATGCTCAAATCATGGCAAAATATCTTCTAAAGGCAGCTACAGTGACGCAATCAATTTACCAATTGGAGATTGGCTCTTTTATTTAGAAGGCGGGACTTATTCTGCCATACATTTCTCCCATTCATAGTAATTTAAAGTACCATCTTTGTTTATATAAATTCTTTGACGAAAACAAGGGTTTTTTGAACTTAGGAAGTTATTGTTTATGTCAACATACTGTGAAACAAAGCATTTGACAAATGCAAGTCTGAAATTTGACTTAAACAATTAGCATTTTGTTCAAAATATGCCATTTGCAGTGAACTAAAAATTGGGAAGTGATGGTATTCTGTTCTCCTTTTTTTTTACTTTATTAACACACAGTGACACATATTTAATAAAAAAGTGTGACCATTTGTTCAATTAACAGCATAAACAGCAAATATGAAATATATATATTTTTGTAACTTTGTAAATCTTTACTGTCACTTTTGATCAATTTAATGCATCTTTGCTGAATAAAAATATTAATTTCTTAAAACAATATTTTCTAAAAGAGAATTTTATTCTTTAATTCTTGTTCGAATGAGCAAATTTAAACAAATCCTTTGTAGGCTTTAAAGTCAGCATAAATTCAAAATGGATGTTAAAAAGTTATTGTCAATTCATCAATGCATTATTATTCTAAATACAATGCTCCGCCTCTGAAACAACCTTTTTTTTACTTGACATCATCAATCCCTCTTAAGTTTCAATCCCTCCAAACAATCTCCAAACCTCCTGACTCTCTTCTTTGTGTTACACGGAATTTTTTCTCATTGACTATTCTGTTGCACTTAGAAATATGTCACATCACAGAAGTAAAATGGCTTACATTGAACCAAAGACACTGAGATTGGAATCAGAACATCTAATTCCCATGTTTACTGTAGACTTGTAGTCGAGACCGCCTAAACCGAGACCAAGACACTACCAAGACCAGATGGTATCGAGACCAAGACAAGACCAAGACCAAGACCAAGACAGACCAAGTCGAGACCAAGACCAAGTCGAGACTAAGACCGAGACCGGAGGGGAAAAAAACATTAGTGTTGAAGCTAAGCAATAACTTGTCAAATGTTGTTTTGCATTTGCCTGCCTATCTCTGCTGATTTCGAAGTCTCCAAATGAACCATTCTGCAACTTTTAAATACATAATTATATTTTTAAAAACGAAATTATAGGCTTAAGTGCAGGATCCGAAAGTTGGTCGTTTTTGTCGCTATGGTTACACACACACACACACCGTTGGCGGTGCGCTCAAAGTCATCTGTCAGTTGTGCAGTTACCCAAAATCTCCTGAATGAAGGTAAAACCCATCATGTCACTGATATGTGTTTTACTAAATATTAATATATAAAAAACTGTACATATGTGTTTTTTAAATCAAGTGATCAAAGTGCTCGTTGCCGCTGCGATCAGTGGCGCGGATACAGTGTTTTCTCGCGTGGCTCGCGCGCACCGCACTGCCTTCACTCGGACGCGCGCTTCAATACGTTGCGGATATCGTCGTGGATATTGTAGTATTGTATTGCTCAATCCCCTGACCACTATGTCGGTCTGAGACAGCGAGACCTAGACAAGACCGGGAGGTCCGAGACCAAGACAAGACCGAGACCAAAGACCGTCAAGGCCGTGACAAGACCGAGACCATGTAAAAGTGGTCTCGAGACCGGTCTCGAGACCAAGACCGGTCTCGAGACATACATCACTAGTTTACTGGTGTATGAGAAGCTGCGAAACGAATCTCAGAAAACTGTTGTATAACATGCCTTCAGAAATCAATCCTAAACTGTTGAGAGAGACGTTGAAAACCAATCTCTAACAAAACCGACAAAGATTAACAATGACTAGCGCTTGGATTTTATGAGAAAGCCTCGGTTTTATGAGGCCTGGCTGCATGTGAAAAGCAAACCGATCACCTGCATGACTGAGGATCTTAACTGAGCCGAAGACAGAAGGGGAAAGTGAATGTCTGAAATCTCGGCGCACACACACTCCGATTGCATATCAGCTCAGAGCTCATTAGCATATCCCTGCATGCACGAAACAAGACAAGGCACTTCCACAAGTTTCTTTGAAAGCGTGGAGCAGCTTGATTTTCTTTCAAGATTTTTTTTTTTTTTTTGGTGGAACAGAAACAAGGCTTGGGCGAATATGAACTGCCATAACAATGCGTCTATGATCTATTATTTCTCAGAGTCAGAGAGAAGTTTCATTTACATGATGAGCACTCGCATGGCGAAATGATATGAAACCATCTTGTTGGTGTGGAAACTTAAACTCATATTTTTGAAATGGTTTTCTACATGCAAATGACTGGCTTGTATTCAATTCATGAGCTGCTGCACGAAATGGCAATGCTTCGAGAACATATTCTGCATGTTCCCAAAGGAATATCGCACCAGCCATCAGTAATGAGATCTTGGCTGTATGATCGCCATCCTCTATCTATCATATGTCTTCAGGCACTGATATGGTTACTGTGGGGACACTTAAAATACAACCATATGTTTACTTATAGCAGCATATGAAACGTGTGCGTTTGCAAGACCAAGTCTTGAATACTAAAACGACCCTTACCAGCTACAGCAACTTCACGCCACTGCGGATTATCTCAAATTGACAATTAGAAGCATTAGGATTGCTGAAAAGTAATAAATGGCCCTACTCTGGCTTGTTTTCCCGCTTTAGATTAATGCGATTCTTGGCACAGCATGTCATATGGTTTTTGACTGGAACAAACCTTTCCGTAATTTTTTTTTCTCCCCACAGTACAATCTTAATGATGTAAATTCTCTTCGGCAGAAGTAGTCCTTCATTTTCCGCTTGGATGGCAACAGAAAGTATTGCTGGATGAATCTTGCTGGACTTGTTGTTGTTTGACCTGCAGGCAAATGCAAAAATCTGCCAGCTAATTGGCACATCTGCAACACATTTTAATCGAAAGCATAGACTGTAACAGAAATGCCCTTTCAAACGAAGGGGGCATAGAGCCAACTGGATGTTGAATGCAATAAAAAAAAAAAAAAAAAAAAAAAAAAAAAAAGTTAATCTCAGTTAATTAAGTTGGATTAATGTAGGTATACAAATTGTGTCTAAAAATAGACACAATCTATCTATCTATCTATCAACTAAAAATCTATCTATCTATCTATCTATCTATCTATCTATCTATCTATCTATCTATCTATCTATCTATCTATCTATCTATCTATCTATCTATCTATCTATCTATCTATCTATCTATCTATCTATCGGCAATAAGCAAAGTGGGGGAATATGAAAAAAAGGAGAAAACATGACATTTTTAAAATTCTGCCAATTAACTTTGATTTGATACTGTATATGAGAAAATAAAGCATCTCTGCCCTCACCATATTTCCATGTTCTCATAATCTATAAGGACTGATAACAGCATAGGCTGATACATTTAGACAATCCCTCCAGCTATATTTTCATGCTGCTCGAGGAATTAAAACGTGGCACAAAAGAAGAAAGAACTCAGTATAGGATGCAGACATGGCTGAGCACACTGGCTATCATTTGATCAGTGCATGGGAACACCATATGCGACATGTCGTCCCACGGCATGCCTCTTCCCATTACACATCCAAATAATGAGTGTCTGGTAGAAAAAAAAAGAAAAAGTTTGCATACAAGCACATGTAATTCTAACTTTGCAACATCTGTTGCCCTTGAATCACTTGACTTGAAATAAAATAAGACCCCACTGAGCCAATTATTTTGGATGTCCCTGCCACAGCGACTCCCACACTTTCAGAGGATGTTTCTACCCTGTGAATTGAGCATTACATCGGTTACGGGGCAAAGGAGTTCATTCGCATCACGGTCACCGTCCATGAATTTCACTGTCACTTGAAAACTCACGCAGATGTGGGAGGAAGAATCAGTGATAATGATACCATGATTACCAGCCGCCGCAGGGGGGCTTCGGTCTGTTGAGAAATTACCCAATTTCATTGTACTCAAAGTTTGGCTTGGAACTTTGCAAGTCGAAGCCCTTGAACGCTACTGATTTTAAATTAGTAAGCGAGACGGCTGGATTCGATGTTAACCCGTGATGAGTGGGGACTGAAGTCTGAAGCTTTAATCAGGGTGTTTTAATTCTCGAGCTGCTAAGAGACTGTGTGTTTTCAGTGTTTGGGAGCCACTCAGCACAACAGTGGAGGGACATCTGCTTTAGGCCACTTTAATGTTAATGATGTGGAAGATGAGAAAAAAAATACATCAAGAATACGGTTAAAAACAAGCATTATTAGATGGATTTGTAGCTGTGTAGAGATTAGTGATGACTACTAAGGGGAAATGCATGTAATCCTGAGCATTTACCACAGAATGCCAGTAAAAACATGAAAAATTATAGGCTGGCTTTTTTTCTAGACTGCACCGGTAAAGATTTACCTTCGATAAAATGCCTTGAAGATAAGTAAATAGAATAAGTAAATAAATAAATAAATTTCGCTCGATAAAAGCCAGAGAATCTGCCCCATTTTCAGCCTGCAAACACTTTAAATACTGCTGTTTCTCAAGTTCTTCATGGGCCTCATTTATAAAATGTGCGTACGCACACTCTAAGATCAAAACTGGTTTTCTTGCAGCTCACAATCTCAAGTAAAGCATTTGGACGTTGACAGGTGCTCTTTTATATGTTAATGACATTAATTAGGCAGCGTTTACAAGGTGGAGATCTGAAACCATTTCAAGATCATTTGCGATTTCACATCTGGGACAGAGGCCTACGTTTGTTCCTTGAATCACACATGAAGATCAAATGAAGGACAGTTTTTATGCAACGTTTTATTTTAAGTCTTTGTTGGTCAATGAGAAGAAAACAGAAAACATTCTGACTTTCATTGCATGAAAAAAAAAATCCCCAAAATATCTTTGTTTAGAGATGAGAACACTCAAACTATTACAGAATTGTTTTTGCCTTTTAAGCATGTTTTTCTTCAAGCATTTTAAAATGCTGCTCGTCCAACACGCAATGGGTTGTGGGTAATATTCGGTTATCTTAGGAATGCTCATTTCATCACACTACAATTTTGGACACACTATTTCTAACTTCGAAAACTATTTAGGACGGAATGTATATGCGAATTGGGATGCAGCAATTGAAAAATCTCACAGAATCATATCAAAGGCTTGGAAACGACCTCAAAACAGCCTAGCATCATGACAATGGGTTTAGCACTCACGTGGGCCTATTCTTCCAGAAAATCTAAAAATCGAAAAGTTTCGACTTTTCTAGCTTAAACTATGTATTTCTGTAGTCTTTAAAACAGAACCAAAAGCGTCCTCTTGTTCACGGGAGGGATGTCCTCATTTAAACCCACCCACTGTTCACACTATGGCTTTTTCCAGGTCTTTCAGGTGCAGCCAGAGACAACATCTAAGGATGCATGCAGGATCCAATTAATGAAGAGGAGGAAACCTGGAATTCTTGAAAGAGCAGAGGGACCGTCGGGAGACGTATACGCAGAAGTTAATAGAGGTGAGCATGGCTAAACGTGACCCACAGGGCAAACAAATAAAACTGCACAGGCTTCATTTCAGAGAGCCTCTATTCATTTGCCAATCACTTCAACATCAGATTAGAGGAAGTTAGGAATACTGAGCCAACTTTAAATGTGTTTTATCTTATATTAAAAAGAAGTTGCTAATTATTAGAAAATTCTATCTATCTATCTATCTATCTATCTATCTATCTATCTATCTATCTATCTATCTATCTATCTATCTATCTATCTATCTATCTATCTATCTATCTATCTATCTATCTATCTATCTATCTATCTATGACCCTCTACCCTGCATCTTGTTTGTCCCTTAGCAAAATGTCCTCAGTCCCCTTGTGCTGCATGTCCTGTTTGTCAGGCAGAGGTGCAGGAGGTTTTAGGTTTAGCATGACTGTCACAACAACCTCCGAGCACCTTTTTACCAGGGTGAACCTGAATCCCTCTGAGCATTCACAAATGGAGTGGTAGCACATCTTCCACATGCTGAGTTTGTGTTCTGGCGTGCTTACGGCTGCAGATGAACAGTGATGCAGTAATCCACTGGGATGGCGTTTGGATTGGGTCCTGCTTTCTGGAAGTAAAAGGCCATAGAGGAAAAACTTCTGAATCTCCCAGCAATCCCCACAGCCAGTATGAACAATGAACGTCTTTATTACAGTAAGAGGCAATATTTGATTTGCTTGCTGGGCGTATATTGGAGTATTTTTTTTTTTTGGCCATGTTGCTTTTCTAATCATGTAAACAGCATGTCACCAAATTATGTAAATTCGTTTGATGAAATCAATTCTCAAACTGAACAATTTTCTTTTTGCAACTGGTAATATATATATATATATAGTATTGTAGTAATATTAGTGAGACCTGTTAAAATTAGTTAAAGCTTTGAATTTTAAAATGATCAAAATACATTTGAGACAATAGATGTGTAACCATGATATGTAACTATTATTGCCCTTTTTGGAAGCAAAACATTTCCATGCACAATATAAAATAATATTTGCATGCACAAAGACATAATGGTAAGTCTATGTATGGCTAATGATTTGAACACTATCATATTTATTTAAAAAAAATGCTGTTGTGTGTGTGTGTGTGTGTGTGTGTACATTGTAACCTTGTATAAGAAGGTTTACAACATAGTAGAACAATGAATGCATTTTGGAATAAGTTAATATTCCTACTACAGCTCATTAAGCTGCTATTCAAATTCAAACGTCTGCTAAATTTCTTAATGAAATCAATAAATCATCCTATATTTATTGTGATAAACAGCACCCTCAATTCAACTGCTCGTCTAATAACTACTTTCAGAATATGCAAAGTCAAGCCCAAAGTAGTCTTTGTATCTTGGTTAATTAACGTTAAGCAATACAATAAACGCTCTTTAATGAACAATGTTTGTTATGATGGCTGTTTGGAGACCCACAACATTGAGCATTGTGCTTCTAATGAGAGCATATTTGGTTTGCATCATCAAAAATGTCAAAGAGAAGAAAAATAGGTGGACATTCCCTGCTCATTCCCATTGTCAAAACAGCCATTAAGAGCATCAACCTTTCAGAGGAACATGATTATGCTGTTGTTTCAAAGGGCCCAGTCTCTCTCATCTCTCCTATAAACAACTAAATAAGGCTAAAAATCCAATAAACAACATTTAAAAAGAACAGAAGTCTTATCATAAAGCACCAGGTATCAAAACCTGTTTCACGCTATAGCATAACAGCTGTTTACAGGTTCCGCTCTCAAATGATCTTGGTGGTTGAGACATGTTTGAGTTCTCAATTCCTGCATATTTAAAGCACTGAATTAAGATTAAGTCACGTCAAAATATTTCATTTCCCAAATATGACATGAAGAATACAGGTGCACATCATAGGAAGGGCCAAACTGGTTCACTGGTAAACACTGGACAAAATTAGCATTATACATTGTGCAGGCACAAGAACAACCATAGACTCTAATACATTACACAGTTTAAATCAAGCTAATGAAGTGCAGTGGTTAACGCTTGGCTGGTAACCAAAATGTTGTCCCACAAAACAATGTCCCAATTGTTGCCCTTGCGAAAGGCACTGAACCACAAGGTACCAAGAGGCCTCAGCCCTGTACTGGAAGTCACTTTGGATAAAAGCCTTTTCTAAATAAATACTTAGTACGAGTAATTTAGCCAGCTGTTGCAAAGCCCTTGACGTGTGATTGCATATCCTGTATGGCTAATCTAGCCCTGCATAGGCATGCAATAAAGCTCAGACGGGTTCTTAAACCAGATGGTTTCCATTTGTCCCCAGATTATTAAACATCACCCATATTTAAGCACAAAATCAAACAGTTTTTTTACATCATTATTTAAAGACTCACATTTCTGAGAGATTCACAAGAACACACTGCACACTTGCCCAGAATCGCAAAAAAAAAAAAAAGGAAACAGTTTTGCATGCATGCACACTGGTGCTCGCTGAGTGTTTCCTGAACTGCTTTAATCTGTGCCATAACGAAAGAAATAATAACTTACCGGAGTTCCAGTCTGAATTTAATTTGTCAGTAGTAACAGAGCCGTCGCAAGGGCTGTGCGAACTGTGCAACCGCACAGGGCCTCTCGCCACTAGGGGGCCTCGCAATCCTACTGTTTTTTTTTCTCCCCCCAACAAATTAAGGGGGTTTTTCATAGGGCTGTAATCTCCCAGTCAATTAGTCGATTTATTGGTCGATACGTTCTGGATTTTTTTATTTTTTGACGTGTTAATTTCATCAGGTGGAAAGCACTAATTGCTAATGGGGGTGTTTTCAGAGCACCCCTGTTTCACAGGTACCAGCCTGTCTTCAGAACACCCCCCTTGTTTTTACTTTTTTGGATTAGCCCAACCCACTGGAGACAGATTGAAGAAAGTACTAGAAGGCATTGGTATACTATGGAGGTTTGCTGAATATTAATTTAATTGCAAGCGTTTAATTTACTGTCAGTCCTCCTTTACCATGTCAAAGACATCGACACCGTGGCAGCATTTTACGAAAATAGATAACGGAAAAAAAGTCGGATGCAAAGTTTGCATTAAGCAACAGTTTGCATATCACAGCTCGACTACAAACATGGCATATCACCTAAAAACGGTAAGCTAACTTGTCTGTGTTAAGGTTGCCCCGTCTGTTTTGAGTAGGCTATATGAATGAACATATAAGAATTGGCATTGAAATATGCCAGTTAGTAAGTTAATAATCCTGTTTATAACTGCAAGCGGGGCGCACCCGCACGCAACGACGGTATTGCGTAATTGTGCTGTAGCCTATTTGTTTTGAGCCAGTAAAAAAAAAAAAAAAAGTTAATGATCTCCATTCGGGTGATTATCTGCTTATCATTATTTAATCTACCCACGAACTAAATTTACACTGTATTCAACAGATTTCAATGTAATACCTTTTAAACATTTGAAAAATATATTCGTGTCTCAGCCGCGAAGCTTCAGCCTCGCTCTGTGCGAGGACATGCACAGAGCGGCTGAAATGATAGTGTCTGTCAGTTATTATAACATTATGACAAAAACAGTTGTCTAAATTATGTTGCATATTCCTCAACAGTTCTTGTGCTGATATCAGTTGACATAGAACGATTTTCGGAAATCATAGGCTTTATTGCGCAGGTGCACGTGATGCAACGCCGTCAGAGCCGACAGTGTGTAATTTCAGTACCAAATAATTAGGTCAAAAACTATTTAATATACTGCAAATAGCCTATTAGTTTTGTATGTTTATTTATAATTCATTTAAGCGGACAAGGCTAACAAGTAGGCTGCGCAGCCAATTATTCTAACGTTCAGAGCCTGGGAGGGGCCTCGCATTTCAAGTTCGCACAGGGCCTCGCACCCCACCTGCGACGGCACTGAGTAGTAAGAAAACACGGCTTTCTATTATTTTCTCCAGGCTGCATGCAAACACAAACACAAAGAGAGTGACTATAATGGAATCCAAATAACAAACCAATGATTCTTTTGACCAGGCACTTTTTGTGAACCTTAGGCTACCACATGATGTCCAATGAGCCAGTTCTTTGAAGCAATTTAAATACATACCGCACCACCAGTGTAGTCTGATTCATGCAAATTCTGGTTCATTTAGTAAATCTTACAGCACCATTGCCTGATTCATGAACAAATTACTATTTGGAGCCAAAGCAATCAGAGCAAATCAGAGCAGTCCCTTTCATTGTGTTGTTTCTTATTTAGTGAATCAAAAACCGAGCATAACCAGGGTTGTCCACTTCACAAACACATAACTATTATGAGCTGGATCTCTTAATGAATCATTTAAAAACTCTGTGAGTGACTTGACGAATCCTTCACGGAATTAACTGTTGGAATCATTGCCGAATTAACAGTTACTTAATAAAAGCAAGTTAACTGTTACAAGAACAAGTTAACTTAACAAATACACAATTTCTACTGACTGCCAACCAAAGACGATAATTATGAAACAATTTAAGATAATATCATTACAGTTATGCCTTTATAAATGTGTATATGTATCCAAATACGTGTTTTTTTAATGTAATACATTTTATAAGTAATATTATAATATTTTATATGTAATATTTCACTGATTATTGTAAAGAGAGAGTAGTATTATATATTGAGAATAATCAGTACTGAATAAAAAATATAGTTATGTAAAACTTAACATAAAATACAATATAAAAATAACACTTTTAATGAATACCATTACAATACAATGATATAATATTATATTAGTACAATTAAGCTTTGTAATTTTATAAGTATACCAATATTTAATATCAATAATATAAAAATAGTATACAATTAAAAATATACTGTATTACTTTTATCATATTTAATAATACAATTTAACTTTAATAATAATAATAATAATACTAAAATACAATTATTCATATAAGATTATTTATTATAAAAAAATTATTCTGTCTCTGAAAATTAACATAATAGGAAGCCTAAGTATATAGGCCTATATAGATATATTTTTTAATATAATTAGCATCTTACCAAGTCAGCTTTTATGAATATTTCCAATACATATTTCCAATAATTCTAGTTTGCCTCAATGCATTATGGGAATAATGCATGAAATCCCACATTATACTTAATCATTTTGCAGCCCTTTGTTTGAACAGAGCTCACTTGTACATTCATACCTGTATGTCATGTTTGGCTGGGTTAGCATGGGGTAGTAAGCAAATAGCATCTTTCTCCATTAACTACCAAATATCCTGCTTCGCTCGAAAACCCCCTGATCAGAGCCGAATGTTAATTCGGTCCAACACTTCATTATAATTCCAGCCCTTGTGTGTGAAAGTGAGACACACACAGAGATCCTGCTGTTGAAACAGGGAAACAAAAACCACAACACGCACACATTAAATATGCATGAGTAGTTTTAGGGCTTGAGCACAAGGGTATTTTAACCAGACATGTTTTTAGGACAGGAGCCGGTGAATGGCAATGAAACCATTGGCTACGTGCAGGGAGGTAAAGGAGAGAAGAAGAAAAGTGAAAGAAATGATTCCTCGCTGCCATGGAAACAAAGTGTGATTGTATGAGTGCATCCTCAGAGTGCCATCGAGAGTGTGTGAGAGTAGGTGACCTTGTGCGGGTCAGTGAAGCTACCGATGTTCACAATGTTTAAATCAAACTCAACGTGCAGTGACGGTCAGGTTTTATCCGCGATGAAAGAGAGAAAGGAGTTTTTACGAAAGATCTGGTACATCCTTGAATGTGTCACCTTTTATTCCGTGAATGAATGTTCAATAGATCAATGAACTTACAGGAGATGAATCATATTATAGGAGGAGCATTAATAATTGTGTCTGTTCAACACAAAGAGAAATAGAGGGCATGAGAAGATTTAGATCTAATATCCGACGTTATTGGAAAAGTGCTTCGTTGAGTGGAAGTTTGCCAGATCTGCGTAATAAAAGACAGCACAATGACCCAGACGGTGAAGAGAAGTTTATCTAAAAAGAAATATAGAGCAGAGCTTCATTTTGTCCATCAGGAATCGATCGGATCATAAAAAGTGTCTTGATACGAAGCCTTATGGGAGAGGGGATGTTCAGGTTCGTAGAATAAATCGTGCAAAGACATATTGCGCAGATACAACAAAATATAGTGTTAGCAGATATGGAGCAGACAGTCTACTAATACTCTACTGACTGCTAGTTGACATGTAGTTGCAAAGGTACTTATAATTCGTAGAATGTAAAGTGGACTCGAAATAAAGAGTTGCCAATAAAAACACTCGCGCAGATTGAAAGACTTTAGAAAGTTCACAACCAACATGTTCTCAGCATCATGATGACCTACAAAGATGGCAATTTGGGAAATATTTTACCTTTTTGGTCCCCATGAGGATACTCATGCTTATAAATCATAATAAGTGATCTTTGAAAATGTAAAAAATGCTGAAAGTTTTCTGTGATGGGTAGGTATAGGGGTAGGGTTATAATAAGGGGATATAATATACAGTTTACAGAGTATACAAATCATTATGTCTACAGAAAGTCCCCATAATGCATGGAAACCCAGTGTGTGTGTGTGTGTGTGTGTGTGTGTGTTTTATGACTGTGGTAAACTCTTTAGGGGCAAACAGCCACACAAGCACAATAGAGGCACCGAACAAAAAAGCTTAACCTTCACTTTCTTCTTTTTCATTCACTCTGTCTGCTGTAAAAAGAGATTAATGGGGTGATGTAACCGGCCATACAACCCAACGGACAGCGAGAACAGCATGCAGAATAATTATCGCAAGACATGCTGCAGATGCATGGCAAGTTAAAAAGTGCTGATATTTTGGGAAATGATGGGCTCTTGTCGTTGATCTGTATCAGTCAGCACAAGCGAGATCAGGCTCTACAGAAACACAGCGGTATCTATCCCTTTATGCTGCCTATGAGTTTCTATGAGTTTGGAAGGCATTTGTGCTTGTGCAACAAAATGAAGGCCAAATGATGTGTAGTTGATGCTTTATTAATATGCATTTTATCTCGCTGCATTCAAATCCTTCTGGGAAATTACACGTTTATATTGCAAAGTCAAGTAATTGCCATGTCTCAAATTATGTACTGTATTGAGCTTAACATTCAAATGGGGCAAAATTGTTGGTTTGTGGTGGAAATTATACCACAACTAAGGGTCAATTGCATTTTATTTTATTTTATTATAATTTAAAATAATTTTGTCACACAAGTCCGTCCCTGTCCCAAATGCCGACCTAAGTCCCTGTGGTCCTTCTTCGACCCACAATGACAACCCAGCGTTTCCCAGTGGCATTTACAACATTGTGGTGGTGTTCATGTACAGTAAAGATAAAACACTGACATGACTTGAAAGAAGTGAAAGTTGAGCTTGATTCAGGGCGATTCTCAGCAGGTATATGAGAACAGAGCAAGACGGATATAATTAGCTGTGTGAAGAACTTTTGCTTCTGAAGTGAGCTCTTTTCCCCCCCACACAAAGCACCCAAGAAATCAGGTCAATCAAGAACAACATTCTTCTGTGCTGAATTAGTGTTGGAGTATTTGAAATCTGGAATCAAAAGCACTTTATCACTAGGAAGTCTCAACATCCCTGTAAGGAGACGCTAGAAAAACAACAACAGGTATTATCTGTAGATCTCCTACAATAGGTTTACATGCATCAATGGCTAAAAACACTTTATTTGTCTCATTATAAATTGCAGCATCGTCTCTTTTCTCACATCAAACGTGTCAAAATCGTTTGATCGAGGATCCGGTCTGTCTAAACCCCGCCTTTCTGAGAGCCTGATTGGTCAGATGGCCCAGTCTGTTGTGATTGGTTGACCACTTACAGCGAATGTCGGAAACCAAACGGCCATTACCATATCTGGATTTCAGCTCCAGAGGCTTCCTTGGAGCTTGTGTACACAGTGATACGAACAGCGACGATGGTGTCGTTTTACCGTATCAATTTCAGAGCGAGCTCTTTCACTGTGATTTGCTTTCACAGTGCAGAAAACAGCATCTTCTCGACATGTTAAATTGAACATGAAATGTTAAAAATACAACTATGTAAAAGCATCATGAAAAAGTTGACTGATCTCAAAGTGATTTTTTTTTTTAAACTGAGAAACACTAGGACTCCTGACCAGACTGCGTTTGGTCTATTATAATGCAAAGGTCAGAGAGCGTCTGCCAAGATAAAAGCATCCGACATGAGTGAGGATATCAGAACTGAACAGGTAACTCGACAGAAAAGTTTCAGTGAAACAGCAGCAGGTGCAAATGATTATCCAACTGCTCAAGCAACGTCCTTTAAAAGGCGAAAGACATGCAAACCCACAGACAAAACAAGCAAAACAGGTGGTGGAAGTGATTAGCTCTAAGCATTGCGGTTTATAGCATCAGCCAAAACGGCATCAAGCATTTGGCTGTGGCAAACACACGTTCAATGCCACAAGTGCAATGAAAAATCACTGCCAACTTTTTTGTTTGCAAACTCAGAAACCACAAGAAATACGCAATCATCAGTTGCTAACAATGTCCACGTAATTTTCCATTGTCCTTTCACAGACAATACTGTAAGTTCCTCAACATGTTCACAAATGAGATCTCTTTAGTTCATAGTCCCCAATCTATGAATTAAAGAGAATTTAAACGGACAACAAATAGAGACGTCTGTTTCTCAAACTGAAATAATGTCACGTTGTAAGATGAAGTTGCAATTAAGAAATAAAGTCACAGTTCTCACAAGTCACAAAGTCAAATTGTGAGACACACTACTTTTCAAAAGTTTGGTGTCAGTAAGATATATTTATTTATTTTAGAAGCGAAACAGGCTTCTTTATATTGCACACTCATCTTAAAACCAATGTAATTTTTCTATTATGCATTAATTGTACTTTTAGGGATTTTAGGAAGGTTGTTTAGCAAGGTTTTAGGAAATCAACCTTTGAGCAATAAAATTAAACTGGGGGCAAACAAACTTAAAGTTAGACTTCAACTTTGCAAATGTAAACTTTCTTGATATTTCTAAAGGATATAATTCACTTTCAAATGATTTAGAAGATTTGCAACTCGTTTAAAGACTGTCACAATGATAATCTTGCAGCGAATATACTCAGTGACTGCAGATTCAACAGAATGAAGCCTCTTTAAAGGATCTGAGGTGTTACAATTTACAAAATCCAGCTTAAAGGAAATTCAAAGGCTGCAGTGCATCCAGCATTCAGAGTCCCGCTCTGAGCTCCAATGCCAGAAGAACCGGTCTGAAATCATCCAGACAGCTGAGAAACCTTCAGAGCAGCTGCATTTATATGAAGTATTTTGAATCAGCCAAAATGTCAGTCAAGTATAATTCAGAGTATTTAGGAAAGCCAGACATTCACAAGACTCAAGGCAGCTGATGATGATCTGAAGATCTGCAGAAGTTCAGAACGAGGCGTTCTTGCACTTTAGTTTCGATAAAGGCTCTTTGTAGACGCGAGAAAGTTTTCAGCACTGAAAGTTAAAAAAATTAAGGAAACATTGATTACTTCAGTTGAATCTGTTTTCACTCAACAAAAAAAAAAAGAAGATAATTGTGGCATTGATTCTTCAACTTTGGATCTCACAATTGTGATTTTGACTTTGTGACAACCAACAGATTTAAACTGAGAAAGTTAAGAAATAAAGTCATAATTAGAAATCGTCAAACTATGTGATATAGAGTCAACAACATTGACAGCACCAGACCTCTACACTCCACCCACTCGTTTCCAGTCACCAGAGTACTAATCACTGTCACCAATCTTCACTGATCATCACACAGCATTATATAACTCTTCTCACTGCAGTTCACCATTGTCTGGTCTCGTCGTTCCCTCAGAGAACACTACCTGCCTCCTTACCTTTGTGATATCGTCCTAAACGATTTACCGTCAGCCTTCTGTTTCCTGCCTCCGTCTTCAGTCATCGGCCTCGATCCCCATTTCAGAACCTGCATTAGATAAGATCTGTTATCATCCAGATATCCATCCAGTACTCAATATTCTTTAGTTACTCACCTGCTTCCATTGTTGTGATCTCATACTTCTGCAAATAAACCTGTTATTTACTTTTCCTGTGTGAGTCCTTCAGTTTCATGACAGTTGTGACTTTATATCTCACATTTGCAACTTTATTTCTCTTTTTTTAAACTTTTTTTATTTTTTATTTCACAGTTTCAGTATTTTATTTTGATGACGATCTGCAAAAGTTCAGTTATTCTTGTAATAAAGTTTACAAAGGGCTCTTTGTGGACTGGTGAGAAAGTTAAGCAATGAAAGTTCCAATCTTATAACTCAAAAGATCAAGGAAACTCCTGATACAACCCCTTCATATGACGCATTGCCTTTGTCCATGTACTTCTCTGTATTCTTTCTCTCTTTGTTATGAACCAAATATTTTTAGTTGAGCAGTACATATCGACCTTGTAGTTAGAACAAGACAGTGTCACTGTCTGTCTTATTCTAAAAAAAAATTTAAAAAAAGTTTTAATGTGTTGTGCTGATGTGTACATATAGGCCTACAGTAGGCTTTAGAAATCCTTGGTGATGTAATGGGACAAATAATTAAAAAACATCTTTGACTGGCCCAGTGTCATATCCAAGCTCTGTTTTTGAGTTTGTTTACTTGACAACCGGAGAATAGTCCATCTTTAGAGTATATATATATATATATATATATATATATATACACTGAACAAAATAAACGCAACACTTTTGTTTTTGCCCCCACTCAAAGATCTAAGACTTTTTCTATGTACACAAAAGGCCTATTTCTCTCAAATATTGTTCACAAATCTGTCTAAATCTGTATTAGTGAGCACTTCTCCTTTGCCAAGATAATACATCCACCTCACAGGCATGAGGTGCATGCAGATGTGCATGCAGATGAGCTTCCCTGAGACGGTTTCTGACAGTTTGTGCAGAAATTCTTTGGTTCTGCAAACCGATTGTTGCAGCAGCTGTCCAGGTGGCTGGTCTCAGACGATCTTGGAGGTGAAGATGCTGGATGTAGAGGTCCTGGGCTGGTGTGGTTACACGTGGTCTGCGGTTGTGAGGCCGGTTGGATGTACTGCCAAAATCTCTGAAACACCTTTGGAGACGGCTTATGGTAGAGACATGAACATTCAATTCACGGGCAACAGCTCAGCATGCCAATAGCACGCTCCCTCAAAACTTGTGACATCTGTGGCATTGTGCTGTGTGATAAAACTGCACATTTTTGAGTGGCCTTTTATTGTGGCCAGCCTAAGGCACACCTGTGCAATAATCATGCTGTCTAATCAGCCTCTTGATATGCCACGCCTGTGAGGTGGATGGATTATCTCGGCAAAGGAGAAGTGCTCACTAACACAGATTTAGACACATTTGTGAACAATATTTGAGAGAAATAGACCTTTTGTGTACATAGAAAAAGTCTTAGATCTTTGAGTTTAGCTCATGAAAAATGGGGGAAAAAACAAAAGTGTTGGGTTTATAATTTTGTTCAGTGTGTATATATATATACACTCACCGGCCACTTTATTAGGTACACCTGTCCAACTGCTCGTTAACACTTAATTTCTAAGCAGCCAATCACATGGTGGCAACTCAGTGCATTTAGGCATGTAGACATGGTCAAGACAATCTCCTGCAGTTCAAACCGAGCATCAGTATGGGGAAGAAAGGTGATTTGAGTGACTTTGAACGTGGCATGATTGTTGGTGCCAGAAGGGCTGGTCTGAGTATTTCAGAAACTGCTAATCTACTGGGATTTTCACGCACAACCATCTCTAGGGTTTACAGAGAATGGTCCGAAAAAGAAAAAACATCCAGTGAGCGGCAGTTCTGTGGGCGGAAATGCCTTGTTGATGCCAGAGGTCAGAGGAGAATGGCCAGACTGGTTCGAGCTGATAGAAGGGCAACAGTGACTGAAATAACCACTCGTTACAACCGAGGTATGCAGCAAAGCATTTGTGAAGCCACAACACGCACAACCTTGAGGCGGATGGGCTACAACAGCAGAAGACTCCACCGGGTACCACTCATCTCCACTACAAATAGGAAAAAGAGGCTACAATTTGCAAGAGCTCACCAAAATTGAACAGTTGAAGACTGGAAAAATGTTGCCTGGTCTGATGAGTCTCGATTTCTGTTAAGACATTCAGATGTTAGAGTCAGAATTTGGCGTAAACAGAATGAGAACATGGAACCATCATGCCTTGTTACCACTGTGCAGGCTGGTGGTGGTGGTGTAATGGTGTGGGGGATGTTTTCCTGGCACACTTTAGGCCCCTTAGTGCCAATTGGGCATCGTTTAAATGCCACGGCCTACCTGAGCATTGTTTCTGACCATGTCCATCCCTTTATGGCCACCATGTACCCATCCTCTGATGGCTACTTCCACCATGTCACAAAGCTCTAATCATTTCAAATTGGTTTCTTGAACATGACAATGAGTTCACTGTACTAAAATGGCCTCCACAGTCACCAGATCTCAACCCAATAGAGCATCTTTGGGATGTGGTGGAACGGGAGATTCGCATCATGGATGTGCAGCCGACAAATCTGCGGCAACTGTGTGATGCCATCATGTCAATATGGACCAAACTCCCTGAGGAATGCTTCCAGCACCTTGTTGAATCTATGCCACGAAGAATTGAGGCAGTTCTGAAGGCAAAAGGGGGTCCAACCCGTTACTAGCATGGGGTACCTAATAAAGTGGCCGGTGAGTGTATATATATATGCAAAATGCAACAAGTAGTCCTAACAGTATATGTGGAATATCTATGAATGTTAATGCAAAATGCATTAATAAAAGCAATGCTCAGATTGTACTACCATTGAAAAGTTGTGCATCCTTTCCTGGGATTGGGAAAAAAAAATGTTTTACTGACCCAAGCAATCAAAGATATGGGTCAAGCAATCAAACCAAGTGTAGTAAGTTCTAGATTTTCTCCTACATTTGTCCAAACAATATCCCCACTTTGATTTAGTCCCACAAACAATTCTGCATTTTTACATTGGTTTCAATTCCTGATATGTGGAGTGGTTTGTCTTGATACTATAAGAAATTGCATTCTGCACAGTGGATCAAGCCATTAAAGCAACAAGACACTCCAAAACTAAGAACAAAAGTGTGAGATAGGACTGCATTATTAAGATGAGGTAAACACATACGGCTCAGCATGAAGCTGTTTGTTGGACCTGTTGACTGTCCATTCAAAGTGTCAGCATGTAAAAAAGAGTTTTCGGCACAAAGGAGAAACAATACACAAAAACACAATGTATCTTTGTAGGCTGGGACTCACCAACAAAACATTGCAGAATTCCCCAAGGCTCTCAATTGAAGTGCAATAAAAGTCAGCTTTGTAATAAATTGCTTCAGTTCACCAGAAGCTTGAAGTTAGAGAGAGAGAGAGAGAGAGAGGGAGGAAGGAAGGAAATAAATAAATACGCAAAACCTCACTCTCAAAGGACACTGGCAGGTATCGAGCACAAACACAAATGCATTTGTCATTATATTTAGGCAGACCCTTCAAATGAGTGTCCTCCCTTTACGCTTGTCCATATTGGCAAGCTTAATAAACTTAATATCATCACCGCTATAGCCACGTTGAGACCCGAGCACCCTAAAGAGTCTTAAAAGACACAAATAAGAAGAAAACTTTCATTTTTGTTAATAGACATATACTCTTAATCATAAAGGTTCTTTATTGCCGTCTATAGAAGAACATTTAATATCCCTGGACCCTTCCCATTCCACAAAAGGTTCTTTATAGCTGAAAAGGGTTCTTTAGATTATTAAAATGTTCTTCACACTAAGAAAAAAACGTTCTTTTAAGACCTGTTCTCTGAAAGGTTCTTTGGAGAACCCAAAATGGCTGCGAAAACCCCTTTTTGGAATCTTCATTTTTTTAAGAGGTATGATGGGCTACCTTTTCCGTTTACCGATGTCTATCCTCCGCAAGAAACATCTAATTCCCAACCAGTGTGGTGGTGGGTGTCCCCCAGAGCGCCGACGTGAAATATCACCACCAGTCCCACCATTTCCCAAGCTCATTTTGTTTATTACGGGAAGTGTCTGCAGTCAGGGAGGGGATAAATGAAAGGGCTAGAGAAAAGAAAAACAGGAACAACAAAGCACCTCTATAAATCTCTCCGAAGCCATTTTTACTGTTCAAGCCGCCTCGTAGAAGAGGGAAAGTCATAGTAATTGCAATGGAGGATGTCAGCTGACAAAACGAGAAGACACAGAAATCCAGCTCGAGTGAAGACTTGAGCGCTTTCTCTTCATCTCACTCGCTCCGTCTGACACAAACCCCTTTGTCTTTTTCGCCTACGGTTGCCAGAGTTAATGTGTTGAAGAAATAATAGTCATTTGCAGTCTTTGTATGATGGAATTTCACTGTTGTTGATGCTCAACAAGTCTAAAATGTCATCTACGATAGTGCTGTCATGATATACCTTACGGTAATTGTGTCTCACAGCAGGATGTTGTGTTGTTATTCAGGGGCTGCATGTCGTGTCTGTCGTTGTATTCATTCCTTACAGTTTACATACGTTTTGTTGTGAATATTACAAAAATTAACACACAATTCCATATTTGCCTTGTTTTTTTTGTTTTGTTTTTTGCATTTCCATAAAAAATACAAACTTTTCCAAGTTTACCACCAGATACCCAATACTACGTGCGAGTGAAAAACATCAGTGGTAAATATTAAAACCTGCTGTAGCATCAGTAAAAAATATGTTATTATATAATTTGTCATATTGAATAATCCCTAAAAGAGGAACACATTAAAAATGATTGTATAACATTAAAAAAAACAGCATTCTTTGATAAATATAAAGTTCAAAAGAACAGCATTTATGAGTCATATAAAAACGTCATTTTAATTTCATTTGTGAATCAGCTTACCAGATATTTACCCTTTAATAAATATATAAACAAAAGAATGAACGATAAAATCCCAATAATATCGGCAACAAAATACTTAAATTAACCTAGGCAGCCTAAATTAAACATTACTAAAAACTCTTTTCAAAGTCTAGTGAGTTATGAAAAAGCAGTCTCTGAGCAGTAAAACTCTCCGGTTTGGAAGACAAAAGAAAACAAGGATGTGCATATTAAATTGATCATGATTATTCTATAAAATGTTCATTCTGAGATCTCAAATTGAGACTTTTGATTGCAAACGGGTATATGACCAACTTCCGATCTCTTCCGAAATCTATTCTAAAACTGTAAGAGACACGGGAGATTTATAGTCTTTTTTTTTTTTGCCTCAGATGAAACATCCAAAAAGACAGAAACTTTAGGAAAAGCCACAGAAACACAGTTTGTGTTCCCATTTGTTGACAACTATTTGAAACACAATAATGTTTCAGTGGCGTTTTCTAGTACTCATCACGTCTAGAGCACACTTTGTAGTGTGCTCTCTGATTTTGACAGAGAACTCCAGTGAGTGCACTCTGCATAATGTACCGTTAGGGTTAAGTGCTCATACATAAACCCTCTTTTTCGTTCAAAGGCAATCGAGCGTTGGTTCCTCCCAAGCCTTTAATGAGCATGGTCTGGAAGCTCCATTCAAAAAAAATAAAATGTCAGATGAAAACCCACGGCTTAAACTGCATAAGAAAAAGTCAAGGGGCACATTAAATGCTTTGAGGGCCTCCGTGGAGCCCTGTCCACAAATCCTATTAAATGCAGCTATCTGCCAATATGATACCCCATAATGAATGTATTTAGTTTGAGTGGCGGACTTACCCTCGTCAAGAAAGGGGTCATTAATGTTATGCACATGGCCTAAATCCACTCTGTAAGTAGAAAATGCAAATATCTCAAAGCTCATCCGTGACTATTATGATTTCTTTAGCTATTGTGGGTGAACAGCTTTTTAATGTTAGCATGAAGACATGCCATGGCTGCTGTTAAATTTGACGAAATGGTCAATTTGTACTTTCAATACAGATTTCTGGGCAAGGACACTCATTTGATGTTTTTTCAGTGTCTTGTAATGCATGTTTACTCATTTGATGTCCAGAACATCAGCATCATGCCCTTTCAAGCCTCAGATTTTCGAGCCACTTGATAAAGTGGCTTTTAAATGCAATGCAAATGCAGAAATTATCCCAGAAATTATCCCTAAAATAGCATTGCATCTTACAAATAATGAGTTACTAATTATTTAAAAAATAGCCATGTTTTATGTCACTACTTCAATCAATCAATCAATCAATCAATCAATCAATCAATCGATCAATGGCTTTATTGCATTATTCTGAGGGCTGTACATTTACATTTTGTAGTGATTAGGGGTTAATATATTACACCAAATGCAAAAAAAATTGCAGGTATTGAAACACATCAATACCTTTTAATTTGCTAAAGGAAGCAAGCAATATGTACACTTATACAATATAAACGTAATGGAATGAGGACAAATGCAATTTGCTATTTTGCCATGGGCTTTGCTAGACTTAATCAGCAACTTGTTCATCTGGAAATGTATAATGAACAAAAACACAGACAAATGTTCGTAAGGCTAAAACTAATTCTGGCCCAAGTACCTTGCTTGCTGCTATGTTGGTTAAAAGACCGGGAAAAAAAGTAATTATCTTAAGTGCATTTAGATTGAGGAAATGTTCCCCACTGGCAACCAGATTAAAACAGAATCAATGAAGAAAAATAATAATTAGGAAATAATGTTGGAAATGACTGATCAAAATTAATTTGGTTTGGTATTTACCTACGAAACCATAAAGCAATTGAATTAAGCTGTGTATACAGGAAAAACAGCAACAACAATAATACATATAGACAAATTGGTGTCTGCTTAATGCAATGTCATTACTTGTGATTAGCTACAAGAATAGGAAAGCTATTTATGACAGATAAATCAAGACAGTAGGTGGCACCGTGACATAACTTTGCAGGTGTGCTCTGATCCTTTTACCAATGGCACCTACCAATTGTTGCTTCAATAGTTCAAATTGTTTTTAAGATAAAGCCAGGAACGTGGCTAAACCATTTTTACTGGGGCTTAAGTGAAATGCTACCGCTCCCCAGTAAAATATTACTGATAAATCCTTGTCTGATGGTGGAGAATGAGATTACCACATACCAACCTGAAAATCATTTTCCCTGATGATATTTCAGCAATGATGTCCTGTGTGTTGACTAACAACTGCTTGGAATCAGTGATGCCAGATTTGCGAATTAATTACTCTTTTGATTTAATCGGTCAAAAAGATGCGAAATTGTTCGCGATTCAGTTTGATTTATTCGGAAAGACACACGCACTGGTTTTTCACACAGTAAAGGGATACTTTATAAGAGAAAACAAAAAGAGCACTGCATAATATGGATATTTACCTATAATCCATTGTAGCAAGCAAAACTTGCAGATCATAAAGCAGATATTTATTGCGCATGCAGATTGTGAATGACGACTGCAGGTAAAGACAATTTATGTATCTATATATGCATACATTAACAATAAAAGAAAAAGAGAAAGTATTAAAATATGGGGACCCTTTTTTCTGTGCCCCTTTACTGTAAAAAAAAGAAAGAGAAGGTAAACACAGTCCTGGATACCGTCTGTCTTATAGTTTCCGTCACAATTGTCAACATTGTTAAGGCATAATTTGAACACAAAATCACAAATCAATCCATAACATCTGCAAGAATTGGTCTGAATATCATTTGCTCCAAAACTGGTGAAAATGGGACAATAACTGAAAGAAGAGCAGCAACAAATAATGGCTGATGGTGGAAACTTAAAAAAAAAAAAACTGGATCAATCAACTTGAGTAGACAAAACAGAAGAATATGATTTTTTTTTTCAGGACCAAAGGATTAAAGTAAAGCTCTGAGACTGCACTAAAATATTTGATCATACTATTGAGACCGAACCCAATTGGTGTGCCAAATTTTGGGCCCTGCTATATGAAAGCAGCTGATAATAAGTAAAGCAGTGACAGATTGCTTTGTGAACGGACACCGGGGCTTCCACCAAAAACGCAGGCACCATCAGGGTTGGATTAAATAAATCACCTTCCTAACCTTTACCAACTCGCTCTGCTGCACTGATCCACAACCTGCTTCACACACTCCAATCTCTGTCTTACTAATTCTGATGCTTTGAGAACAAACCCAAATCCATTTAGGAACACATATTCTCCCAGCAACTGCTCAACGAGACCGACAGCTGTGGAGAGAGCTCCTGTCTGCCTGTCTGTAAGCTTTAGCTTCCACCATCACGTCAGCCATGCTGCTGTTGTATACATGAGCTCTGTTACAACAACCTAGTGAGCCGCATCACCGTCTGCTGTCTACATAGGCGACATCCTGACTGAAATGGAAGCTCATAAGTGCACTGTAACAACAAAATCCATAGACAAATGGAAAAGGTACTGGTTATTTTCTGCCAGTACATTATTCATAAAGATTACAGACTTAAAAAATAAAATTGGGTAAATCACATGTGAAAAGTCAATAAATTTCCCTCATATTAACAAAGTACATTGTGCCCTAATTTTATGGCTTTTTCTTAGAGTCTGGCTGATCTGAAATGACTCATGATTGACTCAACAAATAGACTTGTAATCTATATAAAATGTGCATTTTATGTGTCTATTTTTATGCTGTAAATAACTATTTTTAATATTTGTAAATACTTAACGAACATGTACAATTGTAATCGAATGTACAGTTGTAATTTATTGGCAAAATGTACAGAATTTCAGCTGTTTGCAATGGAAAAAAAAATCAAAGAAACATAATTTAAACAGCTCAACACAACAAATGTTTTACCCCAATTTAGCTGAAAATGCAACTTTTAATGACTTCTCCAGTATCAACATGATTCAACCACTTCATTACATTAGTACTTAGTAGAACACCATTTTGCTCTTATGACCTGCTGCAAATGAGATGCATTACCAGACACCAGCTTCTGCCAGTGTTTCTCAGGAATCTTAGCCCATTCCTCATGAGCAATGGCCTTCAGTTCAGTAATATTCTTGTTTTTGTGTGCTGCAACCACCTTCTTCAAATCCCACCAGAGATTTTCTATGATATTCAAGTCAGGTGACTGTGATGGCCACAGTAAAATCTTCCAGGACTTCTTCTGCAACCAAGCCTTGGTGGAATTTGAGGTATGCTTGGGATCATTGTCCTGTTGAACGGTCCGATGACGCCCAAACTTAAGCTTCCTCACTGACAGCATGACGTTTTCTCGTAGGATTTCCTGATACTTCAATGAATCCATCTTGCCTTCCACACGCTGCAGGTTTCCAGTGTCAGAGGATGCAAAGCAGCCAAAGAGCATCACTGAGCCTCACCATGCTTAACTGTAGACAGAGTGTTCTTTTCAGCGTATGCTTCATTCTTCTTCCCCCAGACATACTGCTGACTCATAGGGCTGAAAAGTTCCAGTTTTGTTTCATCGATCCAAAGAACAGAATCCCAAAACTTCTGTGGCTTATTTATATGACTTTGAGCACTTTTCTTGTGCTTTTGGGTCAGTATTGATTTGGAACTTGGAGTTCTGGCATGGAAACCGCATGTGTTTATTACGCTCCTTACTGTGCAAGCTGAATCCTCAGTGGCTGTTGCCACCAAGTCTTGCTGCAGGTCTTTTGCAGTCATTCTAGGCGTCTAGGGTTTTTCTGAACCTGTCTTCTCAGAAATCTGGTTGCAGCCATTGATAGCTTTCTTTTTCTGCCCCTTCCAGGTGTAACCACTGTTCCTTTAACTTTTAACTTGCGAACTTTGCTTCCAACAGTCTGTTTAGGAACATTTAGTGCCTTCACTATCTTTTTGTATTCTGTTCCTTGTTTGTGAAGGACGATGCTATTTTTTTTTTTTTGCTTTTTAGCTCTTTTACTTAGCCATATTCCTAACATGCAATCAAATCTGACACTCAACCAGTTTAGATATTTCATGTGTTCTAGCTCCAGCACACCTAGTGCAACTAATGAAGCCCTTGATAAGTTGCATCAGGTGTACTTGAGACAACACCTGTTTTGCAGATTTGTGCTGTTGTGAGGGATTCTATTCAGGGGGTTGAATAATTTTGAGACTTCGGAAGTCATCAAAAGTTCGATTTTCAGTTGAGTTTGGGGAAACCACATGATACATTTGTTGTGTTGAGCTATTTAAATTACTTTCGTTTGATTTGTTCATTGCAAACATCTCAAAGTCTGTAAACCTGATTTGCAATGGGGGTTGAAACATTTTGATTACAACTGTAAAATGTGTGATATGTTTAAATGGGATTGTAAAACAAAATGGTCTAGAGGAGGCTTGAAAGTCAATTTCAGTAGTCATTTACCTATATCAAGTCCTCTTAATCCAAACAACGTTCATTGAGCAAGATGGCAAACTATATTTTGCTTAAAAGTGATAACACATTGACCATATGTAATTCATTTTATTGAGAATCACAACCGCTACCAGAGCTGATTTACAGCAACACATAACCAGGCTTTCAGATCTCAGAGGAAGTGAACTGTGAGACAGGACCTGCCCAGCTGTGACCATAATTCAGTAATGCAAACAAAGCAAGCTTCAAAATATGACAGCTGGGAATTACTGACATTTCCTGGGAAATGGCTCCTAAACCTCATTAACCATTACCAACATTGACATTTTTTATTCTTCTTCTATATCAACACATTATTCCCACATATAGAGGATGCAAGTGGAATGGAAGATATTGTGTGGTGTTTTCCATTGGTACCTCGGCCATATGTGCGACATTCAAACAGGTCTGAATCTCAATAATATGAGACTCAATTGTGTATTGCTGGAAGTATTTTCTTAAGTATTTTCCAGATGGGTCTTTTTGGTTGCTTTAAGCAGCTCTTATTCACATTCATGAATTCCAAATATCAGCTAAAGTTACTTACTGTTTTATGATCAAAGAAAAAAACACAAAAAATATCTCTTATGGCATAGCATTCTGACAATTTGGCAGCTAAACATGGACATGTATTAAAATTGGTCCAAAAACATATTCTTCTTACTGTAAGTCAGTTCAGCAGGTTCAAATCGAATTCAGCAGGTTCCCATTGTGAGAAATGTGGAGTAAAACGCATGTGACGACTAGCCTGGACCTGTACAACACCGACCACCGTGTCACCAGGAAACTTGAATAAGAATATGTAATCCATAAGAGGAAAAAACCCAAACATATTTCAGCAGACATATGACAGACAGATGTCTATTTGTGCTCATATGGCCTCCGTGAAACGAGCCAGCCTGTTACTCTCTACACTCCGATGTTCAAAGAAGCTCAGTGAAAACCCTCTTCTATCATTCTGTCTGGCCTTAGAATGAGGTCAAAAGCACATCTATCTTTTGTCAGTGAAGGCTAATGCAATATAATGACTTCAAAGAGGTCTGAGGCAGTAAAAAAGAGAGAAAAGTAAAGTACAGACTGTTCAAGACAAACAGTGTGCTGCATGAAGGCTGGATATCCTTTTAGAGGCTAAAGCATCTGGTTCATATCCAGGTTAAATTATATTTTAAAATTTAATCATAAATGTTTGGCTACAAAATACAATGTTCAATATTTTGATAAAGAATGGAATAAAATTGAATGAGTCCCCAAAATTGACTTGGGTTTGTTAGTAAACATAAAATATTACAATTTAACATCATACAGGTATATTGCACTATTATAAAATGCCGTGATTTATCGATGGATACATACTATATATGTTTGGAAAAATGTATCTGTTTTAAGGAATAAATATCCAATTTGGTTTTTGGGTATATGTACAGTATCCAATACTGTACTGTATAAGTCTTTAAGTGATAATATATAAGTGTTTGTGAAGTTGATTTAATATATATATATATGTGTTTGTGACTACATCCACAAATTGGAATGATTTTAATATAAGAGGTACATTTTTTATTTATATTTTGCTCTAAATATAGGTAAAAAAGCCATATATATATATATATATATATATATATATATATATATGTGTGTGTGTGTGTGTGTGTGTGTGTGTCTGTGTGTGTGTACTTTTAAACTATTTTACTAAATGCAGACCAAAAGCACCATGCATTTTCAAAGCTGACCAAACAGTAAGGGGCCGAATCAATGACATGCTGAAATTAAACACATTATCACTTTAAAAGCAGCAATAGGGTGAGAGCCCCACGGGGAGGACAGCGATGGGGGATCCTCTATGCCATGCAAAATCTATTCGAAAATGAGTCGGGGTGGACTTTTAACACAGAAAACCAGCTAGCCTAATGCAAAGGTCCCCATGAAATGGACAGAATGGGTCCGTGCGCTCGATATTGCCATGCCCCATGGTACTCTCCGAAGCTCAGGCCTCCGCTATCAATCAAAGTGGAGTGGAAACCCGTAATGTTCCCTCGATGTGATTTTGGGAATGCTGTGTACATCCAACTGTCCGTGGCTAGAATCCATTAAATGAAGAATAGGGGGTTGGATAGATGATAAAACATATGATTGGAAATTTCAGTGAGTAAAAAGTCTTAAAATGAAATGTAATTAATAGCAGGAAAAAAAAAAAGTACTTAATGTGAAGCATTTCCTTCCTTAGCATCCATTTTCGAAATGACATGAAATGGAAATACTATCAATTCACCGATGAGATTGATGTAACTGTCAAATGTTAATGGGAACATTGTGATCATACGCCATACGCCAATCTGAGATTACAGATTCTCTCTCCTCGACCCCTTTTTATTTGATTAGTTCTGTTTTAAACTCTCCATCTGAGCCGTCTCTTAAAGGAAACGTCACTTTAGACCACCAAACAGAATCCTGTCATATGTGTTTAAATTATGCAAAACCCAGTAGTACCTGCAAATTGAACATTCAGGGTCGACCACTAACCCTACGTCAGTTTCCTTATTTCAGGCACACAGTGTGACACTTTTCTCCAATGTGCAGATATTTTTAGTTCTACTCTATGAATTACTAAATGTATATTGTGTACAGTAATATACATAATGCAACATGTAAGCATTGCATATGTTATGACTCATAATAAGCCTTTTTGAGCTACATGACAAGTCTTCTGAAGTAGTTTGTCGGTAATAGACGGTGGGCCGAACGCTGCTATCTGCTTTAGTTTTTGAAATGATAGATCCTCGAGGATAGAGTAGCTGCTTTTTTCACATAAACTAAATAATTTTTTTATGAACACGTATCCGTTTGTTGGCAGTGTCAAGTCGATCATATTTTTTTGAAAACTAAATTTATGTTTAATAAACGGATGAGGCACACGCGAGGGAGTACTATACATCTAACCAATCAAAAACGAATTCTATCGTCACGTGACTAACGTCTGCCAATAGTATTCGTTCAAAATATAGCACCATTACCACGACTATAGCGTAGCACATGCGTTCTCTAGCTAGCTAGATCCATGAGTTCACACCATAAAATCTTCTCTAATGAAATCTACACAATCAAACATTTTCCAGCAGGAATCCTATCCGAAGACGAGAAATATTAACAGCGGCATCCAAGATTCCAGGTGTAATGGCTCAGGTAAATACTGCTGTTTATACCTGTCTTATAACGTTAGCTTAGTGCATGAACTCTGTAAACCGTTAACATAATAGGTTATTCCGGATTATGTTTGTATTTATTTACAGGTAACGTTAACGTTACACTAGTTAGAAATGACATACAGATCACAGAGAAGAAAACGTAAACAGAGTTATTCTATCAGGCTGTACAGTAGCGCCATAAATTAGGATATGAAAGACGAGGATTACTAGACAGAGTAATCTCTCTAATCAAAGACTCTGCTTATTAGTGTTGTCACGATACTAGAATTTCTAACTTCGATACGATACCTTGAAAAATATCGATATTCGATACCATTTTCGATTCCACGGAGAAAAAACTGCCACAATATTAAGGGGGTATTTTTTTAATTTAAAGCTAAATATAACAAGTCTAGAACATGACAATGAGGTATATTTTACATGAACAAAAATGTCCTGAGTTCTATTTGTTTATATTTTTTAATTGGACCAGAGCTAACATGATGTATTTTTATTACCTACTGTTATCAAAGATTAAAACATACTGTAACAAAAAAGCACTTAACAGTATCAAATTGGAGGATAGAGAGTCAGTAATGTATAATAATAAGATTAAACATTCAATTTTCAGTTAAAGGCATGTCATTATTGAATTTAGAGATGCCATTGTCTAGCTGTTTAGTTTAATTAATATCTGTGTAATCAAATTGATGATAATAGCTAATGAAGGAAAATTGCAGAATTAAATAATAATTTTTGAATAAAGTTAAATAGGCACCAGTTAATTTACATTTGGCCACAGTTACAATATTTACTTGTCTAAGATTCCTCAGTCAGATTATGTTAACTTTAAGAATTAAAACGAGACAACACCGACTCTTATCAACAACAATACTAGGCCATCTTGGTTAATGTTTCAGAAAAGTTCAAATGGGAAGAGTTACAGTGTTTCCTTGAGGATTTTTTTTTTAGCAGTGGGGGCAGATCTGTCCAAACAACAAACACCCCTGATGCTGAGCATATGCTGCTAAATAGTAGCCTACCCCTGGAGCCTGTTCCTTAAGTCTGTTTTCACCTATACAATAATTTAAAAAAATGAGTGATGTGAGGGATTATTGATAGTCAAACAATCTATTGGGTGCCCGCAGCCCGCTCGCGTGTCCGCGCTATTCTCCGACATGCCCGCTCGCGGTGTGTAGCACGTGTCCGCGCTATTCTCCGACATGCCCGCTCGCGGTGTGTAGCACGTGTCCGCGCTATTCTCCGACATGCCCGCTCGCGGTGTGTAGCTCGTGTCCGCGCTATTCTCCGACATGCCCGCTCGCGGTGTGTAGCACGTGTCCGCGCTATTCTCCGACATGCCCGCTCGCGGTGTGTAGCGCGTGTCCACGCTATTCTCCGACTCCGACATCCGACATGCCCGCTCGCGGTGTGTAGCGCGTGTCCACGCTATTCTCCGACTCCGACATGCCCGCTCGCGGTATGTTTTGTACGCGTGTCCGCGCTATTCTCCGACATGCCCGCTCGTGGTGTTCTTTATCAATCAACCAAAGCAGGTCGCGGGGGCGCGGCCCTCGCCATCTTTCCATTAACTTCACTTTTGCTATTTAACCAGAGCGAATGAGACGAGTGCGTCACGTGTGGTGTTTGTCAACGCGCCTTTTGAGAGAAGTGAAAGTGACTGCTCGGCTAGTATCGATACTTCGGGAAATTAGTATTGGTACCGTTCAGATATTTCAGTATCGATATTTATCGAAATATCGATATTTTTGACAACACTACTGCTTATTACACACACACTCTGCTTATTACACTCTGCTAATTACACACACACACTCTGCTTATTACACACACACTCTGCTTATTACACTCTGCTAATTACACACACACACTCTGCTTATTACACTCTGCTAATTACACACACACACTCTGCTTATTACACACACACTCTGCTAATTACACACACACACTCTGCTTATTACACTCTGCTAATTACACACACACACTCTGCTTATTACACTCTGCTAATTACACACACACACTCTGCTTATTACACACACACTCTGCTTATTACACTCTGCTAATCACACACACACACTCTGCTTATTACACACACACTCTGCTTATTACACTATGCTAATTACACACACACTCTGCTTATCACACACTCTGCTTATTACACTATGCTTATTACACACACACTGCTTATTACACACACACTCTGCTTATTACACTATGCTTATTACACACACACTCTGCTTATTAAACACACACTGCTTATTACACACACACACTCTGCTTATTACACTATGCTTATTACACACACACTCTGCTTATTACACACACACTCTGCTTATTACACTATGCTTATTACACACACACACTCTGCTTATTACACACACAGGGACATGCACAAACATGCCAAATATTTAAAATAAAAGGATTACAATGTAAAAGATTATTATTGTGTACATAAAGATATGGTGGAATCCGGCTTGTCCCGTAGAAGGTCTATCTATAGTAACGTTGGGTTGTGTGTAGTTGATGTAATCGTATGTAGCTAGCTAATAACGTTACATGTTATCTCTTCCATGATTAGCTATTAGGTGATGTAGCTAGTAGATGTAAACTTATATGATAAATGTTATCTTTTCTACTTTAATCTCTGTCTAGAAAAGATAAGGGAAAAACAGAAAAATGTGATGACTGCAGGGATTGTAGTAGTAATGCTTCCAACTTGTTAGCAGATAACACTTGAGATTCAAATTCTTTAAATTGTCAAATAAAACAAACGACATATAATTGTTTGCTATAAATAAAGCTTTTCCCCCCTTTTGTTTAGTGTTTTAATTACTCATGAGTCATGACATACATTTTCTAAAAACGTCAACCTTATTTTCAGTTTCAGCAACTACAAGCTGATACCAAGTTGGATAACCACTTCAATTTACTGCCGAGCCCTAATGGTATGCTTTTATTATTCAAATTGACACAAGGGGCTCTATCTTGCACCCGGCGCAAATGACTTTGTACACTGACACATGTATCATTCCTATTTTGCACCCGCGCAAAGCGGACTTTTCCCTCCACAGACGCACGTCGGTTAACTAAGAAATACACTTGCGCTCCCCGGGGCGGTTCAGCGCAAAGAGGAGGCGTGTTCCGGCGCAAACTTTCCCTAGTGCTATTTTGCAGTTCCAGAAAACAATTGCGCCACTGACCAGAAAAAAACCTAGTCTAAAGTCAGTGGCGCGTTGCGCGTACATTCAGATGCTACTTTAAGCGCGCATGCTTGACCATAATACAGAGTGTGAACAACGCGCATACACTGTAGATGATTCTCTCATCTACACAGATACATTTTACTTTTTGCAAATTATATATTATTATAAGGAAAAATATTAAAACACGAGGGAAATCATTGTTGTGTCCATGACAATTTGAAAAATAGGCATTTAAGCTTACACATTTACCCCGATTATTATATGCATGTTTAACCGAAGCTAATTTGGGTGGGTTTGTCCCGTCCCCAATGTCACTTCTCTTTCTTTTACGGCCCTGACGAGAACATCGATCTCCTTGGCCTTTGAACCGATTCTGAAGCGCGCCTGGTAAATGCGCCGTTATAATAGTTTTGCGCCATGGAACAAGCGCACCTCGTTCATCATGCTCTTAAAGGGAATGTGATATGACGCTCTTATTGGTTTGCTCCCGTTACGCCCAAACCACACCTATGAATAATGAAGCTACTTCAGACCAACCCCTTTTAGATTTGCGCCAGGCGCAAGAGTCATTTATCCCGCCGGGAAAATAGCAACAGCGCCGGGATCCGCCCACAAAGTTGCTTGCGCTTTGACACTTGCGTTTCAGATCGTTAAAATAGGGCCCAAGGTGTGATTACTGTATGCCAGGGGTGCCCAATCCTGCTCCTGGCGATCGACTGTCCTGCACAGTTCATCTCCAACCCTAATCAAACACACCTGCCTTTAATTTTCAAGTGATCCTGACGTGCTCTGAAGAATTGGTTGCTTCAGGTGTGTTTGATTAGGGTTGGAGATGAACTGTGCAGGACAGTCGATCGCCAGGAGCAGGATTGGGCACCCCTGCTGTATGCATTTTAATCTGGGCTCATCTTACACTTTTTTTTTTATTCTTTTTTTTAAGTGCCTCATAAATGTAAATCCTCATTTATTAGACCGTGAACCAATAATTTTACTACACCGTTTACAACTCTGCTAATCTGTTTCCCCAGGTAATCCCAGATCCTCAGCCCTGCGAGACATCTTCTTGACCTGATCGGACTAAGCCCTGACACATCTATTCTGCTGAAACAACGAAAATGCCCTTTGTTTTTCAGGGTTCATCATAAAACCCCTTTTACTGTTTCGCTCATCTGATTGATGGAGCACATTTCAGTCGCTATATGTTGAAAAATGTGTCCACTAGATGTCTAGTATGGACAATATGTCGCTGTGTCTATAGAAGCCTTTCTCTTAATAGATCCATGGTCTGGCCTGGCAGGGTTTACATGGGCAGGGTTTATTTTTTGTGCGCATAGTTTCGGAGAGATCTATTTATTGTTGTTAATATGTTAAATGTTCTACCATTGTATATATTACTGCCATATACTACTAAAACCTGCTTGACCAAATAGTTGAATTGTCATTTAGTTATAAAAGTAGTCATGCTAAGATAATAGATATTTAACTTTTATATGACTAAATATATAATAATTAACTTAATATATATGTTATTACATTATATAATTATATCTGTTTGTTTTTTCACTATTTCTGAGATGTAAATATCAATAATTTATGTTTGGGGTTAAAAAGGATCCTAAGCATTTATACCATGATTTATCCAAACGTATGAGGTCAAACAACTACACTTAACCACAATAAAGCTGCCTTACAACCCTTCAACTTCCTGTACTGTCTTTTCTTTCCTCTTGCTGGCTCTCTCAATATTTCTTTTGTTAGCATACTGCATGTATAATTTTCTATGGTAGCCAACATGAATTGGCACATCTGGAATGTGGCCTTCTGTGATTGCTTATTTTTCCACAGCTTTTTGGGCGATTTGGCTTTCTTTTGTATTTAAATTCACCCACTCTAAAGAACATTGTACAAACTTGATCCAACTTGTTAGTGAAAAGGTGTTAGTGTTGATGTACAGCTAGCAACATGCACATAACACTCCATATCCAAGATAAAGTGTCTTATTTGTGTTAGATATATAAATATAGGCCTACTACAATATAACATTGACGCTATGTCACGCCCGCCCATTTCGGGGTCCTAGTCTGGCCGTCTGCGATTGGTTAGTATTTTTAATGACGTTAAAAACTACAATCCGATTGGCGCAGCTACTAGAGCTGTCCCGCGATTTGCCTAAGAAGATTGACAATCAAAACATACGTTTGTGAAAATATATGATCAAACCAGAATTGCCAACAAATTTTATTTGACTACATATAATGACTTAATATCGCACATGAAAAAAGCGTATACTCTATCGATGGAGATCGATCAACAACACGAAAAACGCGTTCGGCCCACCGTCTATAAGGGGTGATTGGTAAGTCTCTTCCGATCATCAAGTCTGCATTTGTTTAATCAGAAATACTATAAAACAGTTAAATTGTGAAATATCATTACAATTTAAAATAACTGTTTTTTTAATATACAGTAGGCCTAATTGAAAATGTAATCTATTCCTGTGATCAAAGTTGAATTTTCAGCATCATTTCTACAATCTTCGGTGCCACAATTCATCCTGATTTGATGATCAAGAAACATTTCTGATTATTATCAATGTTGAAAACTGTTGTGCTGCTTCATATTTTTGTGGAAACATTTCTGAGGATTCTTTGATGAATAGAAAGTTCAAATGAACAGCATTTATTTGAAATATAAACCTTAAGATTATAAATGGCACTTCTGATCAATTTAATGTGTCCTTTCTAAAGAAATATATATATATATATATATATATATATATATATATATATATATATATATATATACACTGTATATATATAAATAAATCAGTAACACTTTACCAAAATATTCCATGAACTAACAATGAAAAAACACTTCTAAAACATTTATTAATCTTAGTTCATGTTAATTTTAACATTTAATAATACATTATAAAATAACAAGTTGTATCTTTTTATATTATTTAATGGACCTGAGCTAACGTGAACTAACAATGAACAGTTGTATTTTTATTAACTAACTTTAACAAAGCTTAATAGCCAAAATACAGTAACACGTGCAGGGCCGGTTCTAGACATTTGGAGGCCCTAGGCAATATTCATGTTGGAGGCCCCCCACCCCCAATAAAAAACTCTTGAAACAAATATGATTCCTAACCTTTTAATTTATACAACATTTAATTTTAAATGTTTTTACTTACACAGTACATAAGTTTGGACACATTACTATGTTTAATGTTTTTGAAAGAAGTCTCTTATGTGCTTGTGAACAGCTCTCACTGAGGCAGACGCTTACTCCGTTGCTCCGGCGAATTACTTCATTAATCCTTGTTTTATTGCTTTACCAGGCATTTATAAGCAAGCACTTTTTATTTTTATATCATGTGAACTTATCCACGAAACTATTCCTTATAAAAAACAATTAGATTGCTTTGATATCGCTACTTATATCCAACCTTTCGATTCTCGGCTACTAGCCTTTAGCCCGCTAACATTTCACGCGTGGCCTCGGCCGTCTAATATTACACCCTTTCACTGAAAGGACACGGGTTATACTTGACATTGCAGTCCTAAATTAGTACTGATAGTTGTAGTATCACTGCTAATTTACAGCTCATTTGTTATAATGGCGAACATATCGGATGCGTGTCTAACTTTACCTCTGAGTGCAGGTGAGGACACTTTCGAGCTATTCTCGGTGAATCTGGAGCTGGAATCCGTGGAGAAACAGATCCGTGGTCTGCTGGAAAAGCAAGCCGAGCTGCGGGATCGGCGATCAGCACTTGAAGCAGCACGCGCCGATGCTCACAAGTTAGTGGTTAGTAACTCTTTAACTCCGAGTTCGTCTACTCCGTGTGTTTCTCTGTCCAGAAGGACGCGATCATCTCGGGCTTCATTTACTCCGGCACCGACACAACACAATGGACCATGGATCACGCAGCGGAAGACGCGAGCCAGGACCAGAGCTACTCCTCCGCCCCTCCCGGTCTTCGAGATCTCCACTCGGAACCGCTTCTCCCCTCTTCGCGAGTCGAAACGCGACGACGCCGTGATCATCGGCACGTCCATGGTCCGCCATGTCCGCGCTACCTCAGGTAAAGGTAAGGTGCGCTCTCACTGCTTTCCTGGTGCTCGTGTTCTTGATATCGCTGCACAGGTTCCCGAAATCCTGACCGGGGACGAGCGCGTCGGAGCTGTGGTGCTGCATGCGGGAGGGAGCGACGTCAGGCTGCGGCAGACGGAGGTTCTGAAGAAGGACTACATGAGCCTGATCGAGGCGGTACGCAACACAGCGCCTGAGGCAACGATCATCGTGTCTGGACCGCTTCCCACGTACCGACTAGGACAAGAAAGGTTCAGTAGACTATTTGCACTAAATGAATGGTTAATGTCACTGTGTAATGAACCGAAACTGCTCTTTGTAAATAATTGGAATCTGTTTTGGGAGCGACCCAGGCTGTACCGTGCTGATGGCCTGCACCCCAGCAGAGCCGGAGCGGCTGTTCTGTCGGATAATATCTCCAAGACGTTACGCACCAGATGACTAATAAGTCAAAATCCAAATCACAGTCTTTGCTGTCCAAACTTAATTGATATACGTAGTGAAGAACATTATATAGAAACTGTGTCTATTCCTCGTTTAGTGAAGCCAAACAATAAATCTAGTGCAGGATCTAGCAAAAATCTTATTGTAATTAAACCAGAAAATCTAAATATCAGTGAACAAAAAGAATTTCTAAAGCTAGGTCTCCTAAACATTAGATCGCTCACACCTAAAGCGGTTATTGTAAATGAAATGGTCACAGATAATAATTTCGATATACTTTGCCTTACTGAAACCTGGCTTAAACCAAATGAGTATTTCGGTCTAAATGAGTCTACTCCGCCAAGATACTGTTATAAGCATGAGCCCCGTCTGACTGGTCGTGGCGGCGGTGTTGCAACAATCTATAAAGATATTCTTAATATTTCTCAGAAAACAGGTCACAGATTTAATTCGTTTGAAGTACTTATGCTAAATGTTACGCTCTTAGATGTAAGAAAGAAATCCATATTATCTCTAGCCTTGGCTACTGTATATAGACCTCCAGGGCCATATGCTGAATTTCTAAAAGAGTTTGCAGACTTTCTCTCGGATCTATTGGTCAATGTCGATAAAGCAATAATTGTTGGAGATTTTAACATACACGTAGACAACAAAAATGATGCGTTAGGGGCTGCGTTTACAGATTTATTAAACTCCTTTGGGGTCAAGCAAAACGTCCGTGGTCCCACTCATCGTCTAAATCATACACTAGATTTAATTATATCATATGGAACCAATCCAACTGATATAGATATTATACCGCAAAGTGATGATGTCACTGATCATTACATGGTAACGTGCATAATACGTACTGCTGAAATATGTCATGTTGCGCCACGTTATAGACCAGGCAGAACAATCCTTCCAACCACTATAGATAGATTCTCAAATAGCTTACCTGATCTATCTCAGCTGCTCAGTGAACCCAAACAAACAGATGAACTAGAGGAAATGACTAGCAGTTTGAGCACCATTTTCTCTAGTACATTAGATATTGTTGCACCAATTAGATCAAAAAAGGTTAGAGAGAAAACTAAAGCACCATGGTACAACAGTGCTACGCATGCTATCAAGAGAGAAACTCGTAACCTAGAGCGTAAATGGAAACAAACTAATTTAGAGGTCTTTAGAATCGCGTGGAAAGACAGTATGTCACGTTATAAAAAGGCTCTAAAAACAGCCAGGGCTGAGCACCTCCGCAAACTAATAGAAAATAACCAAAATAATCCAAGGTTCTTATTTAACACCGTGGCTAGACTAACAAATAAACAGACATCACCAGAGCAAAATATACCGTTACAGTTTAGTAGTAATGATTTTATGAATTATTTCAATGAGAAAATAGAAAGCATTCGAAACACAATTATAAATGTACAATCCTCTATGGTCTCTTACGATTCAGCCTCAATTATCGTCCCTCAAGAACAACTACACCGCTTTGCAACGATAGGACAGGAAGCGCTAAATAAACTTATTATTGCATCTAAACCAACAACATGCTCATTAGATCCAATACCCACTAAACTACTGAAAGAAGTGTTACCTGTAGTGGAAGAGCCTCTTCTTAATATTATTAACTCGTCTTTATTCTTAGGTCATGTGCCAAGAATATTCAAGTTGGCAGTAATAAAACCTCTCATTAAGAAACCGCAACTAGATCCAAATAACCTAGCAAATTACAGACCCATTTCAAATCTTCCATTTATGTCCAAAATACTAGAAAAAGTTGTATCCGCTCAACTGTGCTCTTTTTTGCAAGAAAATGATATCTATGAAAAATTCCAGTCAGGATTCAGACCGCATCATAGTACAGAAACTGCGCTAGTTAAAATTACAAATGATCTACTCTTAGCTTCTGACCAAGGCTGTATCTCAATACTAGTCCTACTTGATCTTAGCGCCGCGTTCGACACTATAGATCATAAAATACTCTTGGATCGACTACAAAACTACACTGGTGTTCAGGGACAGGCATTAAGCTGGTTTAGATCGTACTTATCTGAACGTTATCATTTTGTCTCTTTACACGGGGGAATATCAAAGTTAACGTCAGTAGACTACGGAGTGCCGCAAGGATCGGTGCTAGGCCCTCTGCTATTCTCAATATATATGCTGCCACTTGGTAATATTATAAGAAAACATGGAATTAATTTCCACTGTTATGCTGACGACACTCAATTATATATTTCATCACGACCAGATGAAAACATTACCTCATCTAAATTGACAGAATGTCTCAAAGATATAAAATGCTGGATGACGCGTAATTTCCTGCTATTAAATTCAGATAAAACGGAGGTATTACTTATTGGTCCAAAAAACTACACACAAAACCTCTTACAATACGACTTTAATATAGAAGGATGCCCTGTTACTTTTTCCACTACAGTAAAAGACCTGGGTGTTATACTAGACCGCAACTTGTCTTTCGAAAATCATATTTCATCTGTTACAAGAACAGCATTTTTCCACCTTAGAAACATTGCTAAATTACGTAACATGCTATCTGTTTCTGATGCAGAAAAGTTAGTTCATGCATTTATGACCTCGAGACTAGATTACTGTAATGCTTTATTAGCTGGTTGTCCTGCATCCTCAATAAACAAGCTACAGTTAGTGCAAAATGCAGCCGCTAGAGTTCTTACTAGATCAAGAAAATATGATCATATAACACCGATTTTATCATCTCTGCACTGGTTACCTATTAAGTTCCGTATCAATTACAAAGTACTACTACTGACCTATAAAGCCCTTAATGGTTTAGCTCCTATGTACTTAACGGACCTTCTTTCGCCCTACAATCCACCGCGTTCTCTAAGATCACTAAATTCAAGGCTTCTGGTCATTCCTAGGATATCGAAGTCCACGAAAGGAGGGAGGGCATTCTCGCATTTAGCTCCAAAACTCTGGAATAGCCTTCCCGATACGGTCCGATGCTCTGACTCGCTGACACAGTTTAAAACTAGACTAAAGACGTGTCTCTTTAGTCAAGCATTCACATAATGCTTACCTTTTAGTCCTCTGCTATGCCATACGGAACCGTTTGCCACTGAAACTGCTTAACGCACCAGTGGGGCTCGACAGCCTTATAGACAAACGGGTCGGTCCGTATGGTTGCGGTTGGGTTGCGGAGAGTTTGGGTTGCGGAGAGTTGTGAGATTATGGTTTTCTAACACCTACTCCCGTGTAATGGAAATCATTATGAACATCAGCTATGCTAATTATTTCCCATCTGCCTTCTGCTGTTATCTCGGGACGCTTGTCCCGAGAAAAATGGCGTTCGTAGGCTCCAGTTTGGTATCCTGCCTCTCACGGGGATTTCGGATGCCTCAACGCCTGTGATGAGAAGACCAACGCCTGTGAAGAGACGACTCAACGCCTGCGAAGAGACGACTCAACGCCGGCGATATGTTATCCCCTAAATATTACATGATTAACTAAATGTATTTTTTCCAGGTACTCTCTGATATGCACTTACGGTAAAGCTTCTTTAAAACCCTATGATTGTTAGCCAGAGGAGAACTGGCCCCTGACTAGCCTGGGTTCTCCCAAGGTTTTTTTCTCCATCCAATCTGATGGAGTTTTGGTTCCTTGCCACTGTCGCCTTGCTTTTGGCTTGCTTAGTTGGGGATATTTAATATTCAACAATATTATTGAACTGTGTTGTACTACTTTCATGTTATCACTGTGAAGCTGCTTTGATGCAATCTGTATTGTGAAAAGCGCTATATAAATAAATGTGACTTGACTTGACTTGACTTATGCTAATCAAGCCTGGATTTATTTGATCGAAAATACAGATAAATAATAGTGAAATATTGTTAAATAGTTTTGCTATTTTACTACTTTAAAATATATTTATGTGATGCAAAGCTGAATTTAGTGTAATGTGATCCTTCAGAAAACTTTTTAATATTCTGATTTATTATCAAATGTTAGAAATGGTGCTTAATATTTATTTTATAACCTGTGATACTTTTTTCAGGATTTTTTTTTTATTATTATTAAAAAGTTGTTTAAAAAAAGTCTTCACTATCACTTTTTATATATTTAACACATCCTTGCTGAATATTCCTGTTTTTTTTCTTTTTCTTTTTTGTATTTTTGATCAAATAAATGCTGGCTTGTAGAGCATAATAAAAAACTTCTTTCAAAAACATTAAAAATAGTAATTGGTCCAGACATTTTACCAGTAGGCTACTGTATGTACATATTAATCAAACTTCATCTAAGGTAATCTCTTTTTTGTTTAATGAAGATGTTATTGTTATTGTTATTTTGCTGTTTTATTCAATTTATTCACAGTTCCAGAATACCACTTCAGTGATATATGCTTTTATCATTTTTTTCATAGCTGGTATGGGCAGGATTTTCCCCTGCCATTTAATAGATATTGACTGCAGAATGCAGATATTGTCATATTATTAATATAAGTAGGCCTAATATGATATTATGCATTGCATTTCTAGCTTAAATATGCTATACACAAATGAAGTGGAAGAGAAAGACACGATCGCTACTGATTAGAAAAAAAATTCTAAACTGATATTATTGCCGTAAGTAGGCTGATGTCAGACAGGGTATAATCTAATCATCAGCAGAATTTAGAAGATAGACCCAAGATCCTTTATTTGAAACATTTAAAAATGTTGTAGTGTGTTGGCTTTTTAACTTTGAATACAAAGGTCTTGTCTTTTACTTTTGTAGCGTTTTAGTCAGCTCCCGACGCGATGTTGTTCATTGTACGCGCAAATTCAAAGCGTCGCGTCTGGGCACGTTAATGACGCTCACGCTCTTTTAAACTCGTAATAAAGCGGTGAATGGTTTTTCCAGAAATGACGCTGATCTACAGTACAAGTTTATATTTAGAATACATTGCAATCACTCCAAAATAGATGACGACAACGCACACACCTGCATTAGAGCTGTGCTTCTTTGCGTGCCTATTTAGGCTTTTGCTTCGCAGCACCTGATGGGCTGGCGTTAATGTGACGTAATGTAACAGTCTATGGTTAAGATAAACATCGTCGCTATTTTTAGTTAATTAATAAATATTGAAATAAATTGTAGATAGGACATTTGTAAAAAAAAAAAAAAAAAAAAAAAAAAAAAAAAAGTATCCTTCTGTCTGGGCCCCATCCCGCCAGTCGGGCCCTAGGCACGTGCCTAGTTTGCCTTTGCGTTAATCCGGCTCTGAACACGTGTATGCTCATTGTTAGTCAATGAACAAACATTAACTAATGGGAGCTTATTGTAAAGTTTTAACAATAAATGCTTAAACCGGTGATATGCTCTCTACTTCAATGAATGGAACATATATGGAAGTGAACGTGACTGCATTGCTAACATATTCATTCACGTCAGAAACTAGTCTGAAACCTGGCCGTGCTGGTCGTATAGTGAAGCGAGCTGAATGCTGATTCCTTAATAAGTGAGAGTTTGAGAATTCTCAGTATTCTCAAAGGTGTTCCTGTGTCACTAATGCTTCAATACTCTGACCTTCCTTTCTTCGGAATTATGCTCAATTCTCTAAAAAGAGTCTGCTGGGATTATGATTATCATTCCTGTGTTTCCTACAGTGCTAGATTTCCAGCTAATGCCTGGGATCGCTTTCAGCCTGGCGGGATCAGGACGCACTGGGAGAGTCAAACAGACCTCACTCAGCGCTGGTTTAAATTATCTCCGAAGTTACAGGATCAAGTTAAGCAGACTTCATATTAGCGATTAAAACAATAAATGCTGATGGTTCAAGTGTGAGCTTCAAAAAGCCGTCTGAAGAGTTTTAACTGATTTTTTTCAGGCCACAGACTGAAATTTTGTTCAAAGTCCCTCTTAAGCAAGTCAGAGAATGTGCTTCTGTGAAGGGTGCAATTAACCAGGAAGGAGATAAAAACAATCTCTCATTTAAGAGCAATGGTTTATTCAAACTGTAAATATTATTTCAGTCTGGTGCACATAGCTTACAGCAAATAATAAATAAATTAATAACATTAATTCGTATTATATTGTTCATTCAGATGCATACTCATCTAAATCATGATGAGACACATTTCTAGAAATCCAATCTCTTTTTCAAACTGAGCAATGTTGAATGTTTATCAATTCATATGAAACACAAATTAAATTCTAATATTGACAAATAAAGCATTAGCCAAATATTGCCTTAAAAGTTAAACCATCCATCCATCCATCCATCCATCCATCCATCCATCCATAAATCCATCCATCCATAAATCCATCCATAAATCCATCCATCCATCCATCCATCCATCCATCCATCCATCCATCCATCCATCCATCCATCCATCCATCCATCCATCCATCCATCCATCCATCCATCCATCCATCTGTAACGGTCCCCAGCTGGAGTGCCTTTGAGAGCCACCAGAGGACACTCCACATCAGATATTGTCATTCCCTCACAAACTACATTTCCCATAACTCACTGCCCGGACTCATCATCCATTATCACATTCACCTGTGTCTCATTATCTTGTTTAGCTCACCCCATAAGCCTGGTTTTCTCATTCATTATCTGCAAAGTCTTGTTTAGTGTTACACTGCAATTCCCAGCATTCTCCCTGGTTTCATATCGCTTGCTTTTTGGATGTCTTGCCTGTTCCGTGGATTACTCGTTTGCCCGTTTTCCCTGCCTTGTTGTGATCGTTTGGATTGTTTGTTTGTGTATGACCCTTGCCTGGATTTGGATTGCGATTGTGGATAACCCTTTAAATAAATAATGCGTTTGGATCCTCACCCTTCGTGTCTCAGAGCAGTTCGTGACACTATCCATCCATCTATCCTATTCTAAATTCAATCTGTGCAATGTTGAATGTTTATCAATTTACATACATTTCTTTAGAAATAAATACATATATTTACAGTCAGTATTATAAAATTCTTAATTCAGAGCCAAAATAATCACAATTATGATATGGTACATTTCTGGAATTGTTATTCAAAATGAGCAATTTCAAATATTTATAAATTTATATAAAAGACAAATTAAATTCCAATAATAAGAATAAATAACCAATAATAAAAATGTTGCCCTCAGAGTTACACAGGTTTTTCTTGTAAGTCATTTATATATATATATATATATATATATATATATTTTTTTTTTGTGAAGAAATGAGCTGGAAGATGAGGTCACATCTTTCGCCCCAGTATTTTATTCTTATGGTTCTTCAGCATTGGCACAAATTCTCGCTGAGACGAGCTGATTGTAGCACACACGAGGTCACGACGGATCACACAAGAACTGGAATTACATTACACCTTTTTTCAAGGCCAAGACGCTCCTCCTTGATTCATCCATCTTGGTTTGATGCTGAAGGGCAATTGCACGAGTCAATACTGCTAAGTTTGCAGAGCTGCAACGTTGGAACGGTCACTAAAGGAGATATCCAGCTTTGACTGCGATGTAGCCTCAGGCCGCAGACAATGCAATAAAACGTGCTGTCAGGGGAGTAAGAATATACGCAGTACTGGGTTGACATAACACTTAACAGATTACTTGCCTTATGGGCATCAGGAACCGGAAACAAACGTACGCCGATGCAGAGGTCAAGAAGTCTTTATTGATATTCTGGGGGGCAGTGTGCACTTGTCCTCTTTGCCTCTTTTATGCTACGCCATACAAATTCACTAGCTATAATGCAGTAATATGTTGATGGCTAACTAAAAAGCTACATGTCAATTAATCTAAATGGCAGGATGTCCCAGAAGAATTTGAAATCTTTGCTCATGGATCCACTTTTTGAGCCAATCATTTGAAGCGTTTCACTCAATATGTCATGTGACTAATCAATCTAGAGCCGCAGGAAAATGTTGTCACGAGTGATGGCCACATAATCTTTTGAATGGAAATATATTATGTATTTGCAAGAGATTATGTTATTTGCAAAAAAAATAAAAATAAAAACATCTATAAGATAAGATTACAAAAATAAATAAAATAAAAACATTTGTAAATTTAAGATAACATAAAACATACATAAAAAAAACATCTGTTGAATAATATACGATATGATTAAAAAAAAAATACATCAGTGAAATAAAATGAAAAAACATATGTAAAATATAATTAATAAAGTTAAATAACATACATCTTTGAATACCAATCAATGAAGAAAAATGTTATTTTTAGAAACAGAAGGTGTAGTTACAGCATCTACCAGCAGGAGTAAAGAGGTCGTGCTAACCAGTCAATCATTAACACCTTGTCATAGCTTGATATACTGTATGAACATAGCAATATAATGTCAATAATATAAGTATTCTGTTATGTATTGTAGAGTCCTATACAAAAATACTACACATTAAAATACTATAATAAATATTAAGAGCATTTTAAAAAATATATAAAATTAACATTTCCTTTTTCCCAGCAGTTGCTTTTTATATCACTTGTTTTCGAACCACTTGTTTGTTAGCATTACAGCTTTTTCATGTTCCTTGCAGTTTGAGAATGGAGTGTAAGCTCCACTGTCAGCTGCCTATATCTCAAATATTGCTCTCTAGACATATTCTATAGTGATTTTGCTAGATGGAAAGAAAGCATTAATAATAAAATAACATTCAGTAGCAGCTGTGAACAGGTCCATAGTTGCAAAACAGCTTGAATATTGTATTGTCGCCAACATAACAGTCAAGAGTCAGTCAAAAAGACTCACAAATTCACAAGTCAGAGTTTTATCTCACCCAAACACTGAATTATGAAAAATGCAAAACCCCATGAAATCTCTTGATGAGCACACTTTTCTTTCCAAGCTATGATGTTTACAACACAGCCATGAACCATGATTTGCAACTTTCTGGTGCTATTTCCCAGCAGGTTGTATTAGGAGGGGGGCATTCATATTCTAGAGAGCAAACATTTGTATTCGCCCCTGCATGCAAAATGACTTGACATTTTTTTTTCCCTAGAAGAAAAAGACTGAATATTGTATAGTATATGCAAAACACATTTTAAATGCAACCACACTATGATATATAGTAGATGGCATCAAAAGAAAACTGACTAAAAGCTACAAAGCTCTCATTTCATGGGGTCTTCAAAAGGAAGCGTAAGAATCAGACTTCAAATGACAAGCATCAAGCCATGTTAAGTTCTGTGTCAGTAGTATAGTACATATAAAATCAATCTCCTTTCACATGCTGACATTCAATTTCTCCACTCTAGAGAAGCAAAGCAAGAAGCCTTGTTATGTTTTACATAGTGGAGTGAATCATTCAAGTGCCCTATATACGGCCAGGCACTTTTCATCTTTTATTTAAGCTTTATGTTGTCAGTGTGAAACAGTATACCTGAAAGTCCTTGGAAATGGTCTAAAACACAGGGCATTTATTTGTCCTAATGTCGATCCACTTCTCCCTCATTTTGTCATGGCAAAGCAGCTGTCAGATTGATGTCTACTTTCGCCTAACAGCAGCCAATGGCTCAAATGACTCGTCCACTTCTTGACATCTTCAAACCTTGATTCCATCTACTTAAAGGTCAATCAAATCCTAGTATTGCCCATCAATACACTAGCCGACTTGCTAACCCCAATGATGCTAATGAGGTCCAAGGCTTCGGCCTGCTGGCAGACTGACCTCTTAATATGGATGAAAATGTGTTGCGACGGAGAAAAGTTCAGAAATTGCTGATTTTTGGGTAAAGCCGAAGTAATGGGGCCTACTTCGTCTACACCAGCAGTTCTTGACTCATTAACTGTATCTAAAATAAACAAGCAACAAACAAAAAGATAAACAAAGAAAACCGCAATAGAAACCAGACTGCCTGCTGTCCGGATGATACAGTTTCTAGTATCTGCAACTTTAAAGGCTTCAAGGAGTCAATAAGCATCTTGAAATGTTGAGAACTCTGCCTGCAACCTCATAAACCAGCATCAATGACTACAATGGTCTGAAGTTTTCACACAGTTTGCTTGAATAAACTAAACAAGTCCACAAATACTGTACAGAGTTCAGCCAGAACCACTATCAATCCTTTTTCCATTATGTTTCAAGTTTCAAGTTGACTAGAATAGTTAGCATTGCAAGGTAACACTTTATTTTGATAGCCTGATGGACATTCTACTAACTATCCATACTTTGCAACTATATGTCAACTAGCAGTCATTCGTAGACTTAACAAAACTTTATTTTGATAGTCGTCCCCCCCCCCCAATCTACTTACTAGACCTTTAGCACTAGAGAAACAAGTGTGCAGCCATCTTTAGAAGTTTGTGTGTGAACTTCAGTTTTTGAGTTAGCTCTGTATATTTCTATGGCATCGATGTCGAAGAGTAATTAGCTGGTGAAGTGGAGTTTTTTTTATTGTAGAGTTAATGAAAGTTATCATGAGCATTTGTAATGTTTAAAGCGGATGTCGAAAACAAATGTCAGTAGACCGGTAGATTTTTAAACGAAAATAAATCTGTAAGATCTTACCTTCATGCTGTGGAAATAAAAACGGGAAGACAGAACATAACGAGTGCAGAGCTGAAAAGAGGTGGGGCTACATAAGGTCTAAAAGTATCTTTGCAAATACAAGCCAAACCCTAATGCTAACGCTAACCGTAACCCTAACCTAACAGTCTACTAATGAGATGACAACTATTATACGAGTTGTAAATTAATTAGAGGTAGTTTACATGTAGTTGTAAAGTTACTTATAGTGCTATCTAAATATGCGGGGGGGGGGGGGGGGTTGGATGTAAAGGACATAGGCCAGTAAGAGCTGTGAGTGTAAACCTCACTCCCCTGATCTCAAGAGGCGTGCTAGCAGCTGCGGTTTTTAGCGTCCAGAGACAGAGACCACGGTTTGAGTGGGTCAAGTAGGACCAGTTACACTTGTCCTAGGTCCTAGTAGGACCGGTTACACTTAAGTCAATTGTTTTCAACATTGCATTGAATCCTATTGCATTGGGTGTAACTTTTAACCTGGTTAAATAAGCAACTACCAAGCTACCACCCTAGACTAAAAAGTAGCAACCTGCAAGTATTACCTTAGAGAGCTATTTCTGATTGATTCAACCCATACAATTAATTTATGTATTTAGGTTTGTTCAGTGGTGTTAAATAATATTTTTGACTTGAATAAAACTAGTTAATGTAGATGTTACTATTTTTTTTTTCTTTCTCAGTGCACTAGCAATGTCCTAGCAAAACACTGGCATACTGGAGGCCACTTTTGCATGAATAGGATCAACCCAAATATTCTGAAAATGAAAAAAATATACTCAAATCTACTAGTTTCATATTATATATAACACATGTAAGGATTCAAAAGAAAAACAAATATTCAAGCTTTCTTGATATAGGTTTGCTTTAGCTTTTTATCTCGACTCATTTTCTTGAAATTGTCGTCTCTCAGAAGCTAGTGTACATTTTCGTTTTAAATACATCTTCGTCTGTACTTTACAAAAGCTAAAGATTGGCCAATCTTGATAAAATCAGGACTGAAAATGTGACAGCTGCAGAAGAATTGATCCGGCAGCGCAGTCAGCTACTTAGCCGTGACTGCGTCAGCCGGCCGTTCCTGGCAGTAAATTAAGGGGTGGAAACTGTTTCCCTTCTCGTGAGAGATCTGCTAAACGCTCTCATGCGTGGCTCTGTGTTGGCTGATAGATTTAAAGGCACCCACAAAAGCATCAGAGTACCAACAAGATTTACGATGGTAAAATATGAAAATTAGACAGAGAGAAAGGGAGAGAGAGAGATGTCTCATGAAAGTCTTTTAGTCAATGAAATTGGTGCAATAAAGGTATAGAATAAGAAAGTCTATTATACACTTGAATATGACTACATGGAGACATCCCTTAAAGGCCATTTTGTACAGCAACGCAGCGGAGAAGAGGTTACAACTTGAGTGGCAATCATCCACAAACAATTTACATGCATGCATATAAAACTCTTAAACACTATGCGGATCATGATTTCTGAACATGATTTCAAAATGGATAATGGATGTCGTGTTCAACACCTCTTGTTCTGTTGTCCCTGCTTTGCTGTAGAGCCAAATGTCAGGCTGATTTGTGCTCGCAGAAGTCAATAAGTCACTGCACCAAGTGAGGGGCCTCAATTGTATCGTTCATTAATAACACAATTAACCAGAACGGCTAGTATCGTGTTAATAGCTTTGTGAGGACTTGGCATTTGCCTTTTCATTACAGTGCGTGACTGATGCAAATGTCGGGAGCAGAAATTTCCAGATTGATTTTCCAAGGATGTGTGGTTTATGTTGACTGACATGTCATCAGAATCATTCATCCTTGCATGTTATTCCAAAGGGGTAAAAACAAAACAAAAAAAGCTATAAAATAACAAACCAATCCCTCCATTTTCAACCATCTGTAAAACAAAGACATTTTCACAAATAAAGTAAACTATTAAATCAAGCCCCGCCCTACATATTTTTCTTATATGGCTCTAAAATGCAAAAAAAAGTCTAGAGATAAAGATGACAAACGTTTTGGCTCTTTGCCTTCGTCAGTGTCACGTTTGTCTTATTTGACTCTGAAATCCTTTGCATTACAGACGTAAATTATCCTTCGCAGGGAGATTGGTTGACAGGCGATCTGACCAATCATAATCCACCATCCGCCGATTACGCCATTTTTGTCTGACAAATCAGTCAGGAGAGTTAGTTGATTAACATCGGTGGAGTTGAACTTGAAAAACTGTGTGTACTGACGTCTTTCCACGGTTGAAACAACATTCCTTCTGTTGTTCATTCATGTTTATTTGATGCTATAAATTTACTAGAAGGAAAAGATGATCGGTTCACGAGCAGCTTTAACTGAGGCGCTACAGCGATCTGTCACGACACATTAAAGAGCCCCAAAACCATATTTATTGATTACATTTCTCAAATTTAAAAGTTGAGACTTTGTTTCATACCAAAAGTAAGCTGGTCTGTCCTGTCTGTCAGCGCGTCTGTCAGTGTCCTCTTTGCTCCGCAATGTATTTTTTACTGTGTGAGAACATGGTGGGGCGTAAGAGCGGCGTGGCTTGTCGGACATAGCAACAGTAACTAAGGGGGGCGCGTCTTTGCGAACGGTCAATTGGTTATGCATGTTGTTTTGTGTTGACTTTCGGTTCTGGTGCACACCATTAAACTGATTAAGTGGAAAAGGCCCATCAGATTTTAATGAAATAATTTTGAAACATAAGAGACATGGAAACTTTTATTGCTACTTGCTAAATTAAGCTAAATTTCTTAACTGTTGGTGTGATCCAAATTCGTATGTTGTGATGACAGCAAAAAATAAAAGTGAAATACTAAATGCAAATGAAATGAAATGGAATGAATGACTGAATGAATGCATGAATGAATGAATCGATCGATCCTAAGTCCAACTAATAATAGCTACAATGAAAAATCACATTTTTAAAAGGTTGGAGAAAATGCTACCCATTTATATATTTTTTTTCTGTGGACTTCAAAAGCTCTGTGCAAATTTATCTGTCACTTGGTAGAAATTAATCAAATTAAACAGAAGACAACATTTACAGGTTGCATGGGATTCCATCATCCTTGAAAACCATAATATTAATTAACTTCATGCCCAATGTAAAATCTGGGTCCTGAAGAAAAAAGCAGATGAGAACCACTGAGCTTGTGTGCAGGTGTCCCAATAAGGTAAAATCAAATATTCATACTGAAAGTGCAAAGCAAAAACTAGCACATAAAAACACAAAAACAAGTTGCTTTTCAAATAGAGATGTTTGTCACAATGACTCCATGTCTTTTTCAGCATGTAAAATACATTGCGATTGTTTATGAAGATGGCCTTGTGAACATGCCTTGAGATATCACTGCACTTTTGCACCCTAGTACGAGGTGGCATTTGAAGGCATTCACAGATAGTTCTCAGTACAACATGCCGGCAGGTTTGGAATCATCCTGATGATGCAACAAGCCTGGAAACAATATATTAATGCTTTTGTAATGAAATCTGTAGAATAATGGCGAAATGTCAATGGTCAGGATGCCTCATCTTTTCCATCCCTGTCTAATGACGTCGGTCGTCTTGTCACTACGCGACTGCTTTATGGATTTTGATTGACCTTTACGGTATTATAATGGAGTATCTAGCACACTCATACTGAAGTCAACATTTCATTCACTCACACAGTATTATTTTCCTCCACAGAAGAACTGAGCACAGATATAGTAAGTCGATTTTTGCAGTTTCGGAACAAAATTAAGCGTTTTTGCTCATGCAAACGATTCGGGCTTTTGTTTGTGGATGTCAGAGCATTGCAGTGCAGTTGCTGTATTCTGAGTGTATTTTAGCGTGTTGCTATACAGTTGCTAGACATTTTGGTCCAAGAACTTCAATTCTCTTACCTGTTTGATCCCCCACCATTTGAAAATCAAGGTCAATCACAACAATACAATTTTTTTTTTTTTTTTTTTTTGTCAGTAGCACAATTTTTTTATATTAAAGGGATAGTTCACTTTGAAATACATTTTTGATATGTTTTAGCTTACCTCAAGGGCATCCAAGATGTAGGTGTCTATGGTCACCACCTCAAAAAGCATGCACAGAGAAGTCCAAATTAAACATGATTTAATGACTCGTAAATGTAAGTGCACATTGATGGCCTAAGACACGAAACGAGCGGTTTGTGTGAGAAAACGAACAGTATTTATATCGTTTTTACCAGCCCAGTCTCACACCCAAGGCGTCAACTAACTGACGCTTTAGACCATGTTTGGCCATGCGTCAATATGCCGACGCACAGGGTACCCCTTGAGCGTCAATATGAGACGCGCCTCCTAGTGGTCTAATCCTAACCCTACCCCAGACCTAAACCTACCCATAACAGAAGCGTCATCTAACTGACGCTAAAGGGTGCGCGGCATTTGATGACGCCCGAGGATGAGCGTCTCATGTTGACGTTTGGGGGGTGGTGTGTGCGTCGGCATGTTGACGCATGGTCAGAAGCGTCAGTTAGATGACGCCTTGGGATGAGACTGTGTTGTTTTTACCTCTTGTAACCACAGCCACGTCCAAGTGATCTGAGGGCGCGGGCGCTTCGGTCTGCGCAAGCGCCGGAAAGCGCCGGAAGTGATCTCTCTGAAAAATTCAACGTTGTCTGTTGATATATAGAAATCGTCTTCCATTGTGATTTCCTGTATATGTAAATATGTTTAGATCTTCACAGTGTAAGGTAACACTTCCGAAATCTCTGTGTAAACAATGAGTGACGTACATGCGCGAGAGATCACTTCCGGCGCTTGCGCAGACCGAAGCGCCAGCGCCCTCAGATCACTTGGACGTGGCTGTGGTTACAAGAGGTAAAAACGATATAAATACTGTTCGTTTTCTCACACAAACCGCTCATTTCGTGTCTTAGGCCATCAATGTGTACTTACATTTACGAGTCATTAAATCATGTTTAATTTGGACTTCTCTGTGCATGCTCTTTGAGGTGGTGACCATAGGCCTGCATTATATGACCGACAGACAAGAACGGTTTGACCTAAAAATATCAAAATTGAAACTACTGCGGAAACAAAGACACCTACATCTTGGATGCCCTTGAGGTAAGCTAAAACATACCAAAAATGTATTTCAAAGTGAACTATCCCAAAGCATTCATTAACACTTTAGCCAGAAAAAACAAACACCGGAGTGAAATTTTTTTTTTTTTTTTTCATTCTATGTTATTTATTTTTTCTGAGAAAATATCCTTACTTGAAGACACAGTTGTGAAAGCATGTCTCAAGTATGTTATTTTCAGATCGATAAATGATTGGCTGTTGTTCCGGTGTTTTCTGAAATTGCACACTTTTTCTCGCTGCCCTCACATTGTGTCCTGTGATGTGTCTGGAGTTGCACATTTCTTCACAATGACATTACGTTTCTTCTCGCATGTTTTGTGACACTTTCAAAGATACATTTCCAGCGAGTGTTACGACGGTGGAAGGAGATGAACCCAAATGCAGACAGTGTACGATGAACACAGGGTTTATTGGTACAAAAACAGGAAAACAAAACCCACGAGGGGGCAAAACAAGACAAAACTACTATGACTTGACGATAGACGATAAACAAACAACGAATAAAGAATCAGATCTCTTTCTTGATAATACTCTTGACAGGAAACTCACAAGGTTTAACAAGGAAAGGTCACACGCAGGTAAGAATCACAACAGGGCTGCGTTCAGCGCCGACAAAACGTTGCAGAACGTTTTTTAAACAGAAACGGTGATGCGTTGAACGCACTGTTGTGTTGACGCAAGAGTTGCAACTACGGCAGCTGAGAAGGCTTTTTGTGTTCTTTGTGAAGAATTTTCGAAGCCTGATGAAGTCGGTATAAATATGTTTAATACTACAAAATATGCCCGATGTTACTGCACTTGCCGCCCAGAACACAAGAGAACATCCCAATCGAGTGAAGGGATTTGTGGAAACCGAAATGGAAGCACATCTCAATAAAGACTAAAACACATCTATTTAGCCTCACATACTGACTTTATTTGTTGTTCATACTGTTTTATTAATACCCTGTATTTTCTTTCTCAGTTTTAGGAAAAGCACTTTACATGCATTGTTTATTTCTATACCAAATGTCATACACTTGCAATGAAGCTAAAAATATAAACAACTACATCATTATGTTGACATCCTATATTTTTACAATAATACTTACGACAAACATGTCTTCTAATATCCTCAGTTGTTGCGTATCGAACACATTTGTAAATTACTTCCATTGTGCGAGTTCTCTTTAATAGCGTGTGCTTTATATACATGTTGCTGCTGATTGGACTGCAGTTCTGACACGCCCACCAAACAAGAGAAAACACATCTCAAACCCCGTTGCACACCGTTTCCAGGAAACATGACGTTCAACCCGGAAACTGTTGCGCACCATTGTGATCTTGAACGTGCCCCAGGTTTCACAATGAACCGACACAGGACAGCAAACACAAGGGGATTATATAGGAAACACTAATGACGAGGACAGGTGAAACTGACTAGACAATAATGACAAGACGAGGGTAACAAGGGGGCGGAGTTACATAACGAGACAACACAAGCACATGGCCCAAACAACAGACCATGCACTTGTACACAAAACACTGGTCTGTCATGTTCCAGCCTCAAGACTAGAGAAAATCAAGGACAAGGCGGCCGGATCATGACAGCGAGTGACGCCAAAAGCGACTTTTATTCTAAACAGATGAACGCAAATCTGCCAACATTGGTTGTTCTAGATATAGCAGTTCGGAAATAAAATCTCTGCTGAGTGGTGCTAAAAAGTGAATGCTCTATCGAATATAAAAATAACGTACCACCCACACTAAACCTAACTGATAGTGTTAACAATTGCAAACAGGAGATTTGATCTCTTTTATTGTGATTTGTACCCAAGTGCTTCACATCACAATTGCAGCGCTGTATGTGAGTCACCAATCAATTGTATTTAGTCAGAATAGCTGGTTATGTGATGCAAACATCAAAATGTATTAGTTTACAAATCATGCACTATGGTAAAAGTGTTTTGAGGTCATAATATACTATTGTGTAAGAAAGTAAAATAAGCATTGGTTATTAGATAATCTGTTGTAATCTGTAATCATAATTTGTGTGAAAAAGGGGTTGGTGTTTTATTGCCACTAGTGTTCATTTCAAATGGATACTGCAGTGAATTTTATGTATGTTTTTTGGCATGTTTTTCCAATGCGTCTATGTTGCAGATCTGTCCAAAACAGCTTAATGTATTTGAGTTTTTCTATATAATTCAGTCAGGGGCGTAGCAGGCATTATAAAAGTGGGGGGACAAAATGGTGTGGTGATGTGACCCAAAGGTCAGTCCTTCCAGAAAAATTTGGAGTTTTTTTATGATTGTTGCGGGCAAAAATCCTTGATTATGCGGCGATGGAGTAGCCTATGTAGGATATTTGCAATTGTGTGTGATGAAATTGCGGGAACTTGCAAAAACTACGGTTTGATGAAAAAGAGAGAAAAAGTGATTCCCCAACACCCTGTTCTCACTAGGCTACTACCTTAATGTAAAGAGCTATTTCTTATTACTTCCTATGATAAGCAAACATACTACATCACAGAAAGTGCTGGAATATTTAATCTTGTTTTATTTCAGACCTTAATAAACACATGGCTCAAACTTACAAAACATTGATGAGTCAAACAAGTTCTGTAGCTTTACAAAAGGAATATGCTACAACTTCTGTAAAAATGAATAAATAAAATATGAAAAAAATGTTTCCTGTTTTTACAGCTTTTCAATGATGTTCATGTCGCGTAATTACGTCACTTCATAACGTTCCCATGGCAACAGGGGGAAACGGCTGCTCTTGTGTGAAGCAAACGCAACATTTTTCAACTTTCTGCTAAGATATATGTGACTTTTTTTGCAACAAAAATGCGGGGATTATGAAATCATACAAGCCCCGCATATTTTGCGTGGAAATCGGCAATTTATACGGCAAAAGTGCGGCGTATTTGAAAAAATGCCCCCGCATAAATATGCGGACTTTGGCTGATTACGCATTGAATCATGCGATCGCATAATCGCGTTTTTCTGGAGGGACTGAAAGGTGATGTTCATAATAATAAATTCTAGATGGAATAGCAATTGGCATTTTACAGCACCCTAGTGCCAATTTTGGGAACATGCCATGAAAGTTTACAGCAACCTATTTTTGTGAAATCATACTCGAAATAAAAAAAATATTGCAGGACTTGGGACTTTCAGACAACTGTGGACGACATCTGTACTTTATTTTTATGAAATAGAGATATTTTATGATATTTACAATATTTCAGTTAAACTACACTTGAACAATAACTTTTATCTTACTTCTTAACAGTTGGACCAAAAAAAAGTGTTCAATGAGTACAGAACAGATTACATCTAGCCTACAGTAATTTTATACAACAGACATTTTATAAAAATATAGGCCTATCAATAAAACCTAAATCAATGTATTCGGTATTGGACATCAATTTAACATTGACATTAGATGTTGAATTTACATTGAATTTTGGTCACCCGACGTCGCAACCAAAATTTAACCAAATATCAACGTCTTATGACGTTGTGTGTGTGCCTGCTGGGAATAATCTGTTATGTCTCATTTAACAGACGCTTTTATCCAAAGCAACAAGTAGGAGAGCATTTAACACACACTCGACACAATCCGGCGCGACGTGACGAGGTCCATACGGGTTCTGTTGTCTTACACGTCTTACAGCGTTACAGTAGGTTAAATCATAACAAGGTAACTTTACGTGTGATTCATGTCATCGCGACATACTGTAACAGTGTGTGTTTGAAAAAAATGATGTAGTCCTCTGCTTTTTTTCTGGGGTGCATTAGACGGCCAAACAGCAAAGCGACTAAACAAACACGAAAATTCGCAAGAGCAGCAAAAGATTTGAAGCTCATGGCAGACGCGCCCAATAGATGCTTCGCGCTGTGATTGGCTGAATGTTAGCTCACTCAAGTCTAAGTAACAAATCAGAGAACACGGGCGGAAATATTGGCGCTGAGTCAAAAAAAAATGCGGGGGACAGAATAACCTGTTTCTAAAAGTGCGGGGTGTCCCCCCCCCGTCCCCCCCGGTTGCTACGCCCCTGAATTCAGTAGATCATTCTATAACTTTACATTTTGTGAAGTAAGCATGCTGTCATGATTTTAGAGTATTCTGAGTGGTTGCCAGGGTGTTGTTTTTGGTTGCTAATATGTTCAGCGAGGTCTTTTTGGTTTACTGATTTGAGTCCACCTTCAAGTGTCTGTGATATTCTTGGCTATATGGCTGTTTCACTCATTTTATCAACTCCAATCTGACAATAAAAGACAATAAAAGTATAAGAATGTACTGTTTCTCACTCTCGTTGGGCTCTCCAGGCTATATTGACAAATCCAATGTCACTGCATTTTGAAGCGGAAATCAATTTCTACAAAATATTATAAGATTAGAAAACGCATTCCCTTTAGTGTGGCGGTTTAAACACATTTCCTCATAAATGTAACAATGCAACCGTTTAAGCTGTTCATACCTCATATAAAAGCTTCAAAAATGAAGCTCTCGGGCCTTTTTTTTTTCTGTCTATGTCCCCTTGACAAAATAGGCAACCAGTCAGAAAGCAGAAATTCGACAGGTGCCCCTTGTCATCCTGTCTGGCAGCATCTAGTTCAGCGTATGGAAGGAACTCCAGACGCTGTCACCTGCCCTTTAGCAGCACACACTTTTAAAGAAAAGTGTCAAAAACTCTCAAGCAAAGTGTGAAGCAACAGCATCTGGCTGTCAACCTCTTAAAGCAGCAGTGGGGGTCAAACACATAAAGCTCTCATGACGATTTGATCGAATTTCAGTTCCACCAAATACATATATAGCAATTTCATCTGCATTTATCAATTTTCTAAATTATTTTTTACTAATCAATACAGCTAAATATGTATAGAAAAAGTATATATACACTATACCAACCTAGACAGCAACATAGTGTCCGCCCAGACCCGGGCCACATCTGGTACATGTGGATTGCTGTCTGGGAATTAAACACCATTTTGGGGTCAGAATGCAACTTTAATACTTTTATTCAGCAAGGACCCATTTAAGAGACAGTGAAGATATTTACAATGTTACAATTTCTGAAGGATCATGTGACACTGAAGACAGAATTAATGATGATGAAAATTCAGCGTTGCATGACATGAATAAATTACATTTTAAACTATGTAAATAAAGAAAATATTTTAAATGATAAAAAATTTCACAATATTACTGTATTTTTTATTTAAAAATAACGCTTTAAAAAAAAAAAAGATATTTCAGATACCAGTTATTTACCAGTATATAAAACATACAAAATACACATAAAACAACAAATTGGCCAAAGGTTTGGTTGTTTATTTAAAAATAATTTTGACCAACATTCACCAAACTCTTCATTAATTTTAATTCATGCATGTTCATATTGAACTCTTGGAGGCCCCTGACTGCTCGGGCCCCTCGTGCAGTGTATATCCTGCGGGCATTTCTGCTACACTGCTGGGCTCACTGTATATATTATTGGGCTATTATGTCATGTGGGCATTAAACTACACCGGAAATAATTTGATTGATTTAAAGCAATAATTTACTAATGGATTACAGACGCAAGTAGAAAGTCTGGAAACTATAGTACCTCCTTAAATGTCCTTTATTTAAATGTAATCTTCAAATCTAATGCATTTGAATGCAAATGATTCCGATATGTCCATAAATAAACAATAACACCTCACAGAACTGTTTCAAACTATTCGTCTAAATGCATTGTGATTTTAACCATGACTGACAAAATACTGCAGAGCAGAAGCCTTTGTAGCATTTTGCCTTCAGTATAGGATGCAGGGAATAAGATCAACTCAACCACTGAACCATACTGTCTTATCAAAGGAGACATCAAGCCATGGGAGCGAGCAGATTAAAATGAAAACAGAGTGAGCTAAACATCTTAGATTATTTAATAGAATCACTGACATCAGAGAGAATCAGTAATGTCAGTCTGAACGGGGGAGATGGAGCTCCTGAGTAATTGGTCTGCAGGCTACATTACAGTCCTCAGAATGCACATTTTAAGCGAGTTGGCATCAGGTGAATATATATAAAAGAAGAAAATGACATCGTAATAGCGTGAGAAGACCTGATTGGCAGGGATATGAGAATGAACTGTCAGTGATGTAAGAATCGCATCGCAAGAAGCAAATCCATTTATTTACAGCGCCCCTGAGGACTAAACGCTATTTGCCTGTCTCGCATCCTCTTTTGAACTAATGTGCCGGCTGTAATTTCAGATTCTGCTTTTGCTCGGCTCTCCCATTTAATTAATGGCTGGTGTCACATAAAACATACGTTCTTCTTTAACGTCTTCTTTCATAAATGAGCTGTTTTGGAGAGTAGTGACATCTGTTGTCAGTTTAAATTTTCTTTTCTGCCACATTGCCTTCTATATGCTAAATATTGTTATATTTACATGACTGTTTAAGATTAGGATTATATATATATTATTGAAGAGGTATGTCATATTTAAAACAAATGCATAGTTTCCATTGTAGAATGCAATATCATCTTGGATTATAAAATTAGAAAGAGAAAGTGTGTCAGACTTTTGGAGCTCCCTTTATACTGGGGTGCCATCACACATACAATACTTTAAGACAGAAGCAACTGGACATCCACATAACTAATATTTACATATCAAATAACTTTTATATGCTCTTCAAGGCCCATGAAACAGCATGCACATTCCACCCACATGAGATGCACTTTAACTTTTGGGCCTCAACACATGCTTAATGCACATGTCATTTCCTCGAGTATCTTGATCTTTGGACAATCTAACAAGGACACTAAAGACCGCAGTCTCTGGCGTCTGTCGCTAGTGTGACTCTTGAGATCAGGGGAGTGAGATTTACCTGCACAACTCTCACTAACTGGCCTCCGTTACACTCACCCCCCCTAAACCTCACTCCCACCCGGGTCACGGCACCAATGTAACCCTCTGGTCTCCATTCGATTTGTTTAAAAACAAGCTAAAACGCCATGGTTACAATTACGTTTTTATGTCACATTTGCTTTTGTTAACACTATCGGGTAGGTTTAGTGTTTAGTGTAGGTGTACGTTATTCTAAAACTACACTCACCTAAAGGATTATTAGGAACACCATACTAATACTGTGTTTGACCCCCTTTCGACTTCAGAACTGCCTTAATTCTACGTGGCATTGATTAAACAAGGTATTGAAAGCATTCTTTAGAAATGTTGGCCCATATTGATAGGATAGCATCTTGCAGTTGATGGAGATTTGTGGGATGCACATCCAGGGCACGAAGCTCCCGTTCCACCACATCCCAAAAAGATGCTCTATTGGCTTGAGATCTGGTGACTGTGGGGGCCATTTTAGTACAGTGAACTCATTGTCATGTTCAAGAAACCAATTTTAAATGATTCGAGCTTTGTGACATGGTGCATTATCCTGCTGGAAGTAGCCATCAGAGGATGGGTACATGGTGGCCATAAAGGGATGGACATGGTCAGAAACAATGCTCAGGTAGGCCGTGGCATTTAAACGATGCCCAATTGGCACTAAGGGGCCTAAAGTGTGCCAAGAAATCATCCCCCACACCATTACACCACCACCACCAGCCTGCACAGTGGTAACAAGGCATGATGGATCCATGTTCTCATTCTGTTTACGCCAAATTCTGACTCTACCATCTGAATGTCTCAACAGAAATCGCGACTCATCAGACCAGGCAACATTTTTCCAGTCTTCAACTGTCCAATTTTGGTGAGCTCTTGCAAATTGTAGCCTCTTTTTCCTATTTGTAGTGGAGATGAGTGGTACCCGGTGGGGTCTTCTGCTGATTTAGCCCATCCGCCTCAAGGTTGTGCGTGTTGTGGCTTCACAAATGCTTTGCTGCATACCTCGGTTGTAACGAGTGGTTATTTCAGTCAAAGTTGCTCTTCTATCAGCTTGAATCAGTCGGCCCATTCTCCTCTGACCTCTAGCATCAACAAGGCATTTTCGCCCACAGGACTGCCGCATACTGGATGTTTTTTCCTTTTCACACCATTCTTTGTAAACCCTAGAAATGGTTGTGCGTGAAAATCCCAGTAACTGAGCAGATTGTGAAATACTCAGACCGGCCCGTCTGGCACCAACAACCATGCCACGCTCAAAATTGCTTAAATCACCTTTCTTTCCCATTCTGGCATTCAGTTTGGAGTTCAGGAGATTGTCTTGACCAGGACCACACCCCTAAATGCATTGAAGCAACTGCCATGTGATTGGTTGATTAGATAATTGCATTAATGAGAAATTGAACAGGTGTTCCTAATAATCCTTTAGGTGAGTGTAGATCGAGCATTATTTTTTCAGAACTGCAGTGATACGTACAAACTCAGACGTAATAAAATGTTGCTAGGAGGATCATCTGTTCCGGAAATAACAAAACATGCTTTTAGCGCCACTCACTGGACATTTCACTTTGAAACTGTCGCAAAACAAAAATGTTGCCACAGGTACGGTTTTCTAATAAGCTTGGGCTGTTAATTTCTGTGTATGAGAGTGAATTAATGCCATTCTCAATGTATATTACTTATGGCATTGGCAGATTTTTTCAACTTGTTTACCGTATTGTTTCCGAATATAAGACAATACAGCAATAACAAAATTCAATGTGCAAATTGAAAATGCATTCCGAGCCGATCATTTTGAGGTGTTGGAAGGAAACATGGCGGCGGCAGAGCTGGTACGAGCGTAAATTTACTGGCAGATGAAGGGGAGCGTGAACACTAACAGAGAAATTGTAGTGTTTCCGAAGATTATTACGCGTCTGCAGGTGATAGAACAAGTGCGTTGTTGGACGGTCTGGGAGAATGTTCTGCCTTATCACCCGTTTGATGTCAACATTATGCTGCGCTGTTGTTATCTGATGCAGGACTCTGTTAATGATGGTTTCGTTTTGTATTAAATATTCTCATTGTCTGTTACACATATGCTTAACTTTATTCTTATTACTATTAACTATAATTACCCAATAATGTTGTAGATCCTACAGGTTTTCTTTGCAAATGCACCTACTCTAAAATCACAGAATATGACGGGTCAAATTCATAGCTACCAAAAAATTTGACCGCTCTTTATTTCTTCATAACTGACTGTAATGTTCAACAAAGTGACTCATGTGATGTTTAACCATCTCCCTTTTCTATTTTATAAAGCATATTGGTCAGATATTTATAAATATATAGGGTCATCACTCATCACGGAATCTGCCGGGTTTTGATGTCATCGTCTATAATTGGTCTTATATTTTAAAAACCGAACCCGCACAAACAAAACTTTAACCGGCACAAACGAACGAGAATATTTTATTTGGAGGATGTGGGGGGCTGGGTGACCTCAGAATGACCTATAAATATTCTTTAAATATCTAAAAAATCGAAGCAGCACAAACAATAAAGCAAAGTAACAGCACAAATGAAGTAAAAACGATTGAGCCTATTTTGCCAACGTTTTGCATTGGTTGGGGGCGGGGCCAACTTCACGCAGTGATTGACAAGAGCGGGAGGGGGCGGGGCAGGGGCGTGATCGGCTCGGAATGCATTTTCAATTTGCACATTGAATTTTGCTACATTCATTGCGGGACATTTAATGAAAATGCAATTGCAAGTGTCTTAACTGTGAATGTAAATGCAATTAAGAAAAATAACATTTAAATGATCATTTTGCTACAGGTTTTGCTTGAACATTTTAAACAGATCTAATAATTTCTTTAATATATTTTCATTTTAATTTTGCAACTTATAAAGCGTTAAAATATGTATTCAATTTACATATTAAAACATATGTAAGAAATGGCAAATGTAAATTATATAATTGAATTATCATTTTCATTTTGCACCAAACGTTGCACAAATGTAATGGAAAATGTAAATTTAAATACAGAAATGCATTGCCATTTTACATATTGCATTGTCATTTTACATATTTCATTATCATTTTGCATATTACATTTCAAATTGAATATTGCTACACATAAGCTTCCATAGAAAAAAGGCTTTTTGAAGACCAAATCTAGTCTTTTAAAGAAAATACTTTATTTAAAAAAAAAAGTATATTTACATTTTTAATTTTTGTATTTAAAGTATGGTAAATACTGGTAAAATGTACCAACAAGTTCTTTAGTAGATTTGACTATGACTGATTTCTCACCTTTTTTATGTACAGTGACAGATGCTGGCATGTCAAAAACACAGATGTTTACCTATCCAGGGGATCAGATCTATGGAAGGTTTTTTCCATTGGCCGATCACATAGCACTGAAAAGACAGCAGTTCTCCCTGAAGTCGGAGGGCAAGCGCTTATCCATTACGCCGCATCAAAACGGCCACTTCGAGGATATTGACAGGCAAGTGCGTCAGTACGTAGCCGAAATAAGAAATGATGGGCCTCGCTGGTGGGTAAGTTCAGCTCTTTGTCGATTTCCAGTGCCTTCAGCTGGATGACGGCTCTGGTTATGGGCAGCGACAGCCCCTCATTTCTTTTTCCGGCTACGGACTGACACACTTGCATGTCAGTTTCTTCGAAGCGGCCACTTTAAGGTCCGCGGTAAGCTTTTCTTTCACTGTTAGCATTTTTAAGACTGTCTTTGTTGGCTCGCCATCTTCTTACATTACACTCTTGGCTGACTTTACTGCGTTTCTCAGTCCTGGGGGGGAAACACTTCTTTTACTTGTATTTGTTGAGGGTGTAATATTGACATGTAAAAGTCTAGACCCTGAATATAAGACGACCCCATTTTTTTTTAGATGTATTTCCAAGAAAAAAAAAACAAAGTCTTATATTCGAAACAATACGGTATTTTTTAAATGAAAAAAAAAAAAATCTGCCAGTGCAGTAATTCAAAACACACTCATATTAAAGATAAACCCATTGAACACAAGTTTTAATATCAGTGTTCCTGTTCAAATAAACTGGCCTTGTTTCAAGGATTTTTAGATAATTCTACAGGAAAATAAGACAAAAACGAGTTTTGTAACCGAATGCCTTGGCTCTGCTAGACCACCAAAATATCACTAACCAACATAATTCAGCCTGAAAATCTATTCTGCTCTAAGCCAATCTTTTTCAACAGGCTAAAGTTACCAGTCTTTATTCCATGTTGTTTTGTTCTCTCTCATTGTGTGCGACTTCAATATGTCTGTCTTTTTGAATGGCTAGATAAAGGTCAGAAGCAAGAGAAATAACTTCATGTATTCATAACCCAAAACTGCACACGAACACACACACTCAACTTCGGTTTGAATTCTGTGAAGCCTCTCAGGGGAAAGAATAATATCTGCTTTTATTTCGATCATTGCCGAGGCAAGTTCTGGTTCGGGCGCTGCTGTTTCATTTATATTAATGTTGTTATATGGTGGGTTAATGTTGTTGTGTTTTTGGCAGGCAGATTTTGTTATTGCTAAAACAAGCATCAGTAACACTATTCCTCATACAAAGGCTTAAGGGTTTGTTTTTAACCCGCTAACCCTCTGTATTAAACTTTGGTGCATAATTCATCCCACACATTTGTGATTGCAACCACCTAACCAGGACACCCTAGCAACCATATACAAACACCCAAGCAACCAGCCAAGCATTGCAGCAGTGGGTTTGCATGCATCAAAAAACGAGTTCAAAGAAAACTAGATTGATTTCCAAAAGCTTGTGTTGTTAATGAAAGATTTCACAACTTTTTCCCAGACAGGCAGCAGCTCACGAGGATGCATTTAATGCAATTTATATACTTTAATAAAATGCGGTAATAAATCCCCTGGCTCTGGGTGTCAGGAAACAACCTGAACCAGAACTGTGAGGGAATTATTTGAGCGCTCGGCTTTGCAAGTGTCTCACCTGGGATGCTGTCAGAACCAAACACCTTTCTGCCCTTAGAAAGTCAAGTGCATCATCCAAAAAAGTGTCAACATCTGAAATCCTCCCAACAATCCTCCTGCAATATTCAAGGGAATATCTCTAAACCTCACCATACTGCCAGCACACTCTCATAAGGACACGTCACATTTATCCTGCACCACCAAAATGTCGTATTCGACTCGTTTCGGAGGATCCCATTAGTTTAGCCAGGGCTAAACTTTTAGGAAAAGAAGGAGAGAATACATGCACATCCGACTTTAGACGATTGCCGGATCAAAACATCAAGCATTTCAACGTATTAGAGAGGCAGATCTGCACAATGTTGCAGAATTGTGGTTTACTCTTAGGATGTAATGTAGCTTAAAATATATTTGTTATTGAATATGTTTAATACACTAATCAAGTCATCCAACAACTGACTTCAAATATGAGATAAATAAAAGGCAAAAACTGTGTAATTAATCATGTTTTCTATGCATTTATTCTCTTTATAGCTCTTTTCACAGACCTTTTTTTATCTAGTTGGCCTTATTAAAGTGGATTTATAATATGGCAAAAAAATCACATTTTCCCAGAAATACAAATGTCACTTTGGCCATTCAAATCTTTTCATGACTGATAAAGTTTCATTTATTGCTGTAGGTACTTAATCTAGTGGCTGATTGGGAACATCTGCTTGATAAATGACTTGCATAAAATTAACTGTGAAGAAACACACCGGTAAACGCGGTAGGGAGGTGACTAGGGAACCATTCTTTCTCTCTAAATATTTGCTCAAGACCCGAAGAAAAGCTTTTCACAGCAAAACAAAAGTCAAAGAAAACAAAAGTTAAAGTCAAGTGAATACATTATGCAAAGTATATGGTTGGCTGAGGAAGCGTTATGGGTAATTTGCTGAATGCAATTATTAATTTGCCCCAAGCCTTTGAATGGTAGTTCATTTTCAAAGTAATGATTCAATATATATATATATATATATATATATGTGCAATACTGACACTGTACGTCATTGTTAAATCAACACTTGTGAAGTGCTCCATCCACAGAGATGAAACAAATGTGATATTCAGTTTGAACAGAATGATCTATCAAAACAGTTTCACCCTCACAGCAAGAGAGGAAGACTGCGGATAATTACACAGCGGATGCTCCATTGTGATCTGAATCAACCAATGTTTGGACAGTGAAGAATATTAAATCTCGCATCAAAGGCATCCAGTTAAGTGACGCACACAATCGGGCTAAACCAGATTAAACCTCTCATACTAACGCAAACACGACTGATGGCCAGTTTGCACTGGGTTTACATCAATAACTTCCTTCTAAGTCAAACATCACTGTGGATTCTGATTAAAACAATCACCATCAGAGCTTTAGCTCTAAGAGCCCGGCACTACAGTGCAATATGACAGCAATTTGCACAATGCATTTTAAAAGGATACGTGAGGGAGAGACCTATTATGAGAATAGAAACACACCATAATAATGTGCCTGTCTTGCTGTGGGGTTTATCTCTTGTTTACCCCCCAAGCGACCAAAATGGAGGCTAAAGTTAACTTGCTGAAGACCTTTGCCACAGTTGCGTTGTGTTCTGGCAGGCATAATTAACACTTGGTTGCACACAAACAGATGTTGTCAGCCATGTCAAGGAGATTCAAACTAATTCCCCCCTCACATACAAGCCTCCTGTGATGCCCTCAACCTTTCACACCAATTCTATCCTTTTATTTATCCAGCTGCTTTATTGTTGCCTTTTGCATAAGCCAAAATACAGGGGATTCAAATCCTTCAAGTCAAGTCACCTTAATTTCTATAGCGCTTTGTACAATACGATTCAAAGCAGCTTTACAGTGATGAATGGGAAAATAATGACTCAATGATGCAAACAGAATTCAATTTTGCTGTAAAGCTGCTCTAAAAAAAACAGTAGTAAACAGTCATTATTCAGTTAAAATCAATACAGTGTTAATTCATTTTGGTTCAATAACTGTGTGAAGTACATCAATTATAAAATGAGTTCAATGAGCTATAAAGCAGCTCTGTAGAAAACAGGGATGTCGTCATCAAGCTCATCAGTTCAGTTCTCATCCAAATGAAGATCAATAATATTGTTGAATATTAAGTGTCCCCAACTAAGCGTGCCAGAGGCGACAGTTGCAAAGAACCTAAAATCCATCGGGTGACAGAATGGAGGAAAGAAAAACCTTGGGAGAAACCAGGCTCAGTTGGAGGGCCAGTTCTCCTCTGGGCGATGGACGGACATGGTGTGATTATGATTCAGGCAGCATCACAAGTCAGATTGGGGATTGGTAGCATTCAAAATATTTCATCCAGCTCTTTCTGTATGCAGGATCCAAAAGATATTGCTTGCAACATCAGTCATACCATTTATTTTTTTCGAAAATGTACTAAACATAAATATTTCACTGGCATGAAAAATAATATAAATCCTATCCCTAAACTATGATGATGGCAACAACGATGAAGAAGATTTAAGATTGTGTTATTTTTTGAATTATTTTATTTCATGTATTTATTGAATAAGGATGCATTCAATTTATCAAGAGTGACAGTAAAGACATTTATAATGTTACAACAGTTTTCAGTCTCAAATTAATGTTCTTTTGATCATTCCATTCATCAAATAATCCTCCAAAAAGTATGACGGTGTCCACAAAAAATATTTTACATTTCTAATAATCAGAAATGTTTCGTGAATATCAAATCAGCATATTAGAATGATTTCTGAAGGATCATGTGACACTGAAGACCGGAGTAACTGATCAGAGGAATAAAGTGCATTTTAAAACGTACTGAAACAGTTCTTTTAAATTGAAATAATATTTCATAGTATTTCTGTTTTTACTGTATTTTTGATCAAACAAATGCAGCCTTGATGAGCAAATAAATGGTCACACTTTAGATTAGGGTCCAATTCTCACTATTAACTACGACTTGTGTCTCAATAAACCACTAATTATTGTTTATTAATAGTTTGTAAGGTAGTTGTTAAGATTAGGTATTTGGGTAAGGGATGTAGAAAATGGTCATGCAGAATAAGGCATTAATATGTGCTTTATAAGTATTAATAAACAGCCGATATCCTAGTCATATCATTTGCATGCTAATAAGCTATACTAGATGATAGTGAGAATTGGACCCTTGACTAAAGTGTTACCAAATATGTTACTTACCCCAAACTTTTTTGAATGGTAGTGTTTGTATATAATTTTCCTTCTAGGATAAAAAGCAGCATGAGTCCAAGTACAGGATCAAATGCAAGAGGTAAAAAGATTTGGCAAATGAAGTACATAATACATCTATGTCTAACCTAAAAGCAGCAGAGAACGTTTGCCAGATGGTTGATGTTTTAAAAGGGCAGCAAACATCATTTGGTTGAAGCTCTTTGATGGGATATGTTGAGACTGCAACTCAGTGCCAGCAAGGTCAGCTAGGCGATTGTGTTGGAGGAAATTTGATTTGCAGATAAATCAAGTATTGATTCTGGCCAGTGAGTGGAACTCTTGTTAAATGTGCAGAGTTACCGAAAGGCTGATACAGATTTACTAAGGACTCAGACATGTCAACTGTGCACAACAATGTTCACTGTGTTGTTGGGGATTTCAGCATGTTCAAAACACAACACTTTCAGGGATAAAAAAAAAAAAAAAAGAGTCTGAAAATAAACCATCATGCTGGAATAAACATTGAGTGATATTGATGATGGCTATTTTGCATTATATACAGTTTTTAAATTGGTAAAGTCATACAATAGATGGATAGACAGACAGACAGACAGATAAATGGATGGATGGATGGATAAGTGTGTCTAAACTAATATTTAAGTGAAGCTGCAGCACAGAGCCAACTGATCTCACGCTACAGTCAAAGCTTTCCCTATAACCTCCGGCCCATGAATGCTCCCGAGACGCGGCCACTAATAATTGTATATCTGCAAATAATCACCTTCATTTAAAGGTCCCGGATTGACTCTCCATGTACGAGCCTATTATAGACTGCAGACTGAACGGATGCTTTTCCTAACTGTTGGTTAACATTGTTTTCTTTACCAGTTTAACAGGTGACATCATCTGGAAAGCAGTATTGGGCAGTAGCGTCGCTACAATTAGTGATGTTACTAGTTTAAATACATTTCTCAATAGCGGTGGTAGCGTCGCTGCTTTCCGAATCAAATAGCTTTTCAGTGGGGAAGCTCTTTTATTCATCAAGCTACATTTTCTTAAGCATTTCTGAAGCTCAACTGCTAAGGACCACTGATCCTGGATCAGTAAGTGAAGTCACCGCCATACATGGACCTGTGTTGACCATAGATATCCATAATAAAGGCTAGATGTCTCGTCCGCGCTGCTGGCCAATGGAGGTCGACGTCCGCACCTGGCGGCCATCTTGTCACAGGCAGCTCGCTCACTCGTAACATTGTGTTTTAATGGTGCATGTACTTTTTAAATAACCATAACTTGGTAAATTTTCTACCGATTTTCAAACGGTTTGATTTGTTATAAACGTCAGAGATGTAGTTATGACACTGCATACGTATGAATAATAAGTGTATAAATAAATAATCATCCAGAATTATAGCCACGTTAATAACGTTTGTAAGAAACCGAACCGTTTGTAAATCCGTCAAGATTTCAACGAGATAAGAGTATTTGTGTTCGTGCTGATCACTCATCTTACATCAGGCACCACAGAGCCCGCCAGAAAGCTTGCCTGTGACAAGATGGCCGACGGAGATGACGATAGAGACTCCGCCGTAACACATCTAGCCTTTATTATGGATATCTATGGTGTTGGCGGTGACTTCTTCTTCTTCGTGTTTAGTTTTTGGTGCATTTCCGCCACCTTCTGCTTCCTTGATGGAAAGATGCACACACTCTCCACACCTGGTTTTGTTATAGTTATGGTTATGCATATAGTTATATGCTTTTATATTGTTATTGTTTTTGTTGCAAAATTGGTTTGGAACAGTTGTTGAATAAACAAACTAAACAATTGTGCCTGCCTATCTGTTTGACTGACAGTTTTATTGACCACTGAGATAGCATTGACTTGGAATGAAGTTGGTTCAATATAAAAATGACATAGCTTAGAGGTAGTAAACTATTTTTGCCATGTTGCTGTAGCTTGGCTTGCTACATCAGTGTAGTGAAGATTAATTTAATAGAGGAACTGCTAGCTTAGCTCACTACATTTTCCTAGTAGCTTGCCCAACACTGCTAGAAAGACCCAAGTTATTATAAAACCTTTTTTTCTTTTGAACAACACACACTGATGAATCGTTCCCAATACGATCAGGAATATGTATAAAAGAAGTAAATTATGCTTTTGATTTTATGTCGACTTAAACCATATACAGTATTACAAGAAAAGGGAACACTATTATTTTCATAAAGAGAAAACAAAGTATTCTCCTGGTTGCATGGAGAGATTGTGTTATGCAGTTAATAATGATGGTTGGTAAACCTAAGCACTTTGATTTTTATAATGTTAACTCTATTGTGCCAGCTGAGCATGGAAACCTTGAATTGAATTCCTTTGCCCATAACTCTGTTTGACACACAGACAAAACAAAATGTCACAACTAGTATAGCTGAGGTGCAGACGGAGGTTAAGTGCCTTGCTCAAGGGCACAATGGCAATGCTCAACTAAAGCGCACATGCTGGAACTGAAGCAGCTACTACTCCAATTGTGTTTGTAGTTGCTTTTAACCTTTAGAAACATTTAGAAAAAATAAATAAAATAATAACTAGCGAAAATTTTAAGCAAGAAAATGCTACATGGTGCTATATGAGCTTGTGGGTTGTAGCCAAACCAGTGCCAAGATCCATGAATAAAGAATGAGCCAAACAAACAATACGGGGGGAATTTTATCTTAAAAGCCGCTCAGTGTAGCAGATTCAAATCCAACAGGGAAAGACATCAGATAGGAATAGTTGAAAAGGATTTTAGTCTTTTACTCATGCTCATGTTGTTATAAACCTGTATGCTGCACATATTTTGAAGAACTGCAAAAACAACACTGGACCCCACTGACTTCTCAAAAACCACACTGATACATTTTACGAAATATATTTTTTGCCCCACAAAAAAAAAGTCTTTACACACTTTACAAAAAGGTTTCTTTTGTTAACATTATTTAATGCATTAACATTAACTAACAAGGAACGATACAGCTGTATTTATTCATGTTTGTTAAGTAAGGGGTAATGTACATTCAGCCGGTTGTTATCGCAGAATAAACCCCAACATGGTGATCAGGACCCCGACGCAAAGTGGATTGTAATTGTAATTATTTTAAGTTATTGTAATTGCTATATTAAGTACATGGGGAACAGGACTGTAAAATAAAGTGCAACCCAAAATTGATAGAAAATTGCACTGTGAACATGAACGTAAACATTAACACAGGTAAATACATGTTGAAATAAATATATGGCTCATTGTTAGTTCATGTTAGTTTATGCATTAACTGATGTTAACAAATGAGACCTTATTAAAAAGTATCATATTAAAGACTTGTTGTAAATTTCAGAAACAATTACAAAGAGACACGCTGAAGAAGGCCTGCGAGGCGAAACATAGGTTGCAACATGTAAAATAAAGTAACTAAAAAGATTTCAAATGTTGAGTGCAGATTGTGATGTGGGAACTACGCTGAGACGAGGGATGACTGGAAGAGAACTTGGATGCTGTGATGTTGTTAGTCAATATCACTCAGGACTTAAATGTATAATTAACAATACCTTAAAATAAAGTGTATTCAAAAACTCAAATACTTTCTTGTACAATGTGTTCCAATACACTTTGCTTTACAACTTAAATAGTAAATGATGACAGAACTGAATCTGCACTGTCACTTTAAGCTCCAGTCTTTGCTGGTGGAAATGCAGATGAGGAAGGAGAGGGAGCGTTGGAGAAACCCAGACAGAGTGGAAACTTATTCATATTCCGAGCTGATCAGGGGGAACCAAATGAGCAGGGCAGCCTGCTGCGCACACCGGCGCTTAAATTAAACAGGATGGAGAATGAGAGAGGGAAAAAAGAGAGGGACAGACAGAAGAACGAAGGAGGCCTTAAATGAAAAGGAAGGGAGGATAATGGCGAGACTATAATGATTAGATGGATGAAGCTGGTGTAGTAAGTACTGTGTGAATGCTTTCAGACTCAGACACAGTGCTTTCTTTCATAGCATTCTCAGTCATGTTCTAAGTATCAATGTATATTATTTAAATATATTTTTGATATACTGAAATCTGATTCCAGACTTGTGTTGCATATATGTCTGCCCTATACAGCTTAAGAAGAGAACTCAAAAATGTAATGTGAATTGATATTTAATAATATAAATTGATCAACTATACTGATACTATTCATCATGTTTAAAAAAAAAAAAAAAATATTTCTTGAGCAGCAACTCAGCATATTAGAGTGATTACTGAAGGATCATGTGACACTGAAGACTGGAGTAATGATGCTGAAAAATCAGCTTTCATCACAGAAATATATTACATTTTAAAATTACAATTTATAATTACAAGAATATTTCACATTATTACTGTGTTTTAATGTATTTTGAATCAAATAAATGCAGACTTATTTTTCCAAAACAATATAATTCCAGTCCGGGAGAAACAAGATTTTATTTGTACTTTTTCTTTCCTCCGAAAATGTTTGAGTTGAGACTGAGATCTCCAACTTTTTGGCAAACATGGGTGCAGTATGATACATTGTTGAATTCTATTCTATTCTATTCTATTCTAAAATAAAATAAAATAAAATAAAATAAAATAAAATAAAATAAAATAAAATAAAATAAAATAAAATAAAATAAAATAAAATAAAATAAAATAAAATAAAATAAAATAAAATAAAAAATAGAGAAGCAAGAGGCAAACAAGTAAATTTTTGCTCCACGTGTCTCTTTTTTCTCTTTTAGTGAGGCAAATTCAAACTGTAAGCAGTTTTACACTAGTTCAATTCTCTAAAGCACAGTGTTATGTTTACTGTAAGCTACACTGGCTAATGAAATGTACACTGCCTAATCCTTCTTTTATTTCTAATGGGAAATACATCATAATCTGCCGGTAAACAAACCACACTGAATCACGTACAGAACACAACAGCCAGAAGTGTCTCGACACAGATGACAAATCTGACACGCCGAAAAAATAGAACAGTTCTGTGAAATCACAATGACAAAGATTGCATTACACGTAACACAAAGAAGATCACGGTCACACATTTTCTCACAGGCTTCCGCAGGCTTATATAATATTGATTTGGCTGTTGCACTGTTAATGCAAGGACATACCAGTCTAGAGCAGAAAGACACTGATTACCCATGAGGCCGTCTGATTATCTAAAGGATCTTTTCCTGTTTTATGTAGAGCTCTAATTCTCTCTCTCATATCTAGGACTCATATTCTTAGTGTTTGCCGTGATAAGTCTGTTCCTACATACTCACACTTTCTTTTTAATGCAATACATATAGGCGTTTTTACATAATCGGTAGCACTTTATTTTACAATCCTGTTCTTCATGTACAGTATATTAGTGATTACAAGAACTGGGTACTAACCCTGAACCTATCCCCTAAACCTTAACCATAACCTTATATTATTGGGTACTTTCTTAGAGACATTTAGAATATCAGAAAATATTTCTATTTCAAATAAATGCTGGTCTTCTGATAAAAAAAAAAAAATCAGTTTCCAATTCAATATGAAGCAGCACAACTGTTTTCAAAATTGATAATAACAAAAAGTGTTTCTTGACCAGCAAATATTATCATGATTTCTGAAGGAGTGTGTGTGTGTCCAGCCTGTTCTCACGTAAATGCGTCTCTATAGCACGCATTGTGTATTATCGTGCAATTTATACGCGAAAATGAGTTTTTACGTGCATATGATACGCAGTTTTCGCGTGCATTTGATACGCAGTTCATTTGCGTGTAATACACACGCACCCCACACCACTAATTCTACCCAAACGTATAATACACACGCACCCCACAAACCTACCCTAACCAACCCATCCGTATCCTATGCACGTAAAAACTAATTTTCGCGTATAAATTACACGATAAACTAACTGCGTGCTATAGAGACGCATTTAGTGTGATCGGGTTGGTGTGTCACTAAAATCACAACTCTAGATAAATCATGAATCAACATTTCTTGTTTTCTGAAGAGATTTTCTGAATCTACCTGGCAACTGAACTGCAGCAGAAATAACTTTCTCTACCTTTTGGACTCTCTGACATTCATGCCTTTTGCCAGCAGGTCTCAGTTACGTTGTTTTGACTATGTTGAAGGCAGACTCTCATGAGTGTGACTGCGGTCCCGTACGTCGCTGGAGGGCACAGCTGTGAAACTGCACCTCGTGTCCTCACTCTGTGCATGCTTGAACGTCTCTGATACAGTGTGACAACAACACAGCTTGTCCTGCACGCAAGGGGAACTTTCAACTTTCCTTCCTCTGACATACAAATATGTAGCCTACCAAACACAAACATGCACTGCTTGTGTGTGGCTCATACCTTCAAAATCCATGTTCAACCTTTTGACATGCAATCTAATTTGTACTAAAAATGCCTTCACTTGAACCTGTTTTAACCCAGATAGACATTATACCTAAGCTATTTACATACAATATAGGCAGATCAGACCAGAGGCTGACAAATAATATGGATGGATGGATGGATGGATGGATGGATGGATGGGACGATAAATAGGACGAGATAGATAGATAGATAGATAGATAGATAGATAGATAGATAGATAGATAGATAGATAGATAGATAGATAGATAGATAGATAGATAGATAGATAGATAGATAGATAGATAGATAGACAGATAGATAGACAATATCTGTAAAATATCTTTGTGACAATAAATAATATTAAAAAAAAAGTTAAAAAAAAGTATGAATAAAAAGGAAAATTTATCTGGGCTGGCTCAAATGTAGCCTGTATTGGTCATATTTTTTAATACTGATGATGTCTCATCCATTTTGCTAATTTACTGCAAAGTAGCAGTATTGTACTGTAAAATAAAAAAGGACTATATGAAGAAAGCCATGGCTGTCCTGATACCATAGTACTATGAGACACTGTTATTTTCTGTTTATTGTTTAACTGACACAAATTAAAGTGTGCAATGTGTTTGGTTATTGCCTTCAGCACGCGTGAGGCATTCACAATACCAAAATAATTAAAGACAGCATTTCCCCAAGTCAAATGTCACGTTTAAATCATACAACAAAGAGTATTACGACCTTAATGCATTTCCCCCTGATGCAGCCGCACTTAGGACACGTAAACTCACTCTGCATTATTTCACACTATTTGATTTTTCTCAGACTTTTCCATTACATGATTTGCCACAATGACTGACAAGACATGTTTGCCACGTTGTTTTCAACCATCCCGACTGTGTTAAAAAAGCAACATAAATAACGTCTGTTCCACATCATTACCATGTCAGAAACAAACGCTCCAGACGGCTGGGTTTCATTGTTACCACTGTAGCATCTTCTCCGAAACATATCAGTTTGTTTGTGCTTATTGTGATGTTTATTCGCCACTTGATGTGCCTGTCAAACTCTTTGTCTGGACAGAAAGATGATATAGTTTCATAACACATCTCGCACTCTGAGCATATGACACGTCTCTCATGGAGAGCCGCAAGCCTTTCATAACTTTATGATCTATAAGGCATAAAGGACAAAAGATAATTAAAGGAAAAACAGTGCAACTTTCAAAGACACTGATGGCAGTGCAGGAACTGTAGCTACTGACTTAGCAGTGGAAAAATACTGGCAGAAATCCCCGAGACTCTAGTTTCCCACAGGATTTTCTGTTAGCCTGACCATGGAATGATGAAGCCCCAGCGGACCGAAGGTCATGAAAACATGGAAATAGAGCAGAAGAGACAGAGACAAGTACAGTGAGAAGTGCTGTGCAGTTATTGTCCTTTCTCAACGGTTTGCTTCAAGGATAACTGTGGCGTTCCAGCTGGAATGGATTCAGCTTCAGTTGGTTGAAAACAAGGTAATCTGTGAGTTCTCTATAAGCCGGGTGATACACATTTGTCTTGAAGTATATCTGGGTCTTGGGGTTAGAGAGTTTGTACAGGCCATGATTTATGGTCCAATTGGGTGAAAAACTGCCAAGAACAAATCTAGATCATATTTCACTATTAAGATCAAAAGGAAAAACATAGCTAAATTATTATTATTATTACTACTACTACTACCACTTACCTACATTTAACAAACAAAAATAAGCCTTTTTTAAGATTTAAGAATTTCAATTGTATAGTAAAGTTCCATCAAATTGAATAATCCTTATATATTATTTAAATGAGTTAGGAAAATATCACATTTACTTAAATTAAATCAAATGAGAATCAATCGGTCATCAATGACCTCTAATGCTATAATCAGGACTCTCACATAAGGCACAATTCAAAGACTGTACGCTGGCAACATCAGGCATTGATTTATGACTTAATGACTTTATGATCTAACTAGCATTACAATGAGGGCTCTGGTAATTTTCAGGCACACAAACAAAACACTTTCCAAGGTGGAGGAGGACTCAAACTGGAATTGCATCCACCCTTGACATCCGTATAGGAAGGAAAGACAATGCACTAGAAATTGTTTTCTGATTTTTTTTTTTAAACGGAGAGACTGTGTACCAATAATTTCACTCATGACGTTGAAGATTGACTGTTTTAAATTTCCTTGTAAACACTGCTGAGCTTTATTTGCATGCAGACGACAGCAGAACACTGTTTCAGTGTCAAAGCTCAATAACACTCTTTGACTTGACTAAAGTGAGAGGAAAATGAACATCATCTCAAACCACAGGTGAAATCATGTGCCTTTAGAGGGCAGAGCCTGTGGAATATTCGGAATGAAATACAAGCTTACTATAATATATGGAAGAATATATGGAATATTGCCTACTGTTGAACAAAACGAGAAACCTTTCAAACATTACTATGGTACATTTTGTCAGCCACTATTACTGTTACTTGTATTAACAGTAACTGTTACTGTTACTTGTACTTTGACTGGAATTCAGTTATGATCTAGATTTAAAGGGATAGTTCAGTTTGAAATTAATTTTTGGTATGTTTTAGCTTACCTCAAGGGCATCCAAGATGTAGGTGTCTTTGTTTCCGCAGTAGTTTCAATTTTGATATTTTTAGGTCAAACCGTTCTTGTCTGTCGGTCATATAATGCAGGTCTATGGTCACCACCTCAAAGAGCATGCACAGAGAAGTCCAAATTAAACATGATTTAATGACTCGTAAATGTAAGTACACATTGATGGCCTAAGACACGAAACGAGCGGTTTGTGTGAGAAAACGAACAGTATTTATATCGTTTTTACCTCTTGTAACCACAGCCAAGTGATCTGAGCGCGCGGGCGCTTCGGTCTGCGCAAGCGCCGGAAAGCGCCGGAAGTGACAGACAACGTTGAATTTTTTTCGCAACCGCGCGAGAGATCACTTCCGGCGCTTTCCGGCGCTTGCGCAGACCGAAGCGCCCGCGCCTTGACAAGACAAGACAGACAAGAACGGTTTGACCTAAAAATATCAAAATTGAAACTACTGCGGAAACAAAGACACCTACATCTTGGATGCCCTTGAGGTAAGCTAAAACATACCAAAAATGTATTTCAAAGTGAACTATCCCTTTAAATAAAGATGTCAAAATAGTCCAAATAAATTGCATTTCATTGCACTGCGCTGTATAAATAAATAAATACATAAAATGCAGTGCATAAATAATTAACATTACAGTGCATTAATAAATTGCAGTGCATAAATAAATAAATAAATAAATAAATGTCAAATAAATTCATACATGGATATATGAAGAATTGGTACTCTGTTTAACAATGCTGAATGAGACTTGTAGGTTTTTCTATCTGCTTGCTTGTCTTGGCACAAAAACCCATCGCTGTACCCCTGAATTATTTTCCTTCCAAAGACAATGCAATATGTTCACTGAACAAAACAACAACACTGTTTATTCTGTCTCCAACAAGCATTCGGCCAGCATTAGAATAAAGCAGTGCCACCCACAAGCTCAACTGTGTCAGAAATCAAATCTATTTTGGCGCATACTTCTACGGTGTGCTGTAATCACATGTGTGGATCAGAGATATGAGCTATTCTCTATGACACGACGTCAGGCGTGGTGTTGCGGAAACAGGCCTGTCATCGATTATTCCTCAGCAGACTTTCAGGCAGCAGTCGCAGCTTTGACCAGAGGCTTGTTTCGCGGATCAAGACGAGCCATAGAAAACAGCAGAGCTTCCTATTAGACCTCTGAAGCATGTTGGGGGGATCATAAATAGACTTGTACCTGACCCAACAGGTCGACCCCCATATAACTGTCAAAGGGGAACAAAGTTGGCCTTTTACTCTATAGCACCGCACGATGCTGCATTGCTACATTTGTGCTTTCAGAAGCAAAGAGCCGTGGTTGATGTGTGTGACACAGCTTGAATGAAATATCAAACGGAAATATGAAAAAGGAAGCCGAAGAAATGCTTCTACACCATGAACTTTGAAGACTTCTCCACGAGAGGCCTTGAGCATGCAGCTTTTCTAATGGATTCAGAACATGTGTTGTATTCGGGTCCTTCAACAGTTCAGTTTATTCTCATATAGTCACGTTCCACGCTGTTGGAAAATGCAGATGAATTCACACATAGCTGAATGAATATCATTCGTATAGAATCGTATGTGTGTACCTAACCTGTACATAGACTGTTGTATTCAATTCAATGCGATTCAGTTTAGGTTAGCGAGGTTTTATTCACACTGAAATGAATCATACATGATCACTAGAATGGTCTTAACACAAATGCACAAATTAGATTTTCTCTTTATTTTATTGAAATTGAATTATCATTCAAAACAAGCTTTTTCTCAGACCATGTTATAGCAACTCCGTCACAGAACTTTTAAATAAATAATTTGTGTTTTTTAGATCATTTTCCTACATTTAAATGGACCCTATAAGTAATTAGTAATGCATGTGTGATATGCAAACTATTGATAAATAAAAGGTTTCTATTTTATGGTTGCTGTACCCGTCCTGTATTCTAATTCGTTTATTCATTCCAGATTATTTACAATTAATTATTTTATTATAAACATTTTTTAAACAATTGAAGCAAGAGGTTGCACATTGAACATATCGAACCGATAAAACCAAAATCCTGATATCTATTTATTTTTGCTTTATTGTCTTTAAGAATCAGTGCACTATATCTCCATATTTCCAGAGCCTGTTGTTATTTAATCTCTATAAACAAATAGCAGGTGGAAACCATAAGCATAAAGGCACATTTCAAGCTTTTGTTATGCTTGACTCGTAATATTCACATAAAATTTGACCTCCAATAAATGTGTTCTTCTTACGTGATTGTTTTCCTCTGATGGGATGGAATTAAATTCCCCACTGATTAACATGTTCACTGTTTCCTCCTAATTAGTCTGCTAATTGCCCCCTTTCTCAAAAATTCATCTGTGCATTCGATTGGTATTGCACACAAATGGGTCCCATCTGTTAGAATAATGGAACGTAAAACTATGTGATAATTACAAAAAAACAGGCATATAATTTAACGCTATGACCACCATTTGGTTGAGTGTAGAAATAGAAATGCGTAATTATTTTTTCTGCATGCATGCTCTTCCTTGCTTCACCTTCCACATCTTTATGTTGCATAAAACATCCAGACAGAGCCTCAATCTCTCCACAGCGTTTATCAGTGCAAATTACTATTTTAAAAGGTCAAAGCCATTTCTAGCAGATTTGTACAACCAAAACATAAAATAAACATTTCTTGCAATAAACATGAGATTATGTTTATTCCCCTTCTGTTCAAAACACTTGTGATTTTATATCTTTGGATAATTTTTTTTCTTTTTTCTGACCCTAGTCAATACTTGTCTCTTTTTGGCTACAAAAGCTCCAGTCACAAGAGGAATGAATTATAGACCTCAGAGTGAAAACTTTTTGCAAGCTTTCCTCAAAGACCTTTCTGCCCAGTTTACTGATATTCTTGCAATTCAGTTTATTTTCAATATACCTGTCAAATAATCTATTACGCTTTCCAGTTTGCCTTTGACATCACTGTAATATTTTCAAAACCATCTATCCATCCATCCATCCATCCATCCATCCATCCATCCATCCATCCATCCATCCATCCATCCATCCATCCGAGTAAATATTTTCTTATAGTTGTTATTTAATTGAAACACATTTAACTGGTTTCACTAAATAAATAAAACTTGCTAATTTTGATAAGGTAATAATCCTCAAAGCATTAAAATGATTTATGTTCTAATTTACCACTTTGCAAACTTTAATTATACCCTTTTTACGGTTCTATTAAAATGTGCTTTTATCTACTGAGCTATGGACTGTATCTAAATGAGATAAAACAGATGGAAGGAACAGCACAATGATGAATAAATGTCAGAATATTCATTTTTGAGTGAATGATTTATTTAAACCACTGAAGTCAATGTAGGCAGCGGCACTATTACTTGCCGTCTTTCTTTATAACAGCGGAAAGAACTTAAAGAGGCCATATTATGCCCTTTTACAAAGTCTTAATTTTGGGGTCCAGATCATGCTTGAATGTTCAAAATACATTATTTTTCACATATTTTATATTGTTGCAGCATCTTTCTTCCCAGTCTGTCAGTAACGCTCTGTTTAGTTCCTGTGTATATGAAGCCCCTTTTTCTGAAAAGCACAATGCGCTCTGATTGGTCAGCTGGACAAGTGTGTTGTGATTGGTCAAGCGCTTAGAGTATTTTTGGGAAATGTCCCTCCCCTTATCATAACTGCAAGTTTCAACACCCTACTAACTCAACCAGGCCCCGCCTTGGTTGGTTACCCGTAAGCCAATCACATAACGTTAGGTTATGACGTGTGTTATTTCAACGCATTCTCATCCTTTGGTGTCATATAGGTGACGCCATATGACATTTCGTCGAAATCTTACGCACATGGCATCATTTAGCGTCAATATAACACACACTGTTATGGGTAGGTTTAGGTCTGGAGTAGGGTACGGTTATGACGCCTTGGGATCTGCGTCTCATATTGACGCTAAACGATGCCATGTGCGTCGGATTTAGACGAAATGTCCAAAGCGTCACATGTATGACGCCAAAGGATGAGAACGGGCTGGTTATTTGCCAGCTCAGCCGCATCGAACTTCCACTGTAAACACATGAATGATGCGAAAACGAAACCATCGAGCGAAATACCGGAGTAAACATGGCTGACCGAGTTTCGCTGCCTCCTTAACCTGATCCTCCATGAGTGCAACCAAGGGGGACACAATCACAACTATCGCCTTGCCGGCCTTTGGCCTGCCCAGTTTCTCGCTGACGATCGGTAATAGTTGATAAATTAAACTTTTCCCAAAACCTGTCGGGAGTAGGGCCACAACATCACCTCCATTCAAAATGTTTAACAAACAACTCTTCTTGTTCGGGCTTCAGTTTGCAAATGCCGGGAATATTCTCCACAACAGAGCGAATTGCATCCCGTGTCTCCATTTCCGCGGTCGTTTTTGATTTCGCTAACCTAAAATATAATCTTAAACTCGGCGCTTAGCGTCTACGTCACGCCTCTCAGCCCGCCCTCTGTTCGTTGATTGGCCGGCTGTTTTCAGGCCGGAGGAAAACTGAGAGATAGGTCGCTGTCTCAGACTGAGTACAGAAGCGAAATGAAATTGAGCGGAAGTACGAAGTCTGACGTAGTCAGGCTAGTGCAACCAGACTTAAGCCATACAAATGTTTCTGCACAAATGTCAGGACATGTCAACACATGGGCCCAAATACACCTCAGACTCCAAAGGACTAATACAAAATCGAAATAGTTAAATCAAACGTTACAATTCTTAGATCATTTTTGCCACTCTCACACTTCATCAAGAATGAAGTTTGAGAATATGCAAATTAGATTTGCTGCATTGTAATGGAAGGAACAGCATGACAATTCTTTAAGATTTATCATTGGATAGAAAGACAATTATACTGATTTGAATGAAACAACAGGGAGATGAATAAATGTCAGAATTGTAATTTCTGACTGAATTATTACTTTAAAATTGGAAAGGTATATTATATTTCAAGAAAGTAAGTGCAGCCTATAATAAAGTAATAAAACCTTCAACATCAGTAATGCACCTGGAGGCATGAAGAAAATTCATTTGATGGACAATTGAGCAAAAGAAAGTGCTTGCAAAGATCAGCCCTATCTGCAACCCAAACTAACACCCCAAATTCTTCTAATATGTCATGCATTTGGGCAGTTATTTATCAGGTCTATTTAATAACTAGTTAAAAAAGCAGACCGCGGTCGTGTCCTTTTCCCACTTCTAAATCCAATTCGCTTCTGTTGCTCCTCAATATCTCAAAGTCTTCGAGATAAGCCTATTTTCTAGTCAGGAACAAATGAAGCCACTAACCCTACTAAAAAGGCCATCTCTTTAGGTTTTCCCATTTATCCTCCAAACAATTAATGTGTGATCTGGGGGCGGTGCGGCATTATTCATCTCCAGAGTAAACCACTCTAAGTATGCAATCTTTAGGAGCTTTATGAAAGATTACATATCACTGCTTTCATAAAGGCGCCATTACTGTCTGGAGAATAATGGGACCCGCTAATTTGGCGCTTTGACCTTAAGCTGTTCATCATAGGGTGCGGAGATGCGACGACTGTGGCGAGAGAGAAAGCACATTATCATTTGGCCATAGGGCCCGGGAGGCTAATGCTAACATAACACACGAGAGAACAGATAACAGTATTCTCTGAAGGCCATGGCTCAACATATAACACCAGTGCTTAGCGGCTAAAGGACCACTGTCATTTCCCAGAAACGAAACCGGAAAGTGCCTTACAAAGATGACGACCTGGATATCACAGAGAACCAGATATGATCCGAACCTACTGGCTAAAGAAATTAACAGCACAGCATGAACACAGAGCAGCTCAGATTAATGAAATCCGAGCAGAAGACTCCCGTTCTGATTGGATAACGCAAGACCGGACACCACCAATCGTGAAAGGGCCGTGCAGTGTAGTCATCATTCATTGAAACTAACAGAAAAACATATACGTGGGGATGTGTTTGACTCCAAAACTAAATGGAATCAAATTAAAATGGCAACAAATTAATTTTACCACTACCATTCAAGTTATAGGGGTCAGTAAGATTTTTATTTAATTTTTTAGAAATTCATACTTCTATTCAGCAAGGATGCATACATTGTTCAAAGGTGACTAAAGAATTGTATAGAAACCCATTTATTAATCAAATCTTGGTCAACTTGATTAAATATGAAGCAGCACAACTCTTTTCAACATTGGTAATAATCATAAATGTTTCTTGAGCAGCACATCAGCATATTAGATTGATTTCTGAAGGATCATGTGACATCAAGAGTAATGATGCAGAATATTCAGCTTTAAAGATTACATTTTAAAATATATTACGATAGAAAACCGTTATTTTATATTGTAATAATATTTCACAATATTACTGATTTTACTGTATTTTTTTATTAAACACCAAGATAAATTTTATTTATCTTGGTGAGCACTAAAAAAAATCTTCCATGCTGACAAATTTAACATGATTAAACTTTTCAAGGATACGAGTTAGAACTTTGACAACCATAAATATTTTTTAAAAAGTTAAATAAAATAAAAAGAAGTAGAATATTCAACCTAAGCTAAAACTTGAAAAAAAAAAAAAAAAAATTAGGAATACAAACTATAAAAACCCTGGTTAAAACAATAAAGCAACCCTGAAGTTCAATTAGAGTTTTTCCAGTGGCCCTTTAAAATTTGTCTCTGTCACGGTTCATGAATTTACTGTCTCTCTCTCGTCTCGCGTGTTGTTGTTGTGTGTGTGTGTGTCTGTGGGCGTGGTCACTGATCACTGCTGATCAGCAGCGTCAGCTGGTTTCAATCCGTTTGTCTCTTTATAACTTCAGTAACTGGTGTCTCATGTTGTCAGATCGTTGTGGTTTCCCCGGTGTGTTCCCGTGTTTCATGTTGGATCGTGTTCGTGTTGGACCGTGTTCGTGTTGGACCGTGTTCGTGTTGGATCGTGTTCGTGTTGGATCGTGGATTCCCTGTGTACTTCGTCTCACCCGGATTCTTCACCTGCACTGGATTACCAAGCACTGCACTAGGTTCTTCACGGGATATCACCAGCACCAGTCGCTCACCGAGGTCCCTGTGTCACCTTCCATCTACGCTGATCGCCTGACCTGCACCTGTGGAGAGCTGTCACCTGTGCTAAGTGTCTGACCTTCGTGTCTGTGTACACACCAATAAAGAGTCTTTTGCATTTACATCCGTCTCTGTGATCCGTTACAGAACGATCTGACCATTATTATGGATGTAGCAGAGACCACGACTTGGGACGAATTCGCCGCTCGAAGCATCTCGAGGATGGATAACCAAGAGGAGAGCATCGCCCAATCAGGTCGGGCGATTCAAGCGCTCGTGACACAGGTGTCCGAGCTCACCCAAAGATTTCAACAACTCATACCTCCCACTGCGCCACCCACGCCGCCTGTTCAACCCATTCCACCGGAGCCGCCCCAGCAACGTGAACCTCGTCTTCCCACGCCTGAGGGCTATGCAGGTGAACCAGAGTACTGTAGAGCCTTTTTGACTCGTTGTTCGATGCATTTCTCATTACAGCCACTGACGTTCAGCCAGGAACAGACCAAGGTGGCCTTTGTTCTCACCCTGTTGTCTGGGAGGGCGGCTCTTTGGGGAACGGCGGTGTGGGAGAACCGTGTCCCATGCTGCTCCTCGTTCCAGGCACTCTCCGAGGAGATGAGACGAGTGTTCGATCGGGCGGTAGCGGGTAGGGAGGCGACCAGACTACTCGCTGAGCTCCGCCAAGGTAACGGCTCGGTGTCTGAATACTCCATTCAGTTCCGCACCCTGGCTGCAGAGTGCCGTTGGAACGAGGAGGCGCAGTGGGACCAATTCCTGCATGGGTTGGCTGATCGTGTCCAGAGGGAGATATATATGCTGGACCTTCCCCCTAGCCTTAATGGACTGATTGAACTGGCATTAAGAGTAGACGCACGACTGGATCGCATGGGCCACTTTCAGCAGAGGAACCCGTTTCGCGGCATGGAGACCCTGCGCGTCGACAATCTGGACACGGTCAGCCCCGCTTCCGATTCTGAACCCATGCAGGTGGGCAGAGCCCGGCTTTCCCGGGAGGAGAGAGAACGGCGGAGATCCCAGGGGCTTTGTTTGTACTGTGGGAAAGCGGGCCATTTCATCTTCGCTTGCCCGGTAAAAGATCGAGCCCGGTAGTAACAATGAGGCTACCATCGGGTGGGATCTCCGCTGGGAAGACCTCATCATCACCATCATCATCTACTCTCCTTCCGGTAAGACTAAGGTGGGCGACTCACACGCACGACACTGAGGTTTTGGTGGATTCAGGAGCTGAAGGTAATTTTTTGGACTCTGGACTGGCTCAACGTCTTCATCTTCCCATCTCCAGGCTCACACACACGATTTCCGTTAATGCTCTCAATGGACAACGACTTCCCCAGATTTCTCACACTACTGAACCCATCACACTCATAACATCTGGCAACCACACTGAGACAATAACATTTCTTCTCATGGACTCTCCACTAGCACCCTTGGTGCTGGGTCACCCCTGGTTACTGCAACACAATCCCAGAGTTGATTGGGGTCACAATTCTGTTTCCATGTGGAGTAATGCGTGTCATGAGTCTTGTCTTGTGTCAGCGTGTTCGTCTGTTCCTGTGTCTGTGTTTCAGGAGGAGGCAGTGAATTTGTCTAACGTGCCCGAGGAGTACCAGGATCTGAAGGAAGTGTTCAGTAAGTCTCGGGCTGCTTCTCTTCCTCCTCATCGTCCCTATGACTGTGCCATAGATTTAGTGCCAGGTCAGTCTCCGCCTAAAGGCAAGTTATATTCACTTTCTGTTCCAGAGAGGGAGGCTATGGAGAAATATATTTCTGATTCTCTAGCTTCCAAATTCATTAGACCTTCCTCATCTCCAGCGGGGGCGGGGTTCTTTTTTGTGGGAAAGAAGGATGGATCTCTGCGACCGTGTATTGATTACCGGGGGTTGAACAACATCACGGTAAAGAATACTTATCCTTTGCCGTTGATGTCTTCAGCCTTTGAGCGGTTACAGGGAGCATCCATTTTCACAAAATTGGATTTACGTAACGCTTATCATTTGGTTCGCATAAGGAAGGGCGATGAATGGAAGACCGCGTTCAATACCCCTAGGGGGCACTTTGAATATTTGGTCATGCCTTTCGGGCTGTCCAACTCCCCAGCGGTCTTCCAGGCACTCGTCAATGACGTGCTGAGAGATATGGTTGACCAATTCATTTATGTCTACCTGGATGACATTTTGATTTTTTCATCGTCTCTCCAGGAACATGTTCAGCACGTCAGACGAGTGCTTCAGAGGTTGCTAGAGAATGGGCTTTTTGTCAAGGCGGAGAAATGCGTTTTTCATGCACAGTCTGTTCCTTTCCTAGGGTACATCGTCTCATCTGAGGGAATGCGCATGGATCCTGACAAGGTTAAGGCTGTGATAGATTGGCCTAGTCCAGATTCCCGTAAGGCCCTACAGAGGTTTCTGGGGTTTGCCAATTTTTATCGGCGTTTTATTCGCAACTTCAGCCAGCTAGCCTCCCCTCTGACTGCCTTGACCTCCCCCAGAACGACGTTCAGGTGGTCTGATGCAGCTGAGGCTGCATTTACCAAACTCAAGAGCCGCTTCAGTTCGGCTCCCATCCTCGTTGCCCCTGATTCATCACGTCAGTTCGTGGTGGAGGTCGACGCGTCAGAGGTGGGGGTAGGAGCAGTTCTCTCCCAACGCTCTCCTTCAGATGACAAGATGCATCCTTGCGCGTTTCTTTCTCATCGTTTATCACCTGCCGAACGTAATTATGACATTGGCAACAGAGAGTTGTTGGCAGTCAAGTTGGCACTGGAGGAATGGCGTCACTGGTTAGAAGGGTCAGGGGTACCTTTTATCGTTTGGACCGATCATAAGAACCTAGAATATATCAGAACCGCTAAGAGACTCAACTCTAGGCAGGCTCGGTGGGCACTTTTTTTCGGACGTTTTGACTTTTCTCTCTCGTACCGCCCGGGTTTTAAGAACATCAAACCCGATTCTTTATCTCATATTTTTGACCAATCCGAACGCCCGGCTACTCCCGAGTGTATTTTACCTGAGACATTAGTGGTCTCCACTCTCAGATGGGAGGTCGAATCGAAGGTAATGAAGGCCTTAGAAGGGGTAACGCCTCCGCCCGATTGCCCACCGAATCGTTTATTTGTGCCGGAGGGGTATCGGTCCGACGTCATTCGGTGGGGTCATTGCTCCAGTGTAGCTTGTCATCCTGGGGTCAATCGCACCAGTTTTTTGGTCAAACAACGATTCTGGTGGCCATTAATGGCTCGTGACATCCACAGTTTTGTTTTGGCTTGCTCGGACTGTGCCACTGGTAAGACTTCCAATCGACCCCCAGATGGGTTACTCCAACCGCTATCTGTCCCTTCGAGACCCTGGTTCCACATTGTGCTAGATTTTATTACCGCCCTCCCACCCTCCCAGGGCAAGACGGTCGTTTTGACTGTCGTGGACCGGTTCTCGAAGGCGGCTCATTTTATTCCCTTGCCTAAATTACCCTCCGCCAAGGAGACAGCGGTAACTGTCGTTGATCACGTCTTTCGCTTACATGGCCTCCCGACGGACGTGGTTTCCGACAGGGGTCCCCAATTTGTGTCCAAATTTTGGCAAGAGTTTTGTAAATTACTGGGGGGCGACGGTCAGTCTTTCTTCGGGTTTTCACCCCCAAAGCAATGGTCAGACCGAGAGAGCCAACCAGGATTTGGAGAGAGTGTTGCGATGTCTGGTTTCCAGGAATCCTTCCTCCTGGAGTCAGCAACTCTCTATGGTGGAGTACGCCCACAATTCGTTGCCAGTGTCAGCCACGGGCCTCACTCCGTTTGAATGTAGTCTAGGTTACCAGCCACCAGTTTTTGCTAGTACGGAATCCGAGGTCGCGGTCCCCTCCGCTCACGCCTTCGTCCAGAGGTGTTTCCACACTTGGAAAAGAGCCCGTGAGACTCTTCTCCAAGTGGGGGCGCGCACCAAGGCTAAAGCCGATCGCCACCGGTCGAAGCCTCCCGTATACGTCGTGGGTCAAAAAGTGTGGCTTTCTACTAAGAACATTCCTCTCCGGTCCGTAGCTAATAAACTTGCTCCCAAATTTATCGGCCCGTTCCCTGTCACCAAAATCATTAGTCCGGTGGCAGTCCGCCTCAAACTTCCTCCTGCGTACAGGAGAATTCATCCCGCCTTCCATGTGTCAAAGATCAAACCTGTGTTTCATTCACGAATTAATCCGCCGGTCCCGGTTCCCCCCCCCCCGCCGCGTCTCGTAGATGGGGAACCAACGTATTCGGTTAATCGTATTCTGGACTCGAGAAGGAGGGGACGCGGATTACAGTACCTGGTGGACTGGGAGGGTTACGGTCCGGAGGAGAGAAGTTGGGTTCCTGCTAGAGACATTCTGGATCACTCCCTTATCGATGATTACAATCGACAGGTAAGGCCGTCGGGGAACGCCAGGAGGCGTTCCTAGGGGAGAGGGTACTGTCACGGTTCATGAATTTACTGTCTCTCTCTCGTCTCGCGTGTTGTTGTTGTGTGTGTGTGTGTCTGTGGGCGTGGTCACTGATCACTGCTGATCAGCAGCGCCAGCTGGTTTCAATCCGTTTGTCTCTTTATAAGTTCAGTAACTGGTGTCTCATGTTGTCAGATCAATGTGGTTTCCCCGGTGTGTTCCCGTGTTTCATGTTGGATCGTGTTCGTGTTGGACCGTGTTCGTGTTGGACCGTGTTCGTGTTGGATCGTGTTCGTGTTGGATTGTGGATTCCCTGTGTACTTCGTCTCACCCGGATTCTTCACCTGCACTGGATTACCAAGCACTGCACTAGGGTCTTCACGGGATATCACCAGCACCAGTCGCTCACCGAGGTCTCTGTGTCACCTTCCATCTACGCTGATCGCCTGACCTGCACCTGTGGAGAGCTGTCACCTGTGCTAAGTGTCTGACCTTCGTGTCTGTGTACACACCAATAAAGAGTCTTTTGCATTTTCATCCGTCTCTGTGATCCGTTACAGTCTCAGGAAATTTTGGCTGGTTCGGCTTGATGAACATCTGAATTTGCCATCTAATTCACCAGTATGATGCATGTTTTGAGCACTTTCATGCTGTTTTTGGCTCGTCGCCCAGAATGACCAAGCTGGTCAAGCTAGTCCTCCATCCAACAATAACTACAAAAGCAACATGTAGCCCATCTAAAAGAGTTAAGAGCATCTCAAAATCCACTCTGGTCCAAAAAAAAAAAAACCTCTCTATATATATTACTTGTTTTATTATACTTTTATAATTATAGTTTTTTTTTGTATATATAAAAATATCCAAAACTACTTGAAAGAGATGGATTCATTTAAGAAACAACCCTGTGTAATTAATTAAGGCTTGTTTCAGAGAAAGTGAAAAATAGTATAGATACATTCTCAAAGTCTTTATATCCGATGAAGTGCAGCTTCACAAGTAAATTTATGTTGTTTTGAATGGTTTTTAGATATTTTGGGGGAAAAACTGGACCAAACACTCCATTACAAACTTAATTTTTTACAAAAGGTATTAAATCTCAATAAATCTTAAATGCTCCTAATGGACCCTGCTTTATCTTTCCTGAATTCTAGACGTTCAGAGACTCAGTGACACCGTCTGTAGTCCCGGACATCATTAAGTGTCCTCTCTACTGGGATCCGTGATAAATCCCACCCGTTCAAACAGTCATTTAAAGCTCGCCTTGTTGTACATTCTCCTGACCTACCCGTCCGGCTCCAATCCCAACAACGGTCGACTGATCTAATCTAAGTGACCTACAGCAGGCGGGAATTGATAGGCGTTCCTGGTGAGTAATGCATTTTGGTCTTCGTGGACCTCTCTTCCAATGAGCTCTACATGATCTAGTAGCAGGGATTGTAATCTCACAGATCAAATTTGCCCAGATTTCCGCCGCTAAAGGAAAGTAATAGAGCTTTGCTTAACAGCTTCAGAGGAGAGCTCTTCCATCACGGAGAAAGCTCGGCTTAATGATTTAACTGCGCTCTAGTAAAGTTATCAGATTTCCTCGCTGTGTGTCAAACCCATGCCAGGATTCTTCAGCGCTCTGTGACACTTTCCAATTAAAGTACAATTGAAAGCTTGTGTATGAGTTCCTTTCTTCCAGGACAGCAGTTTGTACAACTCTTAATCTGATTGAATCTGAAGTCTTGTTCACAAGTATTCTAAAATTACACCATAATGTTAATCGGCCATGATTTTGCTCAATGGGACTTTTGGCTGAATTCGAAATTCAGTAACAATTCGACACAAAAAGAGTCAAATTGTAAAGTCATATTAAATTGTATAACTACGGCAATTTTTTTTCGGCAAGAACTGCCATATAATTAGATAACAAGAAAAAAAATGTTCTTCAAAACCTATTCGAGAACTTTTCAAGAAATGGAATGACTGGAATGAAGAAGAATCCATCCATTCATCAATCCATCCATTCATCAATCCATCCATTCATCAGTCCATCCATTCATCAGTCCATCCATCCATCCATCCATCAATCCATCCATCCATCCGCCCATCCATCCACCCATCCACCCATCCACCCATCCATCCATCCACCCATCCACCCATCCATCCATCCACCCATCCATCCATCCACCCATCCACCCATCCACCCATCCATCCACCCATCCATCCATCCATCCACCCATCCACCCATCCACCCATCCATCCATCCACCCATCCACCCATCCATCCATCCATCCATCCACTAATCCATCCATCCATCCATCCATCCACTAATCCATCCACCCATCCATCCATCCATCCACCCATCCATCCACCCATCCATCCATCCACCCATCCATCCATCCATCCATCCATCCATCCATCCACTAATCCATCCATCCATCCATCCATCCACTAATCCATCCATCCATCCATCCATCCATCCATCCATCCATCCATCCATCCATCCATCCATCCATCCATCCATCCATCCATCCATCCATCCATCCACCCACCCATCCACTAATCCATCCATCCATCCATCCATCCATCCATCCATCCATCCATCCATCCATCCATCCATCCATCCATCCATCCATCCATCCATCCATCCATCCATCCACCCACCCATCCATCCATCCATCCACTAATCCATCCATCCACTAATCCATCCATGTTTGTTTATCTAGATAAACTCAATGCAAATGCAGGAATAGAGGTGTGATTTAAAAGTCATTCTCAATTATAATTGGATTGGAACACAACATTTCTATTTACCTCAAGTCATTCCAAACCCTTTTGCATATTCATACTTGGTTGCAAAAATGATGCAATAACCAGTGAATGCATCTTGACATTTTCCCTAACATCTCCTTTTGTATTCTATGAAAGATAATCATACAAGTTTGGGACAATATGAGTAAATAAAGACACGATTATAATTTTTGGTTGAACTATCCCTTAAGTCGCACCACTCAGAAAGTTAACACCCATTGCAGCGAGTATTTGAAATAATTCTTGCACAGCTACAGAACTCATGCAAATAAATTACTTAAATTAATCTGAGCAATTAATTTTAAGCACCTCAGACATATCTGTTGGGCAACAATTAAGGTACCATTTACAGGATTTAGCAGAATTGATTGCTTTCCAGAAAGCCCTTGTAAAGAACACCAATCAGCGATTGTGATTAATACCACTGCGTTGCAGCAACTTTTGGCTCAGACGTATTTTCCACAACGTGATCAAACGCATGAAGGTCGTCATTTTCACAGACGCTCACATCATGCCCGCAAGTTCACTTCCTTTGTACTGATACATCATGATTCTCCTCCTCGTGTGTCTCTTCTCTTTTATCACTAAGATTTCGGGAAGCGTGGAGCAGTTAATGGCTGTTGTTGTTAAAACATTGGGACATTTCAGCGTGATGTACTTTTATCAGTAGTCCTGACAGCTTTAATTAGCGAGAGTGTGTTTGGCTGTATGAGAGAGAGCAAGAAACAGAAGTTGCGTCTTATTTCTACAACCATGGATAAAGCTTGCGGCTTTGTTCAGTGTTTGGCCTGAGAGACAACAGGCTTCAAAAGGCCTGACAAGCGTGGAAGCAGAAATGGGATCATTAATGAGGGCGAATTGATCCCCCAGATATGCTTTCATACTTGTCATCCTCTAGAGCATTGTTTACTATTCTAAAGGAATAGACTATTCTACTATTTTTTTTTTTTTTTTTTTGGAATAATACTTTATACTAGACCACCACAGCACGAACAGTTACTTAAGACCAAAAAAAAAAAAACATATATTCCAGTAGAGAAAGGCAAAGTTAGAAAGATGTGGCATATGGTATACAAACTATTAAAAACGTGTTTTCTTTTACATCAAATGGCCCCTGAAAGCTCTGGTGCTTAAATGTAAGATACACTCACCGGCCACTTTATTAGGTACCCCATGCTAGTAACGGGTTGGACCCCCTTTTGCCTTCAGAACTGCCTCAATTCTTCGTGGCATAGATTCAACAAGGTGCTGGAAGCATTCCTCAGGGAGTTTGGTCCATATTGACATGATGGCATCACACAGTTGCCGCAGATTTGTCGGCTGCACATCCATGATGCAAATCTCCCGTTCCACCACATCCCAAAGATGCTCTATTGGGTTGAGATCTGGTGACTGTGGAGGCCATTTTAGTACAGTGAACTCATTATCATGTTCAAGAAACCAATTTGAAATGATTAGAGCTTTGTGACATGGTGGAAGTAGCCATCAGAGGATGGGTACATGGTGGCCATAAAGGGATGGACATGGTCAGAAACAATGCTCAGGTAGGCCGTGGCATTTAAACGATGCCCAATTGGCACTAAGGGGCCTAAAGTGTGCCAGGAAAACATCCCCCACACCATTACACCACCACCACCAGCCTGCACAGTGGTAACAAGGCATGATGGTTCCATGTTCTCATTCTGTTTACGCCAAATTCTGACTCTAACATCTGAATGTCTCAACAGAAATCGAGACTCATCAGACCAGGCAACATTTTTCCAGTCTTCAACTGTTCAATTTTGGTGAGCTCTTGCAAATTGTAGCCTCTTTTTCCTATTTGTAGTGGAGATGAGTGGTACCCGGTGGAGTCTTCTGCTGTTGTAGCCCATCCGCCTCAAGGTTGTGCGTGTTGTGGCTTCACAAATGCTTTGCTGCATACCTCGGTTGTAACGAGTGGTTATTTCAGTCACTGTTGCCCTTCTATCAGCTCGAACCAGTCTGGCCATTCTCCTCTGACCTCTGGCATCAACAAGGCATTTCCGCCCACAGAACTACCGCTCACTGGATGTTTTTTCTTTTTCGGACCATTCTCTGTAAACCCTAGAGATGGTTGTGCGTGAAAATCCCAGTAGATTAGCAGTTTCTGAAATACTCAGACCAGCCCTTCTGGCACCAACAATCATGCCACGTTCAAAGTCACTCAAATCAACTTTCTTCCCCATACTGATGCTCGGTTTGAACTGCAGGAGATTGTCTTGACCATGTCTACATGCCTAAATGCACTGAGTTGCCGCCATGTGATTGGCTGCTTAGAAATTAAGTGTTAACGAGCAGTTGGACAGGTGTACCTAATAAAGTGGCCGGTGAGTGTATATATTTTTTGTTTGTCTTTCAATGTAGCCTGTAGCCAACTTTTTGTAACCTTTTACAAAAGATTTGCAACATTCCTATACAATGGTAAAAACCCAGCTTTGAGTAAATTAGTATTTTGTTTCAATAAATAAAATAAAATAAAATAAAATAAAATAAATAAATAAAAAATATTTTACAATAAAATGTTTAACATTGCTTTTAGTGAATTTGTATTTTATAGCAATAAATAAAAATGAAATAATAAAATAAATAAAATAAAATAAAATAAATGAAACGAAATGAAATGAAATGAAATGAAATTAAATTAAATTAAATTAAATTAAATTAAATTAAATTAAATTAAATTAAATTAAATTAAATTAAATTAAAATTAAATTAAAATAAAATAAATAAAAATAATTTTACAACAAAATGTTTAACATTTTTGTAAAACCCCTGCTTTTAGTGAATTTGTATTTTATAGCAATAAACAGAAATGAAATAATAAATTAAAATAAAATAAAATAAAATAAAATAAAAATAATTTTACAATAAAATGTTTAACATTTTTGTAAAACCCCTGCTTTTAGTGAATTTGTATTTTTAGCAATAAAATAATATAAAATAATAAAATAAAATAAAATAAAATAATAAAATAAAATAAAATAAAATAAAATAAAATAAAATAAAATAAAATAAAATAAAATAAAATAAAATAAATGAAACGAAATGAAATGAAATGAAATGAAATGAAATGAAATGAAATGAAATGAAATGAAATGAAATGAAATGAAATTAAATTAAAATAAATAAAAATAATTTTACAATAAAATGTTTAACATTTTTGTAAAACCCCTGCTTTTAGTGAATTTGTATTTTATAGCAATAAACAGAAATGAAATAATAAAATAAAATAAAGTAAAATAAAATATAAAATAAAATAAAATAAAAATAATTTTACAATAAAATGTTTAACATTTTTGTAAAACCCCTGCTTTTAGTGAATTTGTATAGTTTTGGACCAGTGTTTATTTTGTAGCTATTGATCAATTAATATTTCCAATACATTAAAACAATCTATTTAATGGTTGAATGTAATAAATACAGTCAGCATTACAGTACTTTGTCATCTTTAAAAAAAAAACAGACAACCACAGCACAAACAGTCACTGAAAATCTTGCTCGTCCGGTAGAAAAGCAGAGAGGAGAAAGCTCTCATGACCTCCTCCTCTTCCTCTGCCCTTCACCTCTCTGCATATCAAGAAAGAAACCAACACAATTTCCCTTCCGTTATGAGACTGATGCATACAATTTGAGACCCAGTCAACCTTGCCATATCTTACTGCTTACCCCAGCCAAATGAAGACCAAATCCTTTTCAGGGGTCTTTCTTTCCATGAATTTATTCCCACTCAGAAAGACACTCATCAAGTTTACAATATGGCTTCTTATCAGCAGCGATACATACTGTGAAATGACTCTAGACCCTTGGACATTTACTCTTATTTTTTATTTTTTTTTGCCATCTCCGTCAGAGATTGAAAATGTTGAAAGTATTTGGGTGTAATATATTTCTCTATATGTATGGTATATAACCAAACAACAAAATAACAGCACTTTGTCTCACAAATTCATGAATAAATCCTGAATCCACAAATAATTTGGACACATAAACATTTAACGTATCTAAACAGGGTTATTACAGTTAACAAAAACTAAAACCATAAGAAACAAAATATTATTACTGTTATTTGAAATAAAAATGTTAACTAAAAAAAAAAAAAAAAAAAAACTTAATCTTATTTTGTTCCCTAAAATTTCAGATTTGTTGTATAACTTGATGTACTAAAATAACACAAACTAAAACTGAAATAAAAATTATTAACAAATATGTAGACATATAAAACAATAAATAATAAATAGGACAAAAACACCCCGAAAAAGTGAAAAACAAAAATAAAAACTCATTCAAAACATTTAAAAAAGAGCTACAAAACTATTTCAGTGATACTACTAACACTGCATCTAACATGTAAACTATTTAAGTATGAACAACTTTACAGGCGTACAAATGTTTAAAAGTTCACCTAAAGCCCTCCATTACAAGAAGTCCAAGAACTTGTTTGGAGAAAGTGAAAAGTATCATTGAAGTTCGACTCCAAAGACCTCGGGCACAAGGCCAGGCACAGACTCAAAATACATCTGGTATCTCTGCGTGCTACACAGCTTGGAAAGCTTCCTTTGCATGTGATTGAGATGTTGATACATCCAAAAGGTTGCTGAATTTGACAGCAACTCAATATAACAAATAGTAATTAGTGGTCCTTGCTAAGGCAAGATTCGCTATTACTATTCCTCATCCGTACGGATAGGGACTTGCACTGCTCCAAACCCTAATTATTAAACTTGTTGAAATGCAGACAACAGCTATTGCTTTACCAAAGGATCAGACTGACAATTTTTCATCCAGCAGGCAATAAAGTGGCAAAGAAATCTCTTCGGCCCTGTTTACACCTGGTATTAAGATGCGTTTTGTTCGATCGGATCACAAGTGGACGAGGGAGACACATACCCGTTTACACTAGGTGTTTTAATCCGGTGTTTAACCCATTTCTGTCCTGATTTCTTCGAGGGGAGAGTCAATGTACAGTATGGGCTTTTTCAGATCTTTCTATGTAATGGACAAAATAAGCTTGCGCAATTTACATATGAACACAACCGGAGACAATGAAAAAACACACAGAGAGCATCAGCTTTCGTTTCTGTTCTGACAGCCACAACACCAGCCGAACGCTGTGAGAGTGTGTTAGAAATCTGAAATGGTGAGAGAACATTTTGTTTGGTACGTTTTTTATCTTCAAACCAAACATGGGTCTTCAGCCGAAAAAGTTTAAATCCTTTCTGGCTAGAGCACTTCCTATAATGTTTACGCGTTAGGTCAGTAGACGGAGAGTACGGCCTTTTGTTTCTGTTCGAACGCATTCGACCACATGAGTGTTTACACTACAAAGCAATCCGGTCGAATGTGTTTTCAACTATCTCTGGAAGTGGTCAACCCCGTTCACAGATCAACAGACCCCGTTTACACCTGTATTTCACATCGTCCACTACCAATGCATCTTAATACCAGGTGTAAACAGGGCCAGACTTACATTAAAGAGGAACCTGAGCTACTAATAAATGGTTTCTTTTGACTTTATCTAGCAACCATCTAGAAACCACCTAGAACACCTGCATACATCATGTCATCAACTGAGAAGACCACACACTGTAAAAAATAAACCGTAATTTTTACGGGTAAAAAACGGCAACTTTGGTTGCCAGAACTTTACTGTCAAAAATACGGTAGCAACGTTATTGGTTTTACAGACTTAACTTAAATTTTACAGTAATAAAACGTATTTTGTTATCTGATATAATGTTAATTTCCCGTCCTATTGAAGTATTAATATCTGTTTATTACCAGTGTAATACACTGACAACCACCAATCTCAGCAGTGATGAGAGTCACATGATCAATAAAAGCTCATCACAAGCGGCTCTTCCACAAGAGAATTAATACTATTATAGAAGCTGCACAGTGTAATTCACACTAACACTAAACACCATCATGGTAACATGTTGAAATTTTAAAAATGCAGTAAACATTAATTTAACAACATTAAATATAACATGAAACCCTAATGTACATAACTGATTAGAAAAAGAAAACTATGAAGAAAGTTATTTTAACAAAAATACATCAAATGTAAAGTGTCATGCAGGGAATTGTGGGAATGTCAATTTACGGTTTTTCACTGTAAATTATACAATGAGTTACTCTTTTTCACTTTTTTAGTGAACGGTATTTTACAGTAAAATTACATTAAATGTACCATTAGATCTATCACAGAAAGTTTCCGTACTATATACGGTAAATAACTGTTAACCAATTAACAGTTTTTCACTGTAGCATTTTTACAGTCTTTTACCGTTAAAATCACGATCATTTTTTACAGTGCATAGCAACACCTTGGCAACCTCCCACAATATAGTGGCTTTGTGGCAGAGAGTTTGTCACGGATAAGTGCCAGGGTTATTAGTTAACTAAAACCATATTCACATGTTGATGATTACTAAAACTAAAGCTGAAACTGTTATGAGGTTGGAAGGGTGAAGAAGGGAATGAACCCAATCGCAGACAGTAGTCAAGCACACGGTTTATTATGAACAAAAAGGGAAAACAAAGCCCACGAGGGGGCAAAACAAGACAGGACTAAGGTGACTAACTAGACAAAGATACTGACAAAATACTAGTAGACAAACAATTGATACAAAAAATAGCTCAACAGGACGATTACTCTTGACAGGTTACTCACAAACTTGACACGGATTGACAATGAACCGACACTGGACAGCAAACACGAGGGGATTAAATAGAGACAAACTAATGAGGGAGACAGGTGATAATGGGGAAGCAATAATGACTAAACAAGGATAACAAGGAGGGCGGGGCTAGATGACGACAACACAAGCACATGGCCCAACAAGGCCATGTGTTTGTACATAAAACATGGGTCTGTCATGATCCTGCCTCAAGACTTAAAGAAAGACAAGAACTAGATGGCAGAATCATGACAGAACCCCCACCTTAAGGAGCGGCTTCCAGACGCTCCTCAAGGGGACATCCAACACGGGACATGACAGACTGTGACAAAGACACAAACCAACAATACATGACAAATAACAATAAAGACATACACGAATAAACAATAGCAGGGTTGGGATGACAAATAAAAAATAACAGACAAGGAAGGGGGGTGGAGGGAACACAGAGTTCATGTAGAAATGTTCAGAGTGGATAGGTGGACTGGGGCTCTTGGGTACATGGGAAGGAAGTTTAGGACATGGAACACGGGGTGATCTGTTTGCGGAGTCACGAGGGGAGGCTTTAGGGAAAACAGTCCGGGATCGAGTGCGGACAGGGCGGACCGGGGAAACACATGGGGTCTTGGGAACAGTGGAAGTCACAACAGGGATAGCAACTGGGGGTACAGCGAACGACGGAGACAAAGCAGGACTCATGACGGGAAGTGTGGTAGGAGATCGTAGAGGGGAAACTGGGACAGAGCTCACCGAAGAGGACTTTGATCCCACGTTCAACATCTCCGACTTGGGTGCGGTGTTCTCAGCTGCAGTCTGGGGTACGGCGCTCACTGCAGCTGTCTGGGGTACGGCACTCACTGGAGCTGTCTGGGGTACGGCACTCACTGCAGCTGTGGACTCGGGACAGGGCAAAATGACAGGACTGACAGGGACTTCTAGGATCTTGACAAGGGTCTTTAGGTATTCGGACAAAGTTTCAGCGGCGACGAGGACAGGCATGCCTTGACGAGCAGAAACAGACCGCAAAACACTTTCGGCAGCTAAATCGGCCTCGGCCCTCTCTGCAGCGCTCACAACTGTAGGTTCAGGAATAACGTTTACTGCTGCAGTGGGCTCTGGGACAGCGTTCACTGCTGCAGCGGGCTCTGGGACAGCGTTCACTGCTGCAGCGGGCTCTGGGACAGCATTCACTGCTGCAGCGGGCTCCGGGACAGCATTTACTGCTGCAGCGGGCTCTGGGACAGCATTCACTGCTGCAGCGGGCTCTGGGACAGCATTCACTGCTGCAGCGGGCTCTGGGACAGCATTCACTGCTGCAGCGGGCTCTAGGACAGCATTCACTGCTGCAGCGGGCTCTAGGACAGCATTCACTGCTGCAGCGGGCTCTGTGACAAAGTTCACTGCTGCAGCGGGCTCTAAACCAGGCAGAGACGAAGGACGGGAGGCTCCCTTCCTCCTCCTCTTTCTCCTAGGTCGCGGTGCCGAGACCGTAGTTGGACTAGTGACCGGTTGAAGGATCTCCACGGGGACCGTAGCAGTCTCTGGGAAGACAGTCCCAGGAGGGGTAGACTCCGTCGAAGAGGACTCCGATGCCGACTCCCATGACAGCCGTCTTCCCCGCTTTCCGCGAAGAGTTGTAACTGTGGATGACGCCTCGGGAGTCGAGGTGGAAAGAGTCCGGTCCCCCAACGTAGCCACGGCAAGAACGTGACCCTCCGGGATCACGGGGAGCAAGCCAGGTGATGGCGACACGGTGGCACTCGGCGGGTCTTTCCGCGACAAACAGACCACCATATCCCGGAACGGACGACGGACCAGCTTCTCCCATTCAGCCAGAGGGGGAGGATCATTGAGGCCCGCAATGAAGTAGCAATTTAAGAGGCTTTCAGGTAAGAGAAACCTCCCCTCATCCACGAGCCGGGCATACTCGTTCAAAGACAGCTCTCCCTGGGGGGGAATCGAAAGCTTGCAACTCCTTGAATCGGAAACAGTCTTGAGCCACCAATCTTCTAGAGGGTCCGACTGGCACTTGATGGGCGAGGACATACTGTCTGCTGGGTTCGGTTCTGGTCGGTTCATTCTGTTATGAGGTTGGAAGGGTGAAGAAGGGAATGAACCCAATCGCAGACAGTAGTCAAGCACACGGTTTATTATGAACAAAAAGGGAAAACAAAGCCCACGAGGGGGCAAACAAGACAGGACTAAGGTGACTAACTAGACAAAGATACTGACAAAATACTAGTGATGGGCAGATCGAGGCTTCGTGAAGCAATGAAACAGTTGAACCAAATGGTCCATATTGTTTCGAGGCTTCGAATCAATCCGACACCCGTCTCCACGGTGACACCTAGTGGTCACTTGCAGGTGTTGATCTGAAACAACCTTGACGAGCCATAATTTTTTTTTTTTTTTTTTATTATTGTACTTTTCTAATATGTGAATATTGTAACCTATAGGCTCCTCACATGTGCATAATGTTATTTTGGTCCTGCAAAATGAATATTAATAAAATAAATCAAGCCACAATGTCTCACTTTTTTACATATTTGTATTCAAAAATATTAATTTCTCTGCTGTGGAAGGACTTAGCCTACTTCTTTTTTTACAGATAATTTCTCCAGCCTTTGAAAAAAATCCTCTCACAAGGGACACTTGTTGCTGGCATGCAAAGATATTTTTTAGCTAATACATACAAATGAGGAAAGATTACTGTTCTCTCTTTCCAGTAAGTTAGTGGATCATGAGTTCTGGGCAAATACGCATCATTGATGTATTTTTTCACTTCCACTGTGGCATCAGCTGTAGCATTGTGTATCATCTGGGTTTGATGGATACGAGTATCAAAAAGTTCCCATAAACTGTCCTGTGTTTCAACTGGATGATGTATTGTTGCAGTAGGCGAGCTGCCGATCACAATACACTGCACATCTTACTTTATTTGGGGTTTCTAAATGGAAATGCTCCCACACCACAGATGTACGGCATCTCTTCTGGGGAGCCTCCATTTTATCTATCTATCCAAATCTATCTAGATATGTATCTCTAATCTATGTAATTAGATAGAAGGAGATTCGCCTGGACCCGATGACAATGCAGTGCTGAAGTATCCACTATCCTCTCCCTATGGAGGATCCCTTTCCCACTCTACAGATAAAGCGCTGTGAATTCCGGCTCGCGTACCCCGAAGTGATAAAATAAAACAAAATTCTGTATCAAAATTTATAGGCAAGAAAAGTAGCTTGTTTAGGCTGGGTTGTATGAATTACAAACCTGCGCACATATTTTAAAAAGCACATAACTATAGAATTCTGAATGAGCATGTGAACGCCGTCAGCGTTAATCACAGGTTCGCGTTTAAAGTCTGATCATTTCGACGGAGGTGAATCAATCAAAGTTAACTTTAGCTGGAAGTAACATTATTCAAGAACCGCTATAACGCCAAAACAATCTGTTACCTTAAATTATATGTTTATCTCTGTAAAGCTGCTTTGAAACAATTCATTGTTAAAAGCGCTATATAAATGAAGATGACTTGACTAATTAGATATATGTATCTACAATCTATCTATGTATTTAGATATGTATATAATATGTATCTATAATCTATCTATGTATTTATATATGTAGCCTATCTTTAATCTATCTATATATGTATCTATTAATCTAGCTGTCTATATATATTTATATCTATGTATCTATTAATGTGTCATATGTATAGGCCTACTCTGTGTCTCTAGCCTATCAGTCAATGTGTTGTGTAAATTTAAATGTAAGCCTAAATATAACTAAACAAATCGCACTATATCACCAAAAATCCGCTATCTCAAAATCAAACTCCTCTCACAAAAACCCACGAGGTCAATATGCGTTGATTTCACTTTTATACAGATGTGCGATTGTGTGGTCTGTTCCCGACCGTGTCAATCAAACGCTGATTCGGCGGATCACACCTGATGAAACACTTAGTGAAACACTTCGAGGCTTCGTTTGGCCATAGTCATGTGACATGGGTGTTTTGAATCACGCTTCGAATCAGTGTTTCGAAACATCTGCGCTTCGGGATCTCGCAAAGCTTCGGAATGACTGTTTCACGGCAGCCATCCCTACAAAATACTAGTAGACAAACAATTGATACAAAAAATAGCTCAACAGGACGATTACTCTTGACAGGTTACTCACAAACTTGACACGGATTGACAATGAACCGACACTGGACAGCAAACACGAGGGGATTAAATAGAGACAAACTAATGAGGGAGACAGGTGATAATGGGGAAGCAATAATGACTAAACAAGGATAACAAGGAGGGCGGGGCTAGATGACGACAACACAAGCACATGGCCCAACAAGGCCATGTGTTTGCACATAAAACATGGGTCTGTCATGATCCTGCCTCAAGACTTAAAGAAAGACAAGAACTAGATGGCAGAATCATGACAGAAACAAAAATGAATAAAAAACAATACCATGAAACAATATAACCCAACAAAATTGCCAAATCTTCAACTAAAAATACATAAATATATAATAAATAAATATAATAAAATATAGAAATTAATAAAAAATATTAATAAAAACTATTCCAATGATACATAAGCTCACATTTTATTCGGAAAATGTAAAACATTTTTAGCTGAACTACACTGGAATTTAACAATAACAATTTGTATTTCATCTTTACCAACCAAATATTTATAAATCGACATGAGCACAAACCTCCCACGTCGTTCTAAAAATGAGTGATTAGTGTATAGCCTATATGCAAATATTTACAGTCATTTGTGTCTCAAACACTAGTTTGAAACAAGCAGAAGCCCACTCATGTTGCTTCAGCATTTGGTCTGCCAGTGCAGGGAGAGCCAGCTTGACATCACTGCCAACTGTGTCGTCTCGCCCATATCCTCAGATCCTTCCCATCAACGCCGGAGATGAATCAACTCAAGGTGCTGTCTAATCTGGCTTAGAGAATGAAGAGTGAAGATACAAACAGGCAGAACGGAGGAGTAAAAGAGAAAGCAACAAAATTACAGCAAGATGCAGAAATGTCAGCTCTAGATCTCAGGTTTGTGCTGGTTCAGCTAGTGAGGTCTATCTGTTGAAATTGGTTCTGTGTAGTGTTATAGATCTCAATATGAACTCGAATATTTCTCATCAAATCCTCCCATTATCAACAAATATGCTATCCACACTCATTTATAGCTCTATTAGCCTACTTTATGTCAATAATCGTCTCATTTGTGTCTATTTTTTATTTCTTCTAAGGACATTTTAGGAGAAACATAAGACAAAGATCATGCTCAAATGAAGTTTGGTGAGCTATGAAACAGCAATAAAATGTCCCTCTGGGATACGTTGATGACTGGTCATCTTCAGCATCAGGACATGCAAGAGTTAACATGCTATTTCGGGCATATATTGCTCCTGGCACACACAACGTCAAAATCAATTCCCAGCACATTCAAACACAACTCCTGTGGTCAGCGGACTCGAGCGCTGATTTAACAGGCATTCAGGAGTTAAGCAGAGCATAAGTGGCCATCTATCTGTGTGCCCAGTCTTTACGATGGAGCTTGGGAGGTGTATTTTTCTCAATCAGAGGAGACAGCCATGTGGTCAGAGGAGAGGCACAGATGGAGGGGAGGGATGTTGGAGACCACAGCACTGAATCTCCCTGCTGGGAACTACAGGAGACTAACAGCCAAATCAAAAAACAAAAAAAAAGGACAAAGCAAAACACCGTTTAAAGAGCGACATTTTCAGCTCACAGCCCTAACTACAACATCGACTTACTGATTGCATTGACTTCTGTAACCTATTAATATTAGGAAGATGTGTCTTTTTGTTAGTAGTAGAGCATGCAACGTCAACTTTGGATCAATATATAAAACTCAAATATTATCCTTCTGTTTTATTCATTACGATCACAATCATTGACTGTTCATGTTCACTGTGTCTGCTTAAATACCTAAGCTTTACTAAACACATAACTTGTACCATCTCTTTTTCTACATTTTATTTTTTGACCTTTTTCTTATTGATAGGACAATACAGGAACATATGGATGAAAAGGGAAGGAAAATCTATATGCTGTCAAGATAGAAAGATGATAGATAGATAGATAGATAGATAGATAGATAGATAGATAGATAGATAGATAGATAGATAGATAGATAGATAGATAGATAGATAGATAGATAGATAGATAGATAGATAAACTGTAAAAAATTATCGTGATTTTAACGGTAAAAGACTGTAAAAATGCTACAATGCAAAACTGGTTAACAGAAAGTTTCCTTACTATATATGGTAAATAACTGTGATAAATCTAACGGTACATTTAATGTAATTTTACTGTAAAATACCGTTAAATTTACAGTTTTTGAAAGTGAAAAGAACAACTCATTGTATGTGAAAAACTGTAAATTGACATTCCCACAATTCCCTGCGTGACACTTCACATTTGTTTATTTTTGTTGAAATAACAATGTTTCTTCTTAGTTTTCTTAGTTCTTTTCTAATCAGTTATGTACATTAGGGTTTTATGTTACATTTAATGTTGTTAAATTAATGTTTATTGCATTTTTAAAATGTCATGTGTTATCATGATGGTGTTTAATGTTTGTGCGAATAACACTGTGCAGCTTCAATATAATAGTATTAACTTTCTTGTGGAAGATTGCTTGTGATGAACTTTAATTTATCATGTGACTCATCACTGCTGTGATGATTGTTGGTTGTCAGTGTATTACAATGGTACAAAACAGATATTAATACTTCAATAGGTTGGTAAATTATCAGTATATCAGATAATAAATTACGGTTTATTACTGTAAATTTTAAGTTAAGTCTGTAAAACCAAAAACGTTGATATCGTATTTTTGACGGTAAAGTTCTGGTAACCACAGCTGCCAGTTTTTTTTTCCGTAAAAACAACGGGATTTTTTTTACAGTGTAGATAGATAGAGAGATGTGTAAATAAATGAATAATAAATACTTGTAAAGTTAATTATTATTTAGTTAATCTCAAATGTTTTTTTATTCTTAAACCAAATTATAGTTGGTTTTGAATTCAAAATGCCTCATAATGAAGACAGTGAATATCACTGGATTCATACTAACTATGACAGTAAAGGTGTTAAAGGTCAAAGGTCTTAGAAATGACCTTTACTGAATCCCCTGGATTTGTTGTGTGCCTGGGTTTTGTTTGCTGAGCACTAGCTTGTAAAATCCAACTTCAAACACTGACACGCAGCAGATCTGCGGCATTTGCAAAAGGACGAGTTCAAATCCAGCTCTCTTTTATTATCCCGATAAGGGGGATGTGTTTGGTGTTCCTGAAAATAACAAATGCTCAGCAAGATACTGAATGTAAAGAGGTGTTTTATTCATGAAACTACCAAGAGCAGCGCTTCCTTGCACTTAAAATATTGCAAAATGAACTAACTTTATCCCGATATACCTGGAGTGGATGATAACGCACTTAAACCGATATGCAAAGCAAATCACAACAAGCTTTTTCCCCCCGGTGAACTGCCTGTGGTCTTAGTTTACCTGACAGCCTGTGACTGCAGTACCATTGTACGTGACATCTTTACATTTATAGGGATAAAGGGAGGTTAGGGCTGGAGATAAGACTCCAGTGTGTGTCACCCTTGAATGTTAAACTGAATTGCCAAAAAAAAAAAAACAAGAGAGAGAGAGAGAGAAATAAAGTGCATGGTCTGATCTTTTTATGCATCACATTGCGCCTCACCTCTAAAATCAGAGGAAATAGAAGTGGAAAATAAATAGAGAAAAGTGGATTTGTCTGGATTTCCCCACTCAGAGTGTGTTCTCATCCATTACATTTATGTAAAGACTCCATGAACTCAAAATTAGTTTTGCATCTTACAGTCCATATCTGTAGCTATGCTGGTGTGCTTATAAATGTTGCAGAATTATTTCACTGTCTATGTATTTGAAAATCAGTATTTTCATTCTAGGGAAAAGGAGCAAAATTCAATGATTCTTGTTATAAAGCACAATGAAGGGTTTTTGTCCAATCAAATTTGGACACTGCACAAACAAACACTTTTTTGGTAACACTTTACTTGAAAGGGTGTATAAGACTGACATGACACCTTCATAATCTTGACATGACACATGTTATGCATATGAAGGAGGTTTTCTGCATGTTTATAACAACTGTCATTAAGTGTCATTCGCTGAATTATGAAAATTTTAAAGCAAATATGACATTGTTTGAGATTTCTTTGTTATGACAACTTGACAAAAAACAATTTATCATAACCTGTCGTTGTCTTTGTCATGACAACTACACATTACTAAGACAACACAACCTGTCATGAATATGTCATCAACATGACATAGCAGATTAATTATCAAATTTAAGAAACCACTTAGCTTTATTGGTTAACATTACATTAAACTGTCAGGTGGTTTGTTTTGACATTGGCTGTCATGAGGCCATTATAGCATTTTAATGACAAATTCAATATGTACCACTGTAGTTGAGGTCAAGAAAAATATTCATGATACAGTTATAATGGCCTCATGACAGCCAATGTCAAAACCACCAAACACATGACAGTTTAATGTAATGTTAACCCATAAAGCTAAGTGGTTTCTTAAGTTTGATAAGTAATCTGCTATGTCATGTTTATGACATATTTATGACAATTTGTCTTGGTAATGTCAAATTGTCACTACCAAGACAGGTTATGGTGTATTGGTTTATATCAAGTTGTCATAACAAAGACATCTCAAACAATGTCATATTTGCATTGAAAATGTCACAATTAAGCGAATGACACTTAATGACAGTTGTTATAAACATGCAGAACACCTCCTTCATATGCATAACATGTGTCATGTCACGATTATGAAAGTGCCATATCAGACATTATGCAGACCCCTTTAAGTGAAATGTTACCCACTTTTCTTGGTTTTGTCAATACAAAATGTCATTGAAAGCTCATTTCCACATTTCTTAAAAAGTTATCCAAATAAATTGTTAAACAAATAAACAAGTAAATACATCTTTAATGATAAAAGTTATTCAAATTCAAAATGTGTCCATTTAAATATTTTTTTTCGTGAAACTTGCTGATGGGCCACTCTTAATGCCACGTTGGGCCTCATTTATGAATCATAGGGACAAATATTTGTCTGAATAATTAGTACAATTCTTTCATTAACATTTTAAATAAGAAATGTTTTATAACCGATTTACACTAAAATTCATTCTGCTCATCTTTCATGAATTAGGCCCAGTGTTTTTCTTCCTTATTGATGGGAAATATGGATGACAAAATGATAATGCACTAAAGATATTATTTCTCACTACAATGCAATTGAATAACACTGTGAGGCCACAACACATGCTGCAGATTATTGATGCCATTTAAAGTGATGATAAAGCAAAAATGCAAATCACAAAAACAAAATAAAATCTCAAGTCACATATAATATTTAATCTTTTTTAATCTATTTACAGTATTTGATCCTGAAAATATCGATTGAACTTCTTCGCTTACATTTTAAAACATTGTTAAAGTGCATTTCTTTCTTTCTTTTATTTTATTAATGAATATCTCTGCTGCCAGTCCTGGATGTCTTATGGACCTGAAATATCCACAACAGTAAAAGTCCACAACAGTAAAAAGCTGTGGATCAGGGAGACAATCTGTGATGTGATGAATTCGTCATAATCAAATGTGTTCTAGTAGTCTTGTACATGTTTACAAGGCCTTGAGGAGTCCTCATTAGAAAGTTCTCTTACGAGAGGTTCTCTCGTATTGCGTAAGTTTAGCTTACGCTACGGGAAAGATTCATCTTCTCGAGATATTGAAGCCAAAAAATTATCCTTAATTTTGTATTCATTGTCAACGCAGTGCAGCAGCTAGCAGACCTAGAGCAGGCCATCTCGCGTGCTTATTGGCTGCCCTGCATGCATCTGCTGCAGCCTACCAGTGAGCCCCGCGTGACGTCACACCCAATGAAGGGCGCTCGCGCCTTCATAGCGTCATAGCCCGCCAGAATGGGCGTGGCTTAGCGTATATAAGAAGGGGCTCGTAGGCTGAATTCCCTGATTTTTCGACTCTTCAGCGAGCTCTCCGCATCGCTGGATCTGAGAGAAGCCACCGCCGCCGTCGAACAGCGAACAGCCAGCTTAGGACAGCGCTGAGGAAGCCGGCCGTCTTCGCCACCTTCAGCCATCCGTGCGAGCTACGCTATCCGGCGACGTATCCTTTTACATTGCATTCTAAAAGAGCTATTTCTAAAAGAGCGCGAGCGTCTTTTTAAAGATGCCTCGCACTTCCTGCGGCTCGTGCAGAGCCCCGCTCAGCGTTGGAGACCGCCACGTGATCTGCGCTCTCTGCCTGGGCCTGGAACATGCAGAGCTCGCCCTCGCGTCCGGGGGCTGCGAGCTCTGCGAAGCGCTTCCGCTGTCGACCCTACGGGCTCGACTCGAAGTCTTTAACCCGGATGCAGCCGCTCCGCCCTCCGGGGGACCGCGCAGGAAGAAGCGCCGTTCCCTGAGGCAGCCGGAGCCCGTGGCCACAGCGACGCGCTCGCCGGAGGATCTCCCTCGAGCCTCGCTTTCGCCCTCCCCGCCTCCCCTCCCCGACGCGCAGCTGCCGCTCACGAGCCTCACTGCCGTCGCGTCTGAGGAGGAGGCCGAGGAACATGCCACGAGAGACTGCTGCTCCATCCTGGCATCGGACAGCGAGGAATGGTCGCTTCACTCCGGCTCCTCGTCGATCCAGGAATCCAGCCGTTCCCGCGTTGGAGCTGACGCGGAGCTTATGCGCCTGCTGACGCAGGCCGTCGACCGCCTCGGGCTCGAGTGGTCGCTGCCGAAGGAACCCGCGCCGAACAGGCTCGACGGCTGTTTCCTTCAAAGCCGCCGCCGTGCAGCTTCAACGAGCAGGCCCGCTCCTTTCCTGCCGGAACTTCATACGGAGCTAACGAAGTCCTGGAATGCACCATTCTCCTCGAGACTTCAGTCCCAGGCCTCCGCGTCGCTCTCCCAAGTGGACGGCGCCGCCGAGAAGGGATACACGGCTATTCCCGAGGGGCGGCAGTGGCTCAGTGGTTCATGTGGGTTGTCTACAAACCAGAAGGTTGGTGGTTCAATCCTCGGTTCCACCTGACCAAGTGTCGAGGTGTCCATGAGCAAGACACCTAACCCCCAGCTGCTCCCGACGAGCTGGATGGCGCCTTGCATGGCTGCCGTCGCCCGTCGGTGTATGAATGAGAGAGTGAATGGGTGAATGTGAGGCAAATTGTGAAGCGCTTTGGTGGCCATTGGGTCAGTGAAAGCGCTATATAAATGCAGTCCATTTACCATTCCCCCTGTGGAAGAGACGGTCGCAGCGCACCTTTGCCCGCCCTCCGCGAGATGGCGGTCTCGGTCAGCCCTCCCGTCTAAAGCCTGCAGAGCCACGTCCGCCTTGGTCGGCCGCGCATATGCCGCCTCCGGCCAGGCCGCGTCTGCTCTCCACTCCATGGCTGTGTTACAGATCCTGCAAGCCGACCTCCTCCGTGAATGGGACGAGAAGGGCCGGGATCCAGCTGCGGTTACAGATCTGAGAAGCGCGACGGATCTCTCTCTCCGCGCCACCAAAACCGCAGCTCAGGCTATCGGACGAGCCATGGCCGCGTTGACTGTAACAGAGAGGCATCTCTGGTTGACGCTCGCGGATATGAGGGAAACTGAGCGAGCCACCTTCCTGAACGCGCCGCTCTCCCCCACTGGTCTCTTCGGCCCAGCGGCCCAGCTCAACGGTCAACGAAGTGCAGAAGACCACGCAGGCCATGAATCTCTTCCTGCCGCGACGCTCGAGCTCCGCTACAGGCCGCTCTCGCGAGAAACAAAGCCAGCCTCCTGTACGAGCTAACACCCAGCGTCCAGCACAACCCCAGCCTTCGCAGCGACGTCAGGGCGGCCGCCTAGGTCGCGCTCAGACAGCCGTCACAGACCGCCGCCCCCCAGGGGGCCTCGGCAGAAGATCACGCTGAAGTCTGAGCACGCGAAATCCTCCTAACAAAGAGAGAGAAAAGACGCGCGTGTCCCGCCGCGGCCGGACCGCCGTCGAAGCTTATTTCGCTGTCAGTCCCCTTCAGTCAGGCTACTGCAGTGGTTCATTTAGCAGCCAACGAGCCGGTTTGTCCACCCTCTCGCCTGCTCACAAACGCCGTATTCACGGCGACCCAGAGAAATCTCAAAAAGAGTATTATGTCCGGTCCGGCTCACGCCGTCAGTGTTCTAAGTGTAGTGAAAGTGCCCACCTCCCAGTGTTCACCCCTACACACAAGCACATCAAATATCGTGTCACCCACAGAGCACACTCTCATAAAGCGCAGAAAAGCCGCTCGAGTGTTGAATGTAAGAAATGTGTCCACAGTGTTGTGCCCACTATCTGCCCGCTCTGTTACACGGTCAAGACAGCAGGGGTGGTAAGTAATGAAGTAAAAATACTTCGTTACTTTACTTAAGTATTTTTTTCGGGGATCTGTACTTTACTTGAGTATGTTTTATTTGCATCTACTTTCACTTTTACTCCACTACAATTGTAAGGACAAAGTTTACTTTTTACTCCAATACATTTCCCCATGCCCGCTCCAAGTATTTATTACACTGGCTTTCCAAACCAATGAAAAACTTGTTTTTCTTTTTTAAAAAAGAGCGCGCAAGCTCTTTGCCAGTATACGCTCACATAGCAGTCAGTCAGTTCACCATTGACCGCAGAAACCGGTGAAGGTGCAGCTCTCGCTGCCAGCAATGATCCCAAGATTTCCGACAGGGATCACCCATGGCCATATATCAATGATATGTTCGAATTCACTGAAGTCAAGGGAGATTAATATCGGCTGAAATGTCTTCTTTGCCTGCCACGGGTGAATTAAATTTCAGCATTCAAAACTTCACCCTCAAATCTGAGAAAACATATTGAGGTGAGTTGACGTTAAAGCAACACTAAAGAAGTTTTTTTACCTTAAAATAATGTTTCCAAAATCGTTTCAGTGGTTCATCAAGTCGTAACAGGGTGAAAGGCACTTCTGCCTTAGCTTTGTGGTCCTATATCTGCTAGAACCACACTATATAAGTTTGCCAGATCGGGTCGCGTTTCTGTAGTTTGAATGAGACGTAAGAAAACTACAAATTTGACTTGCTTTACGGCAGTGTTTCTCAAACTTTTTCTGCCATTCCCCACTTTGAAGGTAGGGAAGGGTTCGTGCCCCACCTGTCCTCATGCAATCGCCCCAACAAAATGTTAATAAACTAAGCTTTAAGTTAAAATGTATTTTATTAACATGACATTTTAAAAACATAAACATGACAGTAGATAAAAATAATAATGCAATTGTGTTTGTATTTTGCCTCCGATAACATCAAATTCAGAAACGGAGAAAATAAAAGTGTGGACTAAATGTGCTTTGCTTTATTTTGTCACTTCGCAAACTGCATCCAAAAAGAACAAACAAAATTGAAAAAGAATAATAAAAATCTCAGGGTTTTTCCTGGCTCAAAACGAGGCAGAGGTGGTAAAATCAAAATAATGTACGTATTTTAGGTATTTTTATAATAATAATTGTATTTTGTATTTTTCGAAGACTATCATATAAGCTACTGTGTTTCCCACAGTATTTTGTGTGTGGTGTGGACCTCTGCACCCCTGGGGGGGGTCCACGGGCATGCTCCCCGGAAGAAAAGTTTGTACGTTTTAAAGATAAATTCATAAATATGGTGCACTTTGAAAGTTCAAAATTAAGTGATTAACTAATTTAGTGTCTGCAATGAGCCTGTTTTTTAGTAGGCTACACATATTTTCTGAACCAGAAAATCGCCGCTCACCGCTTGACATCACAACTATTCAGTGTTTTCAAACACATAATGTTTATTTTAGGTTTTAGACATTTAAATTCACATAAGTAAGTTATTAAAAAAGCAATACATTTAGAGTTTGTCAAATACACACTAATGTCTATGGAAGCGGGAATAATAATTATTTCCATTACAATTAGATGACACGTATTATTCATATCAAATACACATCGTGTAAGTAAATTTCAAGTTTACTCTATGCTTCTCTCAGTTCACCAGCCACTTACTTTCATACTTTCATTTCGAGAGAAGTGGATAAATTGACGTTTGTTAAATCCAACAGATCCGATTCTCTAAAATCCGGCATAAACTAACGCCCATCGCGTATAGCTCAACTAAGGTGTTTAAACAACAAAACACATCCACTTGCTCATATTTGACAATCTGAATATCAGATATTTCCTGCTATAGCCAACACATTTGTGAAATAAAAGCAGATAATCAGTCATTCAGCATGGCTGCGGTGTGACAAGCAATGACGCTTCACCATGGAAACCATAAAGGGATACGATCTAAATAACGGGCGCCTCTAAAAACTTTTAAACTTACGCGTGAAAAGGTTAAGTAAGGCTTCCATTTAAATGTGTCGTTGTTTTGTTTTGAGTTTATGCTCAATAAATAAAGGAATTAATAGAGATGGGCACAACAATTACCACATTTTCTCCCGTTTGTCGCGCCCCACTTGTCATGTTTCTATTCCCCACCAGTGGGGCGCGCCCCACACTTTGAGAAACGCTGCTTTACGGCAAGCGTTACAATTGGACATTATTCACTCTAAAGCCGGTGCTGGATAAACAGTGGATAAACAGCGAGCATGCGTGCGACAGTAGGCTGTGGTAGGCTAAATTATTTACGACAGCGGTAACGGACAATGCCGCTTCTAACCTGTAGGGGGACCGCAGAGGAAAAGTTCTTTAGTGTTGCTTTAATGTTACTATTGTTAGCCAGGGGATTTCATATTGAAACATGCGTTGTAAACAGCTAGCTAACAAATTCTTAATTGCAGTATCTAATCTTATCATTTGTTCAAATAAAACATTGCATATCACTTCCAAAACAATTGATCTGCATAATTATTGATATTTACAGTTAATTTGAATATTTACTTTTTACTTTCGGTACTTGAGTATGTTTTAAATCAGATACTTTTGTACTTTTACTCAAGTGATGTTTGAATGGAGGACTTTCTACTTTTACTGGATTAATTTTTTATTTAGGTATATATACTTTTACTCGAGTATAACTTTTGAGTACTTTTACCACCCCTGCAAGACAGCAGGTTATGAATGTAAGTCCCGTGCCCGCCAGAGAGCGTTCACGCTTGCTAACACAAACCTCCCCCCGGGCGCCGCCCGCGCGTTTAAGTGTTATCATGAAATGCAGGGCGATAATAAAACGCTCCCCATCCATTTTGATCGGGGCGTCAAATACATGTGTAAGTCTCGTGCCCGCGCAAACGCGCTCACGCTTACAGAACGCTTTTCCGCCCAAAGCGCCGCTCGCGTGTCAAAAAGTGAGGAAAAAAGGTTCCCCATCCCTTATGATTGGGACATCTCACACAAAGCAGCCGGTTTCGGTTTTCAGCGAGCAGCCGTTGCCCAGAACAGAGAGCGCGCGCGCCGCGCTCTCAGCTCCGGTTCAGTTTCACAAGCCCGCGAATGGCGGCGATCTGAACCTGGAGGCCATTCGCCCCCTAGCGGCTCACATAGTTGCGTGGGAATCTATCCCGGGGATTTCGGAATGGGTGCTGAGCACAATAAAGCAGGGCTATACACTTCAATTCATTCGCCGTCCCCCGCGCTTTCGAGCCCGGACCGCGACGATAGTGAATACGGAAGTAGCACACCTACTTCACGCAGAAATAGCAAAGCTGCTGTGCAAAGGGGCTATAGAAAAGGTGCCGCCTTCTCTGAGCGAGTCAGGCTTTTACAGCCGTTATTTTCTCGTACCCAAGAAGGACGGAACCTTCAGACCGATCCTAGATCTGAGACATTTGAACAGGGTGCTTGTGAAAAGACCGTTCAAAATGCTTACGACCAGGAAAATCCTCGCGCACGTTCGCCCGAGGGACTGGTTTATTTCTCTAGATCTGAAGGATGCCTATTTCCAGATTCAGATAATACCCCGTCACAGGCGATTTTTGAGATTCGCCTTCGACGGTCAGGTATATCAATACACCGTCCTGCCGTTCGGCCTGTCTCTGGCACCCCGTACATTTACGAAGTGCATGGACGCGGCGCTCGCCCCCCTGAGAAGTCAGGGGCTGCGGATAATGAACTATCTGGACGATTGGCTGATTTTGGCACAGTCAGAGACGGAGCTGCTGTCTCACAGAACAGTGCTTCTCAGTCACCTGGAAAGCTTGGGTCTCACGGTCAACTGGACCAAGAGCTCATTACTACCCAGCCAGTCAATTTCCTTTTTAGGAATGGAACTGGACTCGGTGACTATGTCGGCTCGTCTATCGGCACAGCGCGCGCTCCGTGTTCGCCACCTAGCCGCGTCTTTCCAAAGGGACAGCTTTCTCCCTTTGAAAACTTTTCAGAGGATGTTGGGCTGTATGGCGTCAGCTGCAGCGGTGCTTCAGCTGGGCCTACTGCGCATGCGCCCGCTCCAACGCTGGCTGAATGCTCGCGCGTCCCGCCGAGCTTGGGTTTCTGGCGGTCAGAAAATCAGAGTGACTCAGACCTGCATAGCGGCTCTGCAGCCCTGGTTAGTGGCCGACTGGTACCAGCTGGGAGTGACGATGGGAACCGTCTCTTATCGGAAAGTCATTTCGACAGACGCGTCCAACTGGGGTTGGGGCGCGCTGTTCGAGGGCAGACCGGTCTTCGGCCAGTGGTCAGACCAAGAGAGGTGTTTTCACATAAACTGTCTGGAAATGATAGCGGTCGAGAATGCGCTGAAGTGCTTCCTCCCGTTCATACAGGACCAACATGTTCTCGTCCGCTCGGACAACATGTCTGTGGTATCCTATGTAAACCGTCAGGGCGGTGTCAGATCCAGAAATCTCTGCAATCTGACGGAGCGCCTCCTTATTTGGTCCCAGTTGCACCTGCGCTCGCTGAGGGCGGCGCATGTGCCGGGCCATTTGAACGACGGCCCAGACAAACTGTCCAGGGACAACGTTCCCCCAGGGGAATGGTCCCTGCACCCCCAAACGGTCCAGAAACTGTGGCGCCTGTTCGGCAGGGCGGAAGTCGACCTATTTGCGTCAAAAGACAACGCTCAATGCCCAACGTTCTTCTCGAAGGACGAGGACGCGCTGGCCCAGGTTTGGCCCAGCCTCCGGCTATATGCTTTTCCCCCGGTCTCTCTGTTACCACAGGTAATCAAGAGAATCAGGGAAACGCGCCACTCGGTGCTCCTCATAGCCCCGCGTTGGGAGAATCAGATTTGGTTCCCGGAGCTGGCACGGCTGTCACATACAGCTCCGTGGCCGATTCCGGTGAGGGCAGATCTCCTCTCTCAGGCTCGCGGCACGATCTGGCATCCCCATCCAGAGCGCTGGTCTCTGCACGCATGGTTGATCAACGGGTACTCGTTGCCCTGCCAGAAGGAGTAATGAACACGATCACGCAGTCTAGAGCCCCTTCTACAAGAAGGCTCTACGCGTCTAAATGGTCGGTGTTCTCGGAATGGTACACCGACAGAGGTCTGGACCCGCGGACATGCGGGGTGGCGCAGCTGCTCTCCTTCCTACAAGAGCTGTTGGATAAGGGGAGGTCCCCATCCACGCTCAAAGTGTATGTGGCGGCCGTGGCAGCGTTCGCAGAATCGACGCACGGCCAGTCATTGGGAAGACATGAGTTGGTCATCCGCTTCCTAAGAGGAGCTAGGAGGATGAACCCGCCGCGCCCCCCGTCGGTTCCCATGTGGGATCTTTCACTGGTCCTGGAGGCCCTGAAAGCTTTTCCCTTCGAACCACTGGATTCTGTGGAGTTGAAATATCTATCACTAAAAACCGTCTTTCTGACTGCACTGTCGTCAGTAAAGCGTGTGGGGGACCTACATGCGCTGTCTGTCAGCGCGTCGTGTCTTGAGTTCGGGCCGAATGACTCTAAAGTCATCCTCAGACCTAGACATGGTTATGTTCCGAAAGTGATGGGCACTCCGTTCAGAGCGCAAGTCATCTCGTTGTCAGCGCTCCCAGCATCTGACAGCGAAAGTGATGTGAACCTCCTCTGCCCTGTCAGAGCGCTGAGGTTTTACATTACGCGCTCCGCCTCATTCAGGCGTTCGGAACAGCTGTTTGTTTCGTTCGGTGGGCGCACCAAAGGTCTCGCCTCCTCGAAACAGAGCCTGTCCAGATGGATAGTGGACGCTATAGCAGCCGCTTACGCGTCAAAAGGTCTGCAATGCCCTCTGGGCATCAGGGCTCATTCCACGAGAGGCGTGGCCTCTTCGTGGGCATGGTCCAGTGGAATTTCTATCCATGACATATGTGTGGCGGCGGGCTGGAGCTCCCCGTCTACCTTTGTCAGGTTTTATAACCTGGAAGTTCCTGCCTTGCAGGCTAAACTGTTGTCGGTTTAGAGGAGAGGTGTATTCTGCCCAGACCTCCTGCTCAGATCACTCTCACATGACCCAGCTCTCCTGGTTGAGCTGCACTAAGTGGGGTATGAGCCATGTGCCTATACAGACCGGCGCGCTGCTCTGTATTCCCTATGTGTGCTTATGTACAAGTGATGGCCCGCGTAGCTGGCCACCTTATTCTCCACCTCATAGGGGTTCCCTGAAAGTTCGGGGCCTCATGGTTGATGCTTGGCGCGCACGGCGTTGACAAAGTGTTCCCGTAGCGTAAGCTAAACTTACGCAATACGAGAGAACCTCTCGTAAGAGAACGATACTCGGTTACTAACGTAACCTCGGTTCTCTCTAGAGAGGGAACGAGTATTGCGTAACCGGCCGTGCTCGCGCCACGAGCGACTTCGCTTCAGTTGTCGAAAAACCAGGGAATTCAGCCTACGAGCCCCTTCTTATATACGCTAAGCCACGCCCATTCTGGCGGGCTATGACGCTATGAAGGCGCGAGCGCCCTTCATTGGGTGTGACGTCACGCGGGGCTCACTGGTAGGCTGCAGCAGATGCATGCAGGGCAGCCAATAAGCACGCGAGATGGCCTGCTCTAGGTCTGCTAGCTGCTGCACTGCGTTGACAATGAATACAAAATTAAGGATAATTTTTTGGCTTCAATATCTCGAGAAGATGAATCTTTCCCGTAGCGTAAGCTAAACTTACGCAATACTCGTTCCCTCTCTAGAGAGAACCGAGGTTACGTTAGTAACCGAGTATCGTTTTCAATAGCAACAAGGATATTGCCACGTGATTTTTTGGGGTTATTATCGCTTGATGTAGTGTGTGAACGCAGCAGGGGGTTCAACAGACTGAAATATAGGACAGATTACAAACCAAAAATAAAGTAAAAATCAAAAAATAAACTAGATCGCTCCTTAAAAAAAAAAATCCAAAATGACCATCCAAAATGTTGACAAGAAAATATTTGCACTTGTCACGTGTCATATCACCAAAACATGCATGCTATAGTGTGAATGATCTTATTTTAGATATGCTCTTATTTCTTGCTGTTGAAAGTGAGCATTGAACAATCTGCTGAAATATGGTGTTAGCCTGCTATATTTCCAACCCTGTGCTATTTAACCTCAGAATTTACTGTAGCTTTTACGGTACATTTCTAGCTCACTTACCGGAGAGAAACTGGAAAACAGAAAGTTGTCAATGAAAGGTGAACGCAGGAGAGTCCTTTATTGCTCTTGAGAGGTTACTAATCTGCACTGCAAACAGGCTCGTGGAGTAGCTTTATCCCGGCACTTTCAGCATGACCTGAAGCAAATAAATAAATAAATAAATAACTGTCGATTTTTTATTTATCTTCTTCCCGCCACTGCATTTGTGTTGACAGTTAATTTAACCGGATCAAGGAGTCCACTTGCCTTGTCCAAAGAAAGTATGACAAATGGCATGCGGTAAAGCCTTAAGACCATCTTCAGACTGCCCTAGGCCTCTCGCTGTCCATGGAGATTAACCTTTCCAACACCACCGACACAATTTTCCATTTTTGTGCAGAGCTCTCAGGAAGGTGCAAGGATCTTGGCGTTGACACATATCCATGATTGACTTTAAAGAGTGGAACAAGAGTGGACGGTGCTCAATAAGCTCTTCTTGTGAAACCACTCGTGAAATCCACTTGAATTTAAAGTGATTTCATCCACGCTTCAACTTCACGTCTGCCTTTAGTGTCGAATGAAACTGTTTATGGAGTCAAAATTATGACATACATAGTTGCGAAAGTAATCTTTTATATATTTAAATAGATAAATAGCATACAATTTGTGCACCAAGTCTGAGAGAGAAGTTGTAATACAGCATTACATCAATACAGTGCTTTTATTCATGGTCACTATGAACAGCAAAACAAATGTTCACAGATTCTTCAAATAACCTCTTTGTTTTCCACAGGAAAATAACAATAAAAAAACTGCACAAGGGGTTGGAGCATCAAGAGGGTGAGTAAAAGATGACAGAATACTTGTTTTTGGGTGAACTAACCCTTCAAGGCTATAATTCACATTTTGCTACATACAATGAAAGCGCTGTAAAGCCTCTTTGACCTGCTGATGTCATTGCTCTGCACACGGGGTGACACGCTTTGTCATGTAGCGTGTGTGAGAAGAATAGCTTTTGACAGCCGGCAGTGAGATGTGTCTGAGTAATGGTTTGAGCTTAACGTGATTGGGCTGAGAGCCGGCAATCATGATGGACACATGACATGGCTAAAAAAAATAAAATAAAATTCCCATACGCAGGAATAAAATGACACATCTAAGGGTCCTCTGCATGTCTGTCGTAATAAATGCATGCCGTGAGCTTCAAGCTCACTCGCCCACTCAACACCACATGATGTAGCCAACTAGGACATGTTCCTGTGTTCATCTTGGATCAAGTTTCTTATTAAACATTCACAGCCCCAAACCTCCATATGTAACTGTAAATTACCCCTAAATGCAGAGGGAAAAGATCACAAAGGTATATTCTGAAAAGTATTAAGTAACTATTCTCAAGTTTCAGAGAAGAGAATAGATGATGCTGCAAGATGGAGGAGAAGTGATTTCGATTCAAGATTACGAGGCACATGAATTTAACCAAATAATGATGTGCACAGATAAATAATTTATAACAAATACGGCAATGTATCATAAAAAAAATGTTCTTCACACAAAAAATGGTTATTTTAAGAGCTGTTTACTGAAAGGTTCTCTGTGTTCATTTTTTTATGGCATTGTCCATTTTGGAAACTTTATTGTAAAGCTTTAATGTCTAATAGTTTGATCAAAGTAATGCATCCTTGCGGTATAAAAGTATAATAATTTCTTTAAAAAACCCACAAACATTTAATTGAATTTTTAATTACCCATGAATCATAAATAGCAATGCTAACTGACAGCTTTCTCCAGATCTATTACAACTCCTGTATTGAAGCTCCTAAACCAAACCCTTAAAATATTATTAGCTGAAGGAAATGCTGATCCAGCAACACATTTTACTCAAGTCTTGTAAATATTTTTATGAAAAAAAATCCTCTTTATGTCAGTGAGAAGTTTTATTGAGCAAAATGTAGCCCGTGTTGCATAAACAAACAAAAAAAATATCAGGATTTATCACAACTCTGAATTGATGCAATGCAAATGAAAGCATCTACCACCATTATCTCTCTCTCTATAGTAAAAGAAGCCAACCCAGATGGCAAAACGACATAAGTGAGGATCTGTTCCAAATCTATCCCAAAATGTGGTTTGAAGCAAGCAAATCTATTCAAACTGGCATGGATTTGCACCGCAGCCCAAACCTGGCATGATCTGGGCTCCTGATGCGGGCACAGCGTTATTTCTATCTGTAACAGTTGGCATAACAAATGCTATTTCAGAATTACAGCTTCAAAAGCATTACACCCAGATCCTGCGATGAGATCACTTAAAATACAGTATGGGGTTCACATGGGGTCATCATTGTTTTCTAAGCTACCATTTCTAACCTACATCAATGGTGCAATTTTGTCTTTGTTAAAATAAATAAATATGTTCACTGGATGAAGTAGAATGACCAGCTGAATACAACTTTATCTCTGCCAGCCACATTTTACTAGATACTCTAGCTAGTAAATCATGACTGACAGCAAACAGTCATTCTGCACAACTATGCTGAAGAAATCTGCCCTTCTGACAGCAGCAGGATCCAGCCTCACACAACCATGCCATTTGGAAACCAAAACTTGATTGGAGCTGAAGATTTGAATACTGCAAGTCAGAAATTCATCTTGCTGATTATTGTAGCTTTTTCTCCCACCGAGACAATCAGTTAGGGGTCTTTGAACAGGTGCTATCTTCAGTAATAAGACTGTTGCACCGGACACGGGACCCTCATCAGATGTCCTCATGCACGGAGCCTTTCAGTGTGATGAAGTGCCTGAGGGACGCCTGAGACAATGTCCGAATCGATTCTGCCTTCATTATCTGCTTTCCTTCTCTTTTAACGAGAGTTCTTTAGAATGTACAGTTATTCTGTTGTATGTCAAGGTTAAGAGTCAAGCAAACTGATTAACCAGGAGAGACAACATAGTATCAATACAATTCCCTCCCTTTTATTTGTAAAGCATTAAATAACACTTAATACACACACAGGGATATACTTGTATTATTTTAATACATTAAAACTGACAATATATTATAACTAAATATTTTAAAACAATTAAATAAATGTAATAATTAAAAATTAAATTGTGTGTAGTATATATATATATATATATATACACACACACAAATAATGTAATACATTACATTATGTATAATATAATAATATATAATTTTCTAATAATTTTATCTTAATTTATTTAATAATAAAACAATTATATATATATCTATATAAATCTAGATGTATCTATTGAGGTGTGGTGAGGTATAATTTCAGTGAACAATGTTTATTATCTAATTATAGTAATATGCATTTCATATAAAAATGACAGAGATGTAAATTATACAATGAGCTAGTACGGGAGATTGTAAGTCAATATCGTCATGAGATATTGTTCCTGAATTACCATTTCTCATAATGAGGTTAAAGAGTGTATGCAGTGATTTAACTCACAGTACAGTGAATTACAGCGCAGAACTCCTCCCCTTCCATTCTTACTTCTGATTACATTATTCATCAGATGTGATTAGACCGTCGCGTGTAACTCCGAGAGAATTCCTAATCGAATGGAGGGCATGATTCTTTTTCAGAAACACAGTTACTGTGCAGTGAAATCAATCTAGTCTTCATAAATGAATCAGCACTAATGATGCAGAGCGACTCACATTTGTCTAACAACCCACAGCCATGCATCAATGCTCAACCAATGGAGGAAAACACCCCCGTCTGCAGACAATAATCGTCACCCTTCATTGGTTGGACTCCATGAAAAAGAAGGTAATGGTCTTTGGTACATACTGTGATTTTGTTGGTTTTTGACAATGACCACATGCAATGAAAACAGCTGATAAACTGAAAATGTAAATTGTAGTGTGTATTCAGGGTTCAGGCCACGCCCCCTATAATGAGGACATGCTGGTGTCCTTGTAATTCAAAATGTAAAGTAAACATTCAAAATGTTTTTTTTTTGTTTTTTTTTTTGCATGTAAGAATGCAGGGTGGGTTTGGGGGTAGGTTTAGGGTTAGGGGCTAGAAAATGTCATAAGTTCAGTATTAAAACCATGCCCATGGAATGTCCTCACAAATATTGCAATATCTGAAGACCTGGTCCTGGAACAGTTTTTGCTCTTTTTTGGTTTTAGCTTATAAATCATAAGAGACGTTTTTTGAAAATGTAAAAATGCAGAAAGTTTTCTGTGGTGGGTAGGGTTGAATATACAGTTTGTATAGTATAAAAATCATTGCGTCTATGGAAAGTCCCCATACAACATGGAAACCCAACGTTTGTGTGTGTGTGTGTTCCCTGTGATACTGGTGTGAAATAAGACTAACACCATGTTCTTGACCTTTTTTAAGATTGTTCACTCTTATACGTCTACTATATTGTTAGAGACAGCATTATACTTCAGAGCAGCCTATTTTCTGTCTGTATGCTTTACTCAGAGAGCAGAAAAAAATAGTATCAGGACAACATGCCTTTGATGCAATGAAGAATGTGAAGCGAAGAGAGAAGGTTGAGCGAGATAAAAACAGCTCGAGCACACTGATAGTAGAAGTGCACTGGGGTCCCTAGGGGAGATGCAGACAGTGGGTCTGTGGTTACAGCGAGTGCGTGTCTACTACTAATGCTTACATATTTCTTCGGTGCAGAAGCAGAAAAGCATTTCAAGCTCTACAGAATAGTGTCCAACTTGCACCATCTAGATAGTAACAAGGACTCCATCTCCCCATGGAACAGCCTCAAACTTCTCTGAGATGAGGGTGCTTTGAGATAATACACGTGGATAGATATTACAGGGTAAGAAACCAATAGGAAGCTACTCACTTCATCCCTAAAGATCTGCAGGTAGAGAAGCACCACTGGCTGTTTGATCTGAAGTCGAGTAGCGGGCCTGCAATATCTAATATTCAGTTTGTTGATCTTCCTTTTAGCTCATAGTGGTGTAAGAATTCTTATTTGATCTTTAATGCTTGGACTAGATAGAGTGCAACAGTCATCAGCTGCGTTTGTTCCAGAAGTACTTTTTCCATTTACTTTCTCCATGGTAATTCAAAACACTGTTTAATGAAATAAAATGTATCACAAAATGTATCGGTGTATGAATGAGTGTGTGAATGGGTGAATGTGAGGCAAATTGTAAAGCGCTTTGGTGGCCATTGGGTCTGTGAAAGCGCTAAATGCAGTCCATTTACCATTTACCACATGGTTCTATAAAAAAATACATCAATAGAAATAAAGATTTCTGAAGGATCATGTGACACTGAAGACTGGAGTAATGAAGCTGAAAATTCAGGCTTTGTATCACAGTAATAAATACATTTTTTTAATTTTAATTTTTAATTTGCTGTATATTTGATCAATAAATGCAGCCTCAGTGCACATAAATAAATCTTATACACCCCAAGCTTTTGAATGGTAGTGTATGCATATGCTCAGCGCTCACAATAGGTCTGTCTCGAATGGTTTCTTGGTTATCGTTGAACATAAATTCATCTGTAGAGAAAATTAGAAGGGATTTTTACATCCGGGAACCACACAGTTACACTCCAGCTTTATGTTAAATACTTGAAGAGTTCAGATGCAAAAGCCTCTAAGTCCCATTTGAAATTTTCTTCTAGAATGATAATTTTTATCAAGCTTATATATTTAAGTTCAGTAATTTCACTTAAATGGCAATGAAGATTACCTATTAATTGTCATTTAAGTGAAATTACTGAACTTAAATATACAAGCTTGATAAAAATTATCATTCTAGAAGAAAATTTCAAATGGCACTTAGAGGCTTTTGCATCTGAACTCTTCACTTGCTCCAGTTTCAGACCGAGATTGAGTTGCACAAGGTAAAAATAACTGCTGTTGTTTTTGATCCAAAGGCGGTATGATCTCATTCAAGAGACTGAGATTATGATGCGACTTGAAGTTGGATTCTGGTACTAATGACGTCTATAGTATTATGGCCCCGGTTCTCTCTGCATTTATGCATGGTTATGCGTTTGTCTTTAGAGATGGAAACTCTGCTTTGCTATTATGTTACACTGATGATTGATGCGCTTTTTGAGAGGCGATGCGCACTTTTTCACTCGACGGTACTATCAATATCTGCATTATTGCAATACAGTTATAATGAGAGCGAGTAATTTAAAATAATCCATCAGTGCTTGACCTTTACAAAGAGGCGAGGGAGAGCGAGCGAGAGAGAGAGACACAGGGCAAAGAGTGACACTAGTGTTCATATCAAATTCTCTTTGATAAAATTTTGCTAATCCTAGAGGGTGGTTTGATGGAAGACATACAGCATCAACATACCTGTCAATATTTGGATTCCTTTATACGGGAGATCTAAACAGGGGGAGGGGGAGGGGGAGGGGGAGGGGGTGCTGGATGGCAGAGGCAGGCTAAATAAACATTAATTGCGCAGATATTAACATAAATAAATATATAATCTCTGTATTACATACATAATAGCCTACATTACATACATAGTCTCCAATGCCATCTCTCTCATGTTCGTCCATCCTCGGGATACTGCTGTTCTTCTTCGCGTGATACGGGAGAAATACGGGAAAATATTTAAACGGGATGAAGTAGTAGTATACTTTATTATCCTCGAAAGGAAATTTGTTTTGGACTACATGTTGCTGCATATACATATAAATATACAAAGTACAAAAATAAAAATAAAATAAAAATAAAAATAAAAGAGGAAAAGACAGTTGATTTTACAAATTTAAAATTAATAAGATAAACTGTTATTCAGCAGTTGTACAGACACAGGGACAAAGGAATTCTTATACCTATTTAGTTTGCACAATGGGACTCTATATCTTCTACCGGAGGGGAGCATTTCATACTGTGAATACAAAAAGTGAGTTTGGTCCCCCACGATTTTCTGTACCTGATTCCGAATGCAATTTTCATATAAATGTTGGAGATTTAAATATTCCTCGTGTCCCACTGTCTTTAGTGCTGTCAACATCAGGTGTGCTAATTTAGATTTAAGCTGTATAGATAGGTTCCCAAACCATACTATAACACCATACTTAACTATACTTTCTAAAACAGCTTTGTAGAACAACATCATAATTTTCTTATTAACCCCATAAAAACGTAATCTACGTAAGAAGTACAGTCTCTGGTGCAGCCGGGTGCAAACCCATTCCGTGTGAGTTTTCCAAGTAAGTGAGCTGTCTATATAAACACCCAAATACTTGTAAGTTTGCGTTTGGGTGATGTTTTGGTCATGTATGACCACTTGATGATGGTCACCTATACATTTTGGATCGAAAATAATCTCCTCTGTTTTCTTTATGTTTATTATTAAATTATTTTTATCACACCAATTAACAAACCGGCTTATTTCTGGCTGGTAGATGTTTCCTATGTTATCGTCTCTATAGAGAAGACTTAAGATGGCTGTGTCATCTGAATATTTAAAAATATAGTTTTTTGAATGATTACTTGAACATTCATTTGTAAAAAGAGTAAAAAGAATTGGTGAACTGACACATCCTTGTGGGACACCTGTGCTAATCTTTGTTTGTTGAGAATGTTATGATGAGACATGTTGGGTACTGTGTGTATATCTCTCTTTTTCTCTCTCTCTTACTCTGTCACTCCCGCAGGTTGCACCGCCCTAATTGAACGTGTCGGTAACGTGCCCCGTGTTTGGTCGGGATGGAACTGCGCGTCCTTTTAAAAAGAAGGAAGGAACGTGGATCTGGCAGACAATTGTTTACTTTAACACACTGAGTTCTATCAGTTAAAAAAGATGAGTACCACGGGAAGATAGCGGGATAGCAAGGTAAAATACGGGAGAATCCCGGGAAAAACGGGAGGGTTGAATCAATGATACGGCAAGTCTAGCATTAACAGAAACAAACTCTTTCTCCAGTCTCTGTTTGTTTTCGGAGATGAATCGTTCACTTTGTACATCACTAATGATTAATGATTTTGTCTAATTCCTTGAAATGTTCCACATGTAACAACACTTTACGCTATAGTCTCCTAAAATGTATTGCTTTAACATCCACAGTTCATAGTCTATCTATCTATCTATCTATCTATCTATCTATCTATCTATCTATCTATCTATCTATCTATCTATCTATCTATCTATCTATCTATCTATCTATCTATCTATCTATCTATCTATCTATCTATCTATCTATCTATCTATCACGGTTAATCACACCTTACATACACATTTGTGAAATATATTTTTATATATTTGTTTAATGGTCTTTATATTTAAGTATTATGGATACAGGTCAGTACCAATACTGCTACTGATACCTGTATTAAATAGATTTTTTCTCACTTTCTGGGGATGAAATGAGTAATTATAGTCATTCAGTATAACTGAAAGCCATCTTTACTGTAATAACATACTTTTAATTTACAATATTCAGATAAACCCATTATAACATACTCTGTTGATGGCCATTCAACAGTATCAGACTCTAACCTTTACCCGGCCTCGGAGATTGTGAGTGGATTGATTCAGGCTCTATTATTTTGACAGGATATCAGTCCAGAACAAGAAAAAAAAAAAAAAAAAAGAGACTTGGAGTGAGGGCAGTGAGACATAAAGAGTGGATAGAAAGGAAGACGACCTCAGTGAAAGTGTAAAAGAACAGGCTCGCTCACTCCTGCAGGTGCAGAGCATCTTTCTCTATAAAAGAAATGTAAGGAGAGAGAGAGAGAGAGAGAGAGAGAGAGAGAGAGAGAGAGAGAGAGAGAGAGAGAGAGAGAGAGAGACCGACCTTTCAGCAAGAGCAGTGAGAAAGAAAGACCTTGGCTCCCCTCGAAGAGTCCATAAAACCCCCTGTCTCGGAGAAAAGATTGGATGTGGCGCCATGTCTGGATGCATGGCCTCTCCGATAACAGGCTAGTTTCCCTTCGTCAAATCCACACCATGAAGGAAATGAAGGAGGGGAGGAAAAAAAAAAAATCCGGAATGTCCTGTGCCCTCATGTTCCGTCACAGATTGAGTTGTGCGCCAAGGAAAAGAGGCACAGCGAAGCCAAGAACATAGAAGTGTTGCTATCAAAGCCTGGCCTGAATTCCACTCAACGTCTAGCGGGTCTTCACAGCCGTATTGACTTAACCGCTGTAGCAGAAACAAACAACGGTAGATAAAGGTATTAGTTCCACTTGCCTGCCACAATTTCTCCACTCTTCTTAAAAGGAGAGACTTGATACGGACGAAAGCTCGGTGTACAATGGCGACTGTCAGCTGAGCGAGTCTGTTGTCCAGAAAAACCTTCATGACAGATTACAATTAACTCATAGATCAATGACAAAACATAACCGGAAATGCAAGTGAAGTGTACACGGACTGACACTCGTGCAGTCTGGCAAACTAAACATATTTTATTGACTTTCAATTGCAAAGTGCTCACTAACAGCCAGATCCGTTTCACAAGGCTAGACTTTGTCAGTCGAGGTGACATTGGAACTAATAAGCCAAATCAAAAGTCAAACTAAATCAATGTGGGGGTTTACGAGAAATCAACAACTCAAAACGAAATATGAGGGTGTTTCCAATAAGAATGTATATTAGACTGTTTCCAGTAACAAGACCTTTCATGTGAGTACATTCACGTAATTGAAATATCTTGACAGGTCAGATTAGGTATATATACATATATTTTTAAAAACTTGTTTTATAATCTGCCAGTAAGACAAAATGCACTCAAAGTACAATTTCTGAAAACATATATTTGATATCTTATACTGTGTTGCTTCTGAAATAGATGTATCTTGTTTGAAGGATATTTGGAAATGATGTGGATTTTAACTGGAAAAATAGACAAAAATGAAACCATTTACATTAGAGCTGCACGATTAATCTCATTCCTAAATGGCAATGATTCTCCTGTGTCTATTAAACCTTTTACAAAATCACACCGGAACATTCAGATCTGTGTGAGCCAGAGAGAGCAGTTGTCATGTAAGCCTATAGGTTTGAAACAGCTTTTCAAAACAGTCAACCATACAGTATATGTGTTACAAATATTCATATAAATCACAGCAAAACTGATATATTTACAGTTCAAATATAAAAACTGATGTCTACGGAAGCGATCAAAATAGAGTAAATCACCTTTTCAAAGAAACATGGCTCTTCGACTGTATAATAACGACTGTATCGATTACATCGTTACGCCACTAGTTGGCGACAAGTGACTGTTAAAAAAGGCATTTGTCATTGAATCATTCATTCAAGTATTTCGTAAAAAAAAAAAAAAAACGCTGATTCATCCAGTAATGAAACAAGTGAAGTATTTATGAGTGAGTTATTGAATCATTCAGTGAATGGTTTATTAAACATTTTAAATAGACTGTAGCAATTTGTCAGAACCTCTAAATTATGTTATTTTGTTTAGTTGTCTTTTCAGAATCGTGGGAGAGTCGTGATCTCTGTTCGGAACAAAAACAATTAAATAATGTGATTCTCAATTTCGAGAATCGTGCAGCTCAAATTAGAAAAGCATGTGCATCTTTTTTTTAAGCTAATGTCATCATGATCACGTACATGTTTCTCTTTTGCCCCTGAGCTTGACCACCCAAAAGTAATTTGTTTATTCACTCTTGACCTGCAGCAATCAATCAGGCACTCAGAACATAACGCCTGTATCCAAATCCTGTATATATCCAAGCTGTTATGTTTTGAAAATGCAGGCTTTCTAATCAACTCTTAACTCCCTGATGAGATGACAACTGTTCTGAACTCTTTTGAACTCTGCATTTATGAGTCTAATATACATGCTTCCAATTTATATGTAGATGAAGGCAATGTAGGCAGCAATGTACAACAGACATGTTTTTCAGGCCCTATTTCATACTTGAGGAACTCAAAGTGGAAGATTATACAGAGAGGTCAATGAAGGCTAAATATGAGAGACCTTGAGTGAAAGAAGCAAACAGCCTCTTTAGCTAATTTATTTGGCGCCCTACTTTATGACTTTATTTTGCATGTCCTTTAGAAAATGCAGAAGGGCCAAAGGTTGAGATGTAGAGTACAACGTCAGGCATATTATTGGGTCTTAAATCAGGCAATTCTTGCTTAATCTCTGAACACATGTACTTGTTGTTCAACCTTGCATTCAAATGATGCCTTGTTCATGTTTTAAAGTGTGTTATCATGAATATCTCAATTGTTACATCAATGTACAGCAATCAGCAGAGAAAAAGACTTTAGTAATCTCACATCTAGCTTTTTTATAAGATCTCAGAATGTCTTAAATTGTTCAAATTAAAGAAGGTACCAGTCAGAAATCTCAAAATGAACAACATTACCTATTACATTCTTCCAAGCCAAATTACTCTCTGTGATTCCATTGGCCATCTCTTGCATACGAGAGAGACTGTCCATGGCGAAGATTTTTCACGGGATAGGTCACCAGGTCTTTCCCCAACCCTCCCCAATACATGGCTTGGGACTTAAACATGGATATGGACAATTTAGAGTCTCCAATTGTTTGTGTTCTGTGTCTAAACCCCCTTATCAACACTAAAATCTATATCTATCTATATCTATTCAGCCTGTTCTCACGTAAATGCGTCTCTATAGCACGCATTGTGTTTTATCGTGCGATTTATACGCGAAAAGGAGTTTTTACGTGCATATGATACGCAGTTTTCGCATGCATTTTATCAGGACAAGCAGTCACTCTGCGAGAACGTCAAGAGCGCGTAAGTTGTTTTTTCTTAATATCCAGTTCTCCTGTTGCTCTGTTTACCATTTGTCAAGTAAGTAGGGCTATTTTCGATTCTTTGCTTCTTTGTAATTTTTATCTTCACTAAATATCTTTATTTTAATTAGACGCGTTCCTATTTTGAATATCTGCCATCTTAAGGGTTGTAGTCTGTTTGTTATTGTAGCACTTAAGTATTGCTGTTCATAACAGCTAGTTTCGATTTGGGCCATTCTCGGGATATTTGCTTTTGCTGTGCTAATTGCAAGGGCTGTTAAAGCAGATATAAATTAGAAGTAAATTCAGGAGAAAGCCAGGACAAGCAGTCACTCTGCGAGAACGTCAAGAGCGCTGTGCGCGCTGTCGCGGAAGCGTCAGCGGAAGCATTCAGCTCTCGTGTTCAGCCTCCTCGTGTGAAGACCGACTCGGGTAAAGACCTGCGACTCTACCTGCGCGACTCCACCGAGCAAGGACACCTGCAAGGCACTTAAAGTATCTTCTTCACCCTTTCCTTTCCTACCTTTATCTTATTTCCCATTATCATTATGTGCTTTCAACACATTCCTGTTGTCTCTCGACAACGCTCTCTCACCATGCACAGAAGGCAGCGCAATACTGCTTATCTGCGCCCTTTTCTCTCATCCTCACACTCACCTCTCACTCTTTCTATGGGTCTATGGAATTGTCAATCAGCAGTCAATAAAGCTGACTTCATTCCAGGCTTTGCATCTCATTCTACTCTTAATATCTTGGGCTTGACTGAGACCTGGATCCGTCCAGAAGACTCAGCAACCCCTGCTGCTCTCTCTAACAACTTCTCTTTCTCTCACACCCCTCGCCAGTCGGGGAGGGGTGGGGGCACTGGTCTTCTCATTTCTAACAATTGGAAATATTCAACTCTCTCTTCTCTATGCAATAACAACCCATTTGAATATCATGTTATTACACTTACAACTCCCATGAAGATCCATATTGTAGTTATTTATCGCCCCCCAGGTCAACTGGGAAGCTTTGTAGAAGAGCTGGATGTGTTGCTGTCCTCTTTCCCTCAGGATGGCATCCCACTTGTAGTCTTTGGCGATTTCAACATTCACCTAGCGAAGCCGTATGCAACAGACTTCATCTCTCTCCTAGCCTCTTTCGATCTCAAACGGCTCATCACCACCGGTACTCACAAGTCAGGCAACCAACTGGACCTGGTTTACACACGCAACTGTATCACAGACAACATTTTGGTGAAACCTCTCCAAGTTTCAGATCATTTCCTCATTACTTTCAATCTACAACTCACTACCCATGCTCCACCAACCTCCCCACCATTTACTTTCAGACGAAACCTGCGCTCACTTTCTCCATCCCATCTTTCCTCTGCTGTGTCCTCTTCTCTTCCCTCACCCTCACATTTCTCATCTCTGGATGTGAAGACTGCAACGGATACTTTATGCTCCATCCTAACCTCTTCTTTAGACAATATCTGCCCTCTCTCCTCTAGGCCAGCACGCACCACTGCCTCTAACCCCTGGTTATCTGAGGTTCTTTGTGAACACCGGACCAAGCTCAGGGCAGCGGAGAGGAAATGGCGCAAATCAAAAGACACATCTGACCTCAGTAGGTATCAATCTCTGCTCTCTGCCTTCTCTGTTGATGTTCACGCCGCAAAATCTTCATATTTCAACAACAAGATCAACAGCGCCTCTAACACACGTTCACAGTTCAAGACATTCAATTCTCTCCTCTGTCCACCTCCACCACCACCCACCTCCTCTTTAACTGCTGATGATTTTGCTAACTTCTTCACTAACAAAACTACAACTATCAGCAGTCAGTTCTCAGATTCACACACACAGGAACCCAGACTAACCTCTCCCACAGCCAATGACCTTCTCTCCTCCTTCACTCCACTAACCGAGGAAGAAGTATCTAAACTTCTCCTCTCCAGTCATCCTACCACCTGCCCTCTAGACCCCATCCCCTCACACCTTCTACAAGCCATCTCTCCCACACTTCTACCAGCTCTCACACACATTATCAACTCATCCCTCCACACTGGCATTTTCCCTACAGCATTTAAGCAGGCTCGGGTAACTCCTCTGCTTAAAAAATCAACATTAAACACATCACTTCTAGAGAACTACAGACCTGTCTCTCTCCTACCATTCATTGCGAAAACACTTGAACGAGTTGCTTTTAACCAAGTATCATCCTTCCTGTCTCTGAACAACCAGCTGGATGTCAACCAATCTGGCTTCAAGAAAGGACATTCAACTGAGACTGCATTGCTGTCAGTCACGGAAGCCCTGCGGATCGCAAAAGCTGCTTCCAAATCATCAGTTCTCATCCTCCTGGACCTGTCTGCTGCCTTCGACACTGTGAATCATCAGATCCTCTTGTCCACCCTCTCATCATTGGGCATCACTGGAACCTCCCTCAATTGGTTTGAGTCCTATCTCACAGGTAGGTCCTTCAAGGTCACATGGAGAGGTGAGGTATCCAAAGCACATCGGTATACAGGTATACAAAGCGGGGGCACAAAATCACTCTCCAGAACATTCTCATTCACGGTTCCATGCTGGTGGAATGATCTCCCCACCCTCATCCGGAATGCAGAATCCCTGACAGCATTCAAAAGACAACTGAAAACTCATCTCTTCCGGGAGCACTTAACATAACATAAAAAAAAAAATTAAAAATCCTTTCCTCTAAATCCTCGCTTGTCTGGCTTATGCTACTCCGAGCTATGTCTGAACTTTGTATTTTGAGCACTTCTTGCGTTGTTTTTGCCTCTTCACGATGACTCGCTTGGTTTAGTCGTAAGTCGTTTTGGATAAAAGCGTCTGCTAAATGACTAAATGTAAATGTAAATACGCAGTTCATTTGCGTGTAATACACACGCACCCCACACCACTAATTCTACCCAAACGTATAATACACACGCACCCCACACCACTACTAAACCTACCCTAACCAACCCATGCGTATCCTATGCACGTAAAAACTCATTTTCGCGTATAAATTACACGATAAACACACTGCGTGCTATAGAGACGCAATTAGTGTGATCGGGTTGATCTATTTAAAAAAAAAAAGGTACATGTACTGCGATAGATTAAAATGTGAAGGGTCATAGCACTTGCATATTGTTGTCCTATTGTAAGTTTCGCTGCTTCTAGTGTTCTCATTTGTAATAAAAGCGTCTGCTAAATGAATAAATGTAAATGTAAAATCACCATATTATGTTACATAGGTAACCACATATCATTTTAACGCTCCATGCTCCTAACAATTTTCTTAATGCATATTATATGGGGAAAGCTTGTTTCAAGGCATGTTTGGAGAAACATCTGAGAAAGTCGCAAGAGCAACATTTGTCTGGGTTTGACCTTTTTTAGCACTCCCTTTATTGTCGTTATATGTCTTTCAGTCAAGTCAGAGACCTTCCTCAAAGTTCCTTTGGTTGCTCATGTTTATTCCATCCTATTCCATCTCTTTATTATGCATATACGGTATTTGTTTCCAATTATACATTTATCAAAAGGATTCCTCCGGTCCAGCTGAGGTCACCTGCATCTTATCAGAAGCATGACCTTGTGCACTATAAAAAGTGATCAGTTGATTTAACTTACAAAAAGTGAGGAAACCCCTTAAAAGTAAGTAAATACATTGCATGGGTAATTGAAAAAAATAAGTTATGTGGAATTGTCAAGTTTTTTAAATAACACATGTAATTAATGACGATATCCTCACTTTTTTAAGTTAAGTCAACTGATCACTTTTTATAGTGCAGCGTTTTAGTATTGACAGCATGCACAGTGATGGAAGCTGGTTTACAGTGCTAAGCCTGATACAATTTTAATGAAGTCCTAAACAAAAGCAAAACCCCCAAAAAAATCGAAAGAATTTGAAGTCAACACTCGCTTTTGTCACAACCAGCACAAAAGAAAGAAAGAAAGCCTAGCAAATTAGTGGGACACACACAGCGGGAGACTGCAAAGCCCATTCAGTCTGCTTCGAGACAAGAGGAGATTTTATTTCATTTTGATTCGAGGACACAAGCTGTGTCCTTTGACGTCAATTCAATCATTAAGCCAGGTCTTAATGTCACATGAAGGTCAGGTCTAAACATATAGGGGTTATGTGACCTATAACTCGGGACGTCCCTTAAATAGGGAGAAACTATATTTGAAGTAAATTATAGGGCTGCCATTTGCCAATATTGGTGTCATTTGTGGGAAACCCAGGAGGTTAATGATATGACCCATTGGAAAAGGTTGCTCATGAGACTTAGTGGAGCGCTCAGCTGTGATTCATAGAAGTATCAACTTTTCTGGGATGTTTCTCCTGAAATTCCTTGGGAGAAACAAGTCGATAGTTACAAGACAACCGACACAGTAAAATATGGTCCCCCCCACACACAATGAACACTACAGATTTTCGATTATAAAACTAAGCATTTAAACATATCCATCTCACTAATACATTATTGGGAGATAAAGACTGACAACTGATATTTATAGTCATGTTATGTAAGTAGTCTGCTTTTCTGTTATAAAGATCTCATTGATTTAAATAAACATCAGCAACTGCACCAAATTGCATATTGTTTTCTCAGTTTGCAACTTCTGAATAAAATTGAGGAGTTTCTTCTTCCTTGAATATAAGCTCCACACTCTCACTGTATACAGAATGAGCCGTAGAATCCTGCTTTATCAAATATGATACTCATATGCAGTTCTGTATAAAGGTTCAATAAATGGTCAAATTTAAAAACATTTTTTTTTTTTTTTTACTATTATTTTATATGTCAGGCTTTACAGGGTAAAAAGAAAATAATCTCTTGATTGTAAAATTATGAAATGTGCATTTAGACACGTGCAATACTTGCTTCACACAATATTGAGGTTCAGAAAGACAAAATCAATAAATACCTTCTTTGACAATCCGACCAAAAGACGGTTTGAGATAAACCTTAATACCAGACTTTAGGTCACTGTGGTATTTGTTCTCTAAAGAAACATCCGAGAAGCAGAATACTTAGGGAAAATCTCAACAAGAACTCCTTTATGATTTTTCTTTCTTTTTTTTTTCTTTTTTTTTGCAGAAGGCAAAAGAGTTAGAGTGGCATCAAACCTGTCAATAACTGCTTATAATCATGCCAAATGACTTTGAATTGTGAAGTAAGAGTTATGTGGGTTACCGTAAGAATATTGCACTGCAGACGAAGCCTTGATACAGTGAATAGACACTGTTCTCTGTTTACTCAGATCAATAATAGCTCTGAATGGTGTTTTGAGGGGTCTTATACAAGTCTGATGGATGCGATGTTCTATATGTTCACTTCTGTATCCAACTACAAAGTTATTTATCATTATAGAAAGTAAATTTGAGTGCAAGCTCATGAAGTATGTGGTGTAACAAATGTTCTAAAGACTGTTACATTGAGCTTTGCTGAATGCTGTAAAGGACATCACGTCAGTGTGTTAGTTACATCACCATCCTCATTTGAGCTTTTTCACATCCTACAGTCATACAGTATTCCAACAACTGTACCAACATATAATATATAAATATATTTTAGTTATACACCCCCAAAATAAAAAAAATAAAAAAACACACAAACGCAGAATAGTGGATGCAGTCCATCTGGCAGGTTTTACAAAAAGAGAGCCAATTATTCTTTTAAATAATATAATTTTGAATGTGTTGTAATTACATCTTCAAGGCAATTACCATAATTAGTCATCCGTGTATCTAAATGCAATGAGCAATAAATGAATTTCAGCACAGTAGCGGTGAAATGTAGGTTCAGTCCTACAGGAGCATGTGGGGAATTTATCCGCACTGTTAACTATAATTTATAATCGACAAACGATTTTCTACTTGAGAGAATTTTGTTTCTAATGTTTCTTACATGTCCCTCCCACTATTCCCATGGTCAAGTGTTTTGGTTTAGTTAAGTCAGCTTATTTTTACACTACTTATTAAAGGGGCTATATAAAAATATGAATGTATTAGTTTTATTATATATATTTATTTTGCTGCAATAGTTTCCAAAACAAATTAAACAAATGATGTTTTTGTAAGTGTGAACTACATGAGCACTCCTCCTCATCCTCTTCTTCCTCCAATGGCAGACTCAGTTCTCCAGTTGCCTATAGTCTTCTACAGCACGACAGACACATATTTCATGTTGCATAATGAGTATCTATTCCACAGTGCCTATACTTCAGCCCAGATGATGTATGATTGCACCCAGTGTTTCTCTATATGGAGATACACTATAAGTGCAGATGTGGCTGCCACTGGAATTATGTGCTGTTTCCATCCCAACGAGAAGCAGCCTTACAGTATATGGCATTTCTCAAACCCTTTTATATCCAAAGCCATGATTATGTATTTTACTCTATTCAGTAAAAAAAAAATATATATATATATAAAAAAATACATATATTTGAGTGTCTCAGCAAGATAGCATAATTTCTATTTAATTTTCATACAGTTCGGGTTGGGTATAATCAAGAGACAATCTGTTGGTCTTTGCAATTTACAGTTGTTATGATTTGGGATTGCAATTGACATTTTGATTTTGGAAACAGCAGTTGTTCGATTGAAAATAACGTACAACATAAGTCGAGTATGATTTGCACCCCGGCCTATGATCATGAATTTAAAACGTCTGATTATTCACATTCTTTTCAGAAGCTTTCTAACATTCCTTTGATCCGCAATTCCCAAATTAAATCACACAGAGACAATTTCCAACCATCTAGGAATTAACAATCTGAAAAAAAGAAAGACAACTCTCACCACCCCACATGCTCAACTACATTAATAATAAATAAATAAAAAATACTAGTCATAATTGCACTACCTTTCTATAAATAAAGAAATAAAAGCAAACTCGACATCAAAGCGATACACAGACGGAAGTAATCACTTGGAAATGGAATTGTAATCTCTTAAGGGATGGCAAAGTAAGGTATTTTTCAGTCAGTTTTCAATTAAATGTATTTTTTTATTCAATTTGCAAATCACCTATGGCTACACTTGACTTGAGCAAATTTCATGTGAAACTCTTGCATCATCAGGAAGTACACACTATAAGAAATAAAGGAGTGTATCTAATGTCAGACAGCTTGACTGACAGCAACTACATAGAGTTGTTTAGAAGTGAACAAACATTCAGCAATGACGTCAAATTTACCTCACACACAAAGTAACCTGTACACATCTGCATATATCATGTGTGTTTTTTTGTGTGTGTGTGTGTGTGTTTTTTTTTGCACACCACATCTCAAGGGAATGCTTAAAGGTAAATTTAGAAACTCACAAGCTGACATCTGTTCTGGAGCAAATAGACTGTGCTAATGTGTGTGTTCTACCGAGCAGCGTGGGCCATAATAATAATAATAATAAACATCTTCAGATACAATATTAATTTTACAGCTAATAAATTGTAATACCACATGTCCACAGCATATCTCTACTGACAATTTTGCTCTTGCATTTTGCATTAAACAGTTAAATCAATAGTTAATGATAATGAAGCCCTAATGTTATAAATATATATCTGTGTGAAATGAAGCACTGAACCATCTGAAGCCAGACTTTATAATACTTAAGTTAGACATTTCAGGCAGGCATGTTTGATTATTGCCTTACATTATTCAGCTGTAGTGTGGTTTAGACAGATTAACACAATGTCAAAATTATTGACAACATACAATAGGTCACTAGGGGCAACGGCATGACAATATCTATCACTTAATCTGATTACAGTTTTTTACAATCACTTTGTTACTATTTTCAGAACCTTGATGTCATTTTTCACAACTCTAGACACAAAACTCACAACCAATGATCAAAATGCACATTTTTCAAAACTCTAACCCTTTTCTCAATTGCTTGGATACAATACACATAAAACTTAGATCATTTGTTCATTCAACAAAAATCACCTGCTCAATATGACACAACTTAACATCAAAGTACTACTATTTCAAAAGGCAATTCACACATTACATTTCAAATGAGTGTCTATTCATTTCCTTACAATGATCTAACTATCAATTGATACAACTGCTCAAAATGATAAGTAACTGTTGCAGTACTCTTAATGCATAGTTGTATGGAAACAGACACACAATCTTCCATGTTTACAGTAAATCATGAAAGTTTCAAGATAACGAGATTCATTGTCACCAATTAGCGTGGAGCATGAACCAATTAGACTACAATATCCATGGATGTAGCCTAATATTTTATATTTTAGCTTTGATTCCAATAAACCTATGTTATGATTGTACTGTAGTGTTTTGCATCAATATATTACAAACTTTGTTCAATGATTCCACTATGTCTGTATTCTCTCTACTACTGCAGTACTTTTACAGAGATGTATTTACTGTACATGTAGTACCATAATGAAACCTGTATCACCTATTTTGTTCTACAATATTTAATGATTGAACGAACAATGACACAGTGAAACTATCGGTTGCTTGTGTGTGGGTGATCTATAGTTATGTTTCAATGGTATTTCACAGTAAATTTGTTTTTTGGACCAATGATTGTGCAAGTGCAAGATTTCTTTAAAGATGTGAATGCACAATGCAATGTTTTGAACATTAGATAGCCTGTGTTACAAGTGATAACCGTTTTGAGTTTTGTGTCTAGAGTTTTGAAAAATGACATCAAGGTTCTGAAAATAGTAGCAAAGTGATTGTAAAAAACTGTAATAACCATGTGAAGGGTGGATGAGGATTTATCAAGCCATATGTACAGCCTTCAGTTCCCATGGGAACACTTAGTCTTCTGTCTTACACCAAGCTTGAGTCTCTGATGTCTGAAGCCATAATGTAAATATAACGAGACAAAAGCGATAAAGAAGGTAGAAAGAGTCGAGGCTGAGGAGGTCGACGTGACCTCACCGCATCACAGGCTGATCCATCTAACTTCACCCACTGTGCTTTATCACATCTGAGAAACTCAGGCTTTGGAGAGTAGAAAGATAGCTACATTTGAGCAGTACAGGGAAACATCTACAGTCAAATCCATCAGATATAAGTAATAAGAAAATGTTTTAGAAAGAAGAAAACAACAGAGATACATTATATTATGAATGATCTCTGGAGAACAGACATGCCTAAGCCTCAGTCTGAAAGATAACATACACTGATGGCGTTTATAAATCATTTCTCAACAGTAGTATACAATGTGTGTGTGTGTGTGAGTTGGTTTATGTGATTTATGAGGACACAAATTTGTATAATGACATGTGTATTACACTGGTATTACAACTTATGGGTGGTTTATGAGGACATTTCAAAAGTCCTCATAAATCAAATGGCTTAAAAAACATAAAAAACAATGTTTTATTAAAAAATTTAAAATGCTGCATGTCTCCTGTGATGGGTAGGTTTAGGGATAGGGGCAGTGTAGGGGGATAGAATATATAGTTTTTACGGTATAAAAACCATTACGCCTATGGAGAGTCCTCATAATGCTGTTGCACCAACGTGTGTGTGTGTGTGTGTGTGTGTGTGTGTTAGTTATTTTTGGGATTTATTTTGTGCTGAAGCATGTGTTTGTGACCGAACATGGCATTTTCAAAAAAAAAAAAAAAAAAAACTGATTTAAACTGATTCACCAAAATCTTTACATAAACCATTCATTAATTATAGTAGAACTAGTGCAATAAACTTTGGTTCAATTTTGTAAAGGGTTAGGGTATTGTAACTCAAAATATCTTAAGAAGAAAGAGTATTTGTGATCTAAATTTGTATAATCTTTTTAATGAGCGTGAGGGGATGTTGGATTTCATGATCTGTGGTTTTCTGCTTGCTTGTTTGATATGTGCATGTTTAATGATGGCAGTCGAGGAATAGCTGAATATAGCAGGAAACTCACACACTTTGAGAGGAAAAAAAGATAAAAAAAAGATTAAAGGTTGAGGTGAAGATCAAGGCGGTGTCTGAAAATGGGGTAACTTTCAAAAGCCGTGTCACTGTGACTGTTTTGATGAAAGCCAGGCGATGCCGTTCACCTTTGATATCCAGGCTGGATTCTGCCGTCCTACAAGAGTTTTTGGACGGCTAATTGACAGAAAAAGGCATTTTGCCTGACCCACACACCCAGACACATCCAGTTTGTACAAGATGATGTGTATTGCATATGAAGTCGTTGGAAGTTACAAACAAGAACAAAATAATTACTGAGACAGTCTGTAAACACAAACGCCTTTCTCATATCTGATACAGAAAAACATTAAAATGTCTGCGCAAAATAATTAGGATAAGTACTACGCTACATTAAGCCAAAAGCTGCTTGAATTAATAATAATAATAATAATATTCTCAAAGCAAAGCTTTTAACATGACTTCACTGCTAGTCGTATTGGATAAAAGTATCTGCTAAATTAATAAATGTCAATGGATGAATGATGTAAATGTTTTTTTTTTTTTCATTATTCAACATTATTATGTGCAAACATTTTGATATTTTTTTCTAGTTCCAAATGGAATGTAAAAAAAAAAGAACAAAAACAACTGGATGAATGTTTCTATTAATGGTGTGTTTTCTGCGAACGCCATTGTGTAATAGTACTGCTAATAACACACTGGAGTCCTTTCCTCAATGGCGGCTGTTTTTTCATTCATTATGGTACTAATATAGTTCAGCATGTCAGAGGGAAATCACTCTTTTATTAAACATATTAGAGAGCACTTCATCACTGCTGGGAAGTCGGATCTGCATTCATTTACTGAACGCTGTTTTTATCAAATAAATAGCTAACCCAATTTTGTTCGTTTTTTCCCACAAAACAAACAAACAAAAAAAACTTGTTGTGAATATTCACACTTTTTATTTTACATATGTCAAGCTGTTAAAAGCAAAATATAAGTATCATAAAAGTAGATATATGTCTTCTTTAGTCATATAGCTTTGTGTGAAAAACAGACTGATATTTAAAGTTGAAAAATAGATGTATAAAGTTTTCTTTTTGTGTTGGATAGAAAAAAAAGAGCATGAGAGTTTGCATCGACAGAAGTGTGAAAAAAAAAACAATGACACAATTGTCTTTTATAAGTGAACTATTCCTAAAGCAAGTGTTGAAATTCTACATAAACATTTAAACTCGAATGAGATAAATAAAAATGCAAATATAACTGCAGAATCCATAATCCAGATACGTTTGGAAGCAGTTTCCAACTCAAATGCGACTCCTATGGGGACTGAAGAAATAGTCATGCATTACTTGTTCTTCATTCAGAAAGGCCCCTTGGCACCCTTCCCAATTCAGAACATTAAGAATCTCTCTCTTTCTCTCTCTCTCTCTCTTTCTCCTCTCTCTCTTCTCATTGCAGTGCATGGATTCAATATTTAAAGCACTTTCACACAAATAGGCCCTCCATCATTGCTAAGGTAGGCGAAAGTTCAGACAACTGCCTGGTGTTTGGCCTGATAAATGAACACCCTTGGCATTTACTCGGGGAGGGGAACTCGAATGAGAATAATCCATGTTCTAAAGGGAGAATGTCCTCCGTGTTCAACACTGAGTCCACACACGATGGGGATGTGGAAGTGACCTACCGATTGCTTTATGCAAGATTATGGGATAGTAAAATGATGGACAGGGTAGATGCAAAAGCGAGATAAACCGAGGACCGCCCGGAATGCACACGGGGCCCTCTGGAAGTTAATGGTAAGTCAGTCTGCATTCACATGACAAGGTCAACATCCCTAAAGGATTGAATTATGGGGGTGGAATCTCATTCCACTAAAGGCCAGGGTATACTTTAATTTCCACGTTCTTCTCCGTCTCGTGCATACACGTGTTTGCACAGCTTTCCAAGTATACTCGAGCGCGGATGGACAAATAGCTTTTTTTGTATACTCTACCAGACGTCAGAGGGCAGCACTGAGTTGTGTCATTTTCAGGACGTTCGCTCAGAAGGATAGAAGAAGAAAAGTGGAACCAACACAAAAACGATGGAGAAGGATATGCTGCTTTGCTTGCTGTTCTGTATCGCTCTGCATGCCTTCTTATTCGACTACTGCTGTGCATCGATACTGTGCATATAGTGGACTCTTCTGTCTCAACATTCACCATACATACGCATACACTGACCGCCTGCGCAGTCAGAAAAATTACGTCACGCGGACAGTGTTGTAGTGTTACAAATGTATTAAAATGTTTAATTTAGGTTCCAATACAATAGTATTTTAACTGAGAAAGTTCTGCACACTCTTTTCCATTTTGAGGCAATCAAGGTGTCGGACATTAACCTCTTGTCACGTCTCAAAGGTCAGCTGGGCCTTTTTTGATCTAATCAGGCTGATTGGATTAGCATCTCAAGGCTCTGAGTTACACTGCTATGCTGATGAAATCAGGTAACCAGCTGAATCAACATGCTTTGTTTCAGAGTGTCTCCACCTCTATGTAACCCCTCCCCCTTGGAAGGTATATGAACACAAGGTATTGTGGCTTAGGTCAGACTTGGGTAAGATTTTTTGGACGAAGCAGACTACGGTGATGCAACAGCAATAAAGAACCCTGCTTAAAGATACACCCGAGTCTCCTGGTCTTCGCTTCTGAGTTTTCAAACACTTTAGAAGAAAAAAGTTCACAACAGTGTGCAGACCATTGCTGACAGCCGAAGTATACACTTGGCTTAATTCAGAGGTGTCCGGTCATGTTTAGCTCCTGCACACTTGCCTGAAGTGTTTTCTTGTTTTCCTAAAGAGGTTGATTTGCTGGTTCAGGTGTGTTTGTTTAGCATGTAAGCTAAACTCTGCAGGATAGTGGTCCTCCAGGAGCAGGATTACACACATCTGCCCTAATTAAAGTCACTATGAAATGCTGTATTTCAGAGCAAAAAATGAGAAATTTATATCCTTTGGTAACTGATTGGATGTCAAAAAGTGGCCGTTATATACGAGAATATGGTGGATTTGTTCGAATGCGTAAAACATGGTGAAGTGAAGCAAGTTTTTCTTTGGACAACCACAGGTGGATTCATCGTGCACAATAAGGAACATGCCTGTTTTGATTTTATGTTGACTTTAAGGCCTGAACTGTACAAAAAAGTAGTCAAAAAGGTTTTTGGTTTCAGATATAGTAAAGTTATAAATCTACATGTAAGTTACGATTCAACAGTGTTTGTTTCAAGTACAGTAACCAAACAAATTAATGTCCTCAAAATTTAACATGTAAAAGCAAAAAAACAAACAAAAAAAACAGGACAAGCAATAAAAAGGTAAATGGGAAATTAAATCAAATACATTTTTGTGAAAGGTGAAAGAGTACTTGCATCTCCACCTAAACAGAATTTTCAAATTGAATATATGCGAGGCATCCAGCAAGTGTTTAACTACAGTATGACCTTTATCAAAAGTAATTTCCAACAAGAGACTTTATCATAGTCCTCATGGAGCTCCATGCATAATACAGCGTCAGCTAATGGGATTCATGAGTTATTTCTCTGCAGTATTTTCCTATGATGAACTCCATCCCATCAAAGAGAAACATAAAAATGGGGGGCGGACCACCCAGACCCCACGCATTCCTATAAGATAGTGTTTGTCACGTCACATATTTTACATTCCATATGATGGACTGCACCTCATCATACACGTGAATAATTGGCTGCGCATCAGAAACGCAGAAAAGGTTCATTAAAATGGCATTATGGGCCATAGGGATCTATTAGAAATGCCATGATGGTTCGGCCGGGTTTTATTTAAGGCTTCCAGCATGACTATTGAATAGAGACCGATACAGCCACGCATCTCCGAATTTTGTGTGAAATAAGGTCATGTTGTAGTTTGCATGGCAGTTATTGGTGATCAGACTGAATGAATTCAATAATAATGTAGTCTTTACCCCATTGGCCTTTAAAATCAGTCCTAAAATGAATAGGACACGTCCTGGCCTCTCATAGACCTCTAGTCATTGCGATTTATCACACAATCATGTTTCGACCACCGGGCCATTCAATTTGACAGACTAAACTCTCTAATTGCACTCAGGGCTGAAGAGAACTGGAAGCCTTTTATAACTGTGATTGCGCCCAGTATGAAATGAAATTAATTAAAACCGCCTCGATAGGAGGCTCATTATGAGGTCCGACTTGTTTTCATTTCTTTGCCTCTTTGTAGCAAAATAAATGGCACTTCTATTCAACGAGAAGACAATCGGGTGTACTGTATATACTGTCTGCTTGTGGGAAAGTTAATTTCAGCTTTTGTGCATTCAATATATGTTATGCAAATAAGTTTCTGATCATGTTAACTTTAATTAATTCTGACTTCTCGACAGCAACTCCCAAGTGTCCTTTTTCAAAACAGATCACAACTAAGTAGAAAAATTATCATCATTATGATTATTATCATCCAGTGGGGCACACTCTACTGTCTTACTTAATTAAACTTTTTTTGTAAAGTTGTAAATATTTGTTGAAAAAAAGTTCACACATTTTATAGTGGGGCTGGAATTAGGCACACAATATATAATGTAAACATATAATATGCTTCTCGAACTATTCCGTAACAAAAGAGTTAGGTTCGGTTTGTTAGCCTTAATTAATGCACTGCATATCTTGAACCAGATAATCAATAAACATTTTGGTTAGTTGAAATGAAGCTAGTAATAAAATAATATATCATTATTAGATGAAAAACAAACTAAACAAAAATGAGAAATGTTGCCTATAAGTTAATAAATATGAATAAAACTAAAATAAAAACTACCATAACTGTCTTAGACCAAACAATGAACAATTTTAGGCATTTAGAACTTTTATAACATTAACTAACAATGAAAAACTGCATTTATAAATTAACTTTAACCTTGATTAACACTGTAAATGCTGCAAGACATTGTTCTAGTTTTGATACTTAATGCAGTAACTCATTTTAACCAACCTTATTTTAAAGTCGCGTTTTTCTAATTCGTTCCCTAGTTTTGATTTAACTAAAGTAAGGGTTCAAATTATTACAACGTGGCGTTGATTTAGTAAAACGAGGAGAACAAAATATTAAAGGGGTCATGAACTGGCTTTTTAAATTGTTTTATATTGTTGTCTGAGGTCAACTTATGACGTTCGCTTGGTTTTTACATTCAAAAACATCAAAATGAATAAGTAATAGGGTATTTTCTACCCTGCTCGGTTTTTATGGGCGTCTCGCATTGAAGACTTGGAAGTAAACGCCCACTGCTGTGAGTGGATAACAGTTTTGCATATTATAATGAGTTTCGTGTAATGCGCGAATCGGTGGGCGGGGCTAAACCGGCCGCGTTGAAGTAGGCGTTGATCTTCTTCTGCGGGGGTGGTGTTTTATCCTCTTTGTCGTCATAGTTCCCCACTTTGAAAAACGAGTCGTTTGCTGAGCCTGGTGTCAATAAAAGCTTTTATTGGACTAACAAGGACGTTTTCAGTTCTGAAACTTACAGGATATTCTTTGATAATTTGATGACCTCTTAGATGTCAAAAGCTCAAGGAAAATTTGATTTCTCAGTTCATCACCCCTTTAAATTGCATGCACAATTTACTTAAAACGAGGGAACCAACAAGTAAAACGTGCTGACGCATCAGTAAGTCGTGGCTGCGAATTGCTGAAAGTCGTGGCGACAACAAACAGTACATATTCGTTTTTCTCGCATGTCGTGTGCACAAAGCACTCAAACTTGCCAAACAAGTTGAAAGCTTACAAACTTTAACTTGTTTATCAAACTATTTTTGCCATAACAGTAGTTGCAACACATGCAGTAGAATAATAAAGTTTATGCTAATGGCTGCTACAGTGCCCCTTCTGCCTGAGAAAACAATTACATTGCATTCTGGCACATTTTACAACCAACAGTGTGTGAAATGAAGCTTGTTTATCTACTGTAGAAGCGTTTACGTTCACATGCAGCGGGCTTTATACACAGGTCTAGAACAAATTATTCTAATTCAACATAAACCAATGAGACACTTAGCCAGGAAAAATATGAACTATTGGTGCACTGCATCATTACGTAAGGAAGACATCTATTTGCTTGACTAAGCTTTTTTGTCTTTGCTGCAATGACATATACTTCCAAACATTGAGAGCAATGTATGATTATTATAAACATGTTCTGAATTCATGGGTTGTTTGTAATTTCTGCCAAGAGGCGTGTATTTAATCATCTAACAGTGTGAGGCAGCAATGTGCACAGCCGTTTATCAGCATCAGGCAACATATAGAGTCTTTCTGAACAACACCCTCAACACAAGCCTCATTCATGACAGCCACAGAATATTTCATCCAGGCACTCTATACTTATTACATTTCCATTTCCATAATCCCCTGAGGGAACTCATTATAATGTTTTATTCATTGATGTACCACCCTTAAGCATTTAATAAAAATCACACACTTTCCCAATAAACACCACTGGAAGTGTGACTGCGGTATCGCCTTTTATTTCTCAACCGATTCTTCCACATTTACATTTACGTTCTGAGCAGATATTTTCTTAACAGAAAGACGTACAATACAGCGCAGATGTGAGGTTATTGGCAATTGCCAGACAATGCATGCCAAGTTTCCTATGAATGCCTGCCTTCGCAAACATCACTAATAAGCCCACGACAGATGCAAATCCATTCAACTTAATAATATCTCTACTAAAAGTCGTTCTGCAACACATACTTAGGTGCAAGAAATGTGTCTGCTGTCAATAAGAACAGGACATATATATATAGCACACTTATAGAGAGGATTACATTTGTTGTGTCTAGATTGAATTCGCACAGATACGAGTGTGTAAGCCTGAGCAAATCAACAGGGTGAGAAATTTCAGCTGCAATTCATTGATATATCATCCATGTCTTGCCAGATTACAAGGCCTGGTTTTATCATTTCACTTGCTTCGTTGAATACGAAACATGTTCACTGAGGTGCTGTGGTATCAGAATAGTGCTTAAAACATATTGTTTATCTATCATATTGCTAAATCTTTGAACGTTAAAAGACGTGTAATATATTCAATGGGTTTTACTATTGTATACTGTAGGGTCAATCCTTCAACCAGTGAATGAAGAGCTTCTGTCATGAAAAATATACTAGGCCTTAGGATACTATCATTGAAGAATGAAAAGATCCTTGATGCACCATTTGCATTACACATCGGTGGAACCTTCTGGAGAACAGCTAGTGCACCAAACATGGCAGTTTTCTGAGAAAAGGACAAAGGAAACGATTTGAGGCTGTTGCTTCTCGATATGAGGAACCCTAAATGGTGAAGTATCTGTAAAAATTAAAAGGCATAACCTAATGAATCCTTTGTGGTTTGAAGGTGCAAGAGAGAAGAAAAGCTTGATAAAGCGTCCCCACTGAATATGCACACTTACAAAACATTACTAAACCCATATTTGTAATTGGATATGTATATAATAGGGCTGAACAATATTGGATAAAAAAAAATGACATTGTGATATTTTGTTTTTCTGCGATATATATATTGCGATATGAAAACAATTTCACCAGATGACTTGAATGGCTCTATTTGGAAAGAATTAATCCTTCTAAAATGATTGGGGTGATTTTGTAGGGGAGTGAATCTGCATAGAAAATAATAAACAAACTACAAGCACATGTGAATACAATAGAACAAAGATACAATTGAAATAAACGGTGCTTTATGTTTTTCAGGTAATTCTAACAGCACTCAAATTGCATAATTTTGTTGTTTGGTTAAGATCAATGACACAAACAGCAGCAGGAATATTAGGCAAGAATATTAGGCTGCTGTCACTTTATGTAAGGGATAATCCACAGCTAGCTGTGCATTAAACGATTTCAATGTACTTTGCGGAGGCAATTAAAAGCTGTGCATCAAAGTCAGCTAGCAGTGAATTATCCATTACATAAAGTGCCTTGCCACTACTGCTCATCTACAAGCAACCTGGCTGATATATCAGTCTATTAACATCAATAGACACTATATATACTTTAGATTTAATCAACGTAGTTGTCCATGGCTGCCTAACACCCACTAAAGTTACTCTTCGCAGGCCTGTTTTTATTTGGCGTCCATATATAGTCATCCTTTCCTGGTGAAAAAAGGTCATTTCTAATATGCAAAAGCACACTGGTGTAACCGTGCACTTGTCGGGTACAAGTGGGATCAAATGCATTCGAAGAAATTGTTTCCTGATGGGAATTGCATCTGTGGTTATTCAAGACTGACCTATAGAGAATCACTTTCATAATCCACCGCAGGTGTGCTCACATCGGTCCCGCACGCTGTGGCTTCATCAGTAGCTTAACTTCTCCGAGAACAGCTCTGGACTCATCTGCTGGAGATATGAGAGACAGTTATACAGGTGCAGTGATTGCTCTCGGCCCAAACGGAGCAACAGGTAGATGCATTACAGAGTCTGAACTTTATAATCAACTAAAGGCCATTCCAATTCCACAAGGATATGATGCCCTGACGATTCATATGTGAGACGTCTGATGCTAGAAAGGCACATTGACCTTCAAACTGAATTGTGTGAAAGGCAGATATTTTAGTTAATAATAGATAATGACAGTTCCCGAACAAACGCGCTCTTTCAAAATGCTAAATATGCCACGTCTGTCTCTCCAATAAGACCACCGTTCAGGGTTTAAAGTAAATTCACATACTATATTAACATTTTGTGTTTATTTATCACGTATAGACATTTAGACATTCTACTATCTATTAGTAACTTTGCAACATGCAGTCATTAGAGTATTAGTAGACTAACTGTTAGGTTAGGGTAAGCAGAATGAGTTGACGTACTTACAAAGTTACTTATAGTAAGTAGAATTTCTGATGGGGCACCATCAAAATAAAGTGTTACACAATAATTTCTTTATTTCAATAATATATTCAATAATAGTACCAGCAAATATACTATATCCACACTATCAATACACCACTAATAGTAAAATATATGTTTTATTTATGTATATTTATTAAAAAACAAAAATTACCAACTTCACAATTACCTCTGCAAGTCACGAATACTAAAATATTGTTTTTATATTTATTAAAAGCCAACAAATAAACTTATTTCTATACTATCAATAATCATTAATATTAAAATGTGTATGTATATTTATTAAAACAAACTCAAATTAAAATCATCAAATTTGTGCATTTCTACGCATTTTTTACTGCTTCAACAATAATACACTTGCGATGTATCTACACCGTGCCTCTTTTATTCATTTGGTAAAACAATGTTTTTGAAATAAACCTGTTTTTAATTTTCATTGATGACTAATTGTTGCAGTGTTCGGACATATTATAGACTGTTAATAGTTCATTATATGCCTATAATTCATTGTAATCGACCTACATGTTTTAGACAATTTTCAATGAGGAGGAGTAAGCTTCTATATGTAATATTTTATTATCCTCACAGTGCGTTGGTTATGCGGTGATGTGCTGTAAAATTATTGCGTGGCAAATTAATTATAATAGCAGATCAATTTAATAATAAAATTAGCCTTCCCTAATAATGATAATACAATACTAATTGGAAATGCTAAATCATCTTGATATTAATAGCTGATGCTTGTTTTGACAATACCTCTGGATACATGATATCGTCTATAGGCGCAATCCAGGGGTTTATCGCACATATTGTGAGCAGTCAAGTCGCAGCTCGATGATCGAACCGTATAGTGTGAACACATAAATGCTGAGCTTTAGCTTTACATCGCATGCGATCTACTCGTTCAGTGTGAAGTAGGTACCTTGCTGAAATCACACAGACATCGCACAGTGTATGCCTGCCTTAAGTGGTTCTTGCCTCTGTGCCACAATGTTGATAGTTGGTTGCTAGGGCACAAATCATAGGATCCACCCCAATTCTTTGCGCCATTCTGGTCTCTATATATGGCCCTGCTCCCTCCTTCAATGCAAGGCCAAGGGATTCATTCCACTGTTTTGTCTGATCCTGTTTGCAACACGTCCCACTCTGCATTTTCACATTTCTCCATGTTTCCTTGTTGGTCTTACATGTTATAATGAAAAGCATGACATGACCGGCTGACACATTTCTAGTTGTTTCAAAGCATGTCATTCCGCCAAGCTATTACAAAACATTGTATTTCAAATAGCCACAGTGTGTCAGTAAAACATTCCCTATTTTTATCATCAACACAGATATGCAAGGCCTTTGACGTCACTAATGGTACCAAGTGCTCATGGATGGCTCCTATACTAATTCATGCCGAAGGACAACAAGCACATGTTGAGTGCTCCATATTTACAGCCGCCGTAATTGTCACTTTTAGGTCTAATGTAGGCACTAACTTTATGTAGGAAACTGGAACAAAACCTCCTAAACTGTCCCCATGGCAACAAGAGCAAAAGTACCCTTGATTCACAGCAGATGTAGCAGAAAAGATCTATTGAACCCAACCAGCCCACAAACATGCCCTGTTTGCCAATGCATACAGGAATAAATCGCCATAACTGGATGGTGCAAGTGGAACCTCCCACAAACCGTTCTGTCACAGGAAGTGCAGTCTGGCTATCTTCACATTGGCATGACGACTCCAGGCTCACGAATGGACTGAAACGCTTGCACGAGGTTGTGGCACTTGCAGAACATTCCCACACAGAGCGTTTTGTTGAGTCAGGGTGGCGACCTGACATTTTAAGAGGGCTTTGAAATGTTAAAATATTTGATGGAACTGGGTTGGAAGGCAACGATTCGGGTTGTTAGCTGAATATGAGGTGTGAAGAGCACTTGTGTTTGCAATAATGTCAGAGAGAGAGAGAGAGAGAGAGAGAGAGAGAGAGAGAGAGAGAGAGAGAGAGAGAGAGAGAGAGAGAGAGAGAGAGAGAGAGAGAGAGAGAGAGAGAGAGAGAGAGAGAGAGAGAGAGAGAGAGAGAGAGAGAGAGAGAGAGAGAGAGAGAGAGAGAGAGAGAATTTGTCCGTTTACACAACACCATTTTCAACAAAAAAAAGTAAACCTTTGTTTTTGGGTTTTCATTTACAGTAAAACATTTGAAAACGAGTTTCGAAGTGTAAGTTTTTGAAAAAAACGATATCGTTATCGTCTCTATGTAAACTACAAAACCGTGAATTCGTGAAAACGGTGACATCATGCGCATGTGTATTACGTATTCAGTCTATAGGCACATAGTTTTTCTTTACAAAGTGACATCGCCAACTACTGGCCAGTAAATACAGCGTTTTTAATCGTTTTCTCAGATCCATGTGAACGGTGATCATTTTGACAATGTTGTCGTCTGTACGTGAAAAATGCAAAGAAAAAACTGTACCGTTTTTTTACATAGTTTTCACCACTCATTAAGCCCCATCTTTGAACCATTACAGACCAATCATACCGTATGTTGTAGCGGGGCTTGGGGAAAAAAGGAGAGCAAACATACGTTGTTAAACCCGGAGGGTGCGTTTTATTTCTTGTGCAATAGTGAGGATTGAAAGAGTCTTGGTGCTCTTGTGCAAGTGGAGTGAAGACTGCTTGACCAGCAGAGATGTCCATCAAGGCTTCCAGGTTCCTTCTCATTAATCAGTCGCTGTAAGAGAAAAGGGTAAACAGACGTTAGTGAATGTCTGGGAGATCAAAAACTCAACTGGTCTTTCTTCACTGGTGCTTATATGGCCCCAGTGATGAGTTGGTTGATGGTCGTCAGGTGTGTGTGTGTTGATTGCTGGTCAGCCGCTCTGTGTGTGTTGCCAGGGGCGACTGATGTCGGAACTATGGTAGTCCGCCACAATGTGTATGGAAGATCGGTGTGGTTCAATGGTATCAAACTAAATTTTATAGAAATTATTAAAAAAAATACGGTAAAATGACGTTGTCAATTTATATCATAGTGCCCAAGTAACCCAGATAACACATATGTACACATGATTTTTGTTAAAATCTTTAATTACATCTTTAAAAGAAGTTCATGCTCTGGATTAACCTATGTTGCCCTCAGTTCTCTGACAAACATCAGTAAAATCAATAAGTCATGGCAACATTTGTTTTTCCATTACTTTATCTCATCAAAATAATTTAACACTGCACATTTTCCACATTTTACTTGAAAACTTAAGTTCAGTTGCTGCCTTAAATTTGTAAGTATAATCAAATTGACTGTACAAGTCATTTTATCTTACATTTTTAAACTATCTTAAATTGAGTTGATTTTCGCATTTTACAATTTATGTGGTTAAAGAGGCAACCCTTTGCAAGGTCATACTTCATTTCAGCTAAAATAAGAAACAATATCCTTCATTGAACAACTTTTATAAAAAAAAAAAATATCATGGACAATTTAAATTCATTCACATTTACACGCTTTGTAAATCTTGCCAGTGCGAGCAACAGTGAAAAAAGGGAGGCAGAGCTTTAGCGAAGGCTCATTCCACATGTGCAATCCACACATGATCGTAATAGCTTCTAGATTGAGTACAGACGTCCTAATATGACTAGCAGACAGCAAATGTTTCCTACACTGTGCAGGTGTCTCTTGAGCACACAAATAGAAATGAAATTCAACTACTACACCAAAACAATCTGACTCAGAAACGCTTGTCTTGCGTCACAGGCAGCGCTCTTCATAATGTGATCCACAGAAGTGGGTTGACGATCAATACTTTAAGATGTGCTATTATTTGTCATTGTCCTGTGTGGGAGACTGAAAATATTTCAGTAACCACCTCCAGATCAGCCACACGTATTTCTATAAACTCATCAGTGTTAAAAATCTAATATTTATAGCTTTGTTATATCTGATAATGATGTTCTTGACACATCTAATGGTTCTGCTTAAGTTAGACACATATTCAATCCTGCTCATGATGGATGGATGGATATAGTTGCTTAGTCAACACATTAAAAAAGGGAACTTCTAAAAAAACAATTGTGAAAGATCAAGGTATTTTTGGTACACTTAAAGGGATAGTTCGGCCCAAAATGATATTTAAACCATGCATTACTCACCCTCAAGCCGTTCGAGATGCATATGTAAATCTTGTTTCAGACGAACACATTTTCAGTTATTTTAGAAAATGTCTTAGACCCTTCAGTGTATATAATGTGAAGCAATGGGGTCCACCTCCTTCAAGTACCAAAATGTGCATATATCCTTCACAGAAGTAATCCATCCGGCTCCAGGGGGATAAATGAAGGCCTTATGAGGGTAATCCGTGCGGTTTTGTCGTAAAAATATACACATTTAAAACTTTATAAATGAAAATATCTGACTTCCGGCAACGATCGACGCGCGTTCACGGGTGATGTTTTGCTCTGCTCTCTGGCTGTGCGGGCGCGTTCGTTCTACGTCACGACGCTACGTCCTACCCAAGGGGGTAATCCATCAGCCGGAAGTTGAAGCCTCGCGGGAGCCGCCATTGTAGCAGACCATCACCTGCTGTTAGCATCCCATTGACTCCCATTCATTTTGGCGTCACTTTGACAGCGAATAACTTTACATCTGAGGCGTTTAAAGACTCCATTTGTCCATGATTTATTTCTAGAAAAACACAACAATGTATAAAAGGCTCCATTACCTTGTATCTTACGTTATGGCCCCGTAGAAGCAGGATTTTCTGTCACACAATAGAGACATTACCGTATAGACAGGAGGAGAAGCTCGCAGGCAATCTTTTACTGTCTATGAGGCAATCGGGGGGACATGGAGGCACAAAGTCAAGGTAGGAGCCCATAAATAGAGAGTCCATAAAAGCAATGGGACAAAATATTTCAACAAAGTTTTTGAGGATTTAGGTGATTCGGATGTGTCTTGGCACAGCTACTAGAAGATTTACAACTGTCAGACTGTCGTCAAGCTCAGTTTGAGCCTGCGCAGTCGCTCAGACATCAGACAGGAAGTGCAATAATCGGGCTTCAGTCTTCTCCGTTCAAATCAACGGGGTCGCTCTGTCCATTTCTTTTACTGTCTATGGTCCTACCTCGTACGCCGACTTCTATCACCCGTGGACGCGCGTCGATCGTTGCCGGAAGTCAGATATTTTAATTTATAAAGTATTAAATATGTATATTTTTACGAAAAAACCGCACGGATTACCCTCATAAGGCCTTCATTTATCCCCCTGGAGCCGGATGGATTACTTTTGTAAAGGATATGTGCACATTTTGGGACTTGAAGGAGGTGGACCCCATTGCTTCACATTATATCCACTGAAGGGTCTAAGACATTTTCTAAAATAACTGAAAATGTGTTCGTCTGAAACAAGATTGACATATGCATCTCGAACGGCTTGAGGGTGAGTAATGCATGGTTTAAATATCATTTTTGGCCGAACTATCCCTTTAAGTGGCCTTTTATTGCACACATATTATATACATAGCACACAATGTTTCAGAAATATACTTTTGAGATTTTAAGTGTACATTCAATAGAATTAACTCTTTCCCCACCATAGTCAAATAAAAAGTTGCCAGTCACCACCAGCATTTTTGATAATTTTCACAAAATTGTCATGGCCCCCAGAATATTTTGTTGAATGAATATCTCTGAACATGCAATATATCAAAAGAAAGAACAGGGCCTTGGCTTTTAAACAGGCCTGTTTTATTCTAGCTTTAATAAAGTTTTCTAAAACTTAATAGTAAAAAAAAAAAAAAAAAAAAAAAAAAAAACATGTTGAGGAAAACGCTGAGAAAATCACATTTTTGTCAAAGACTACATCCAGATCAGATTCAGAACAATGATCAACACATAGATGGAGTAGATTGAGCCCTTCAACACCCCCAATGCTTGCAAAGTCCTATAACTCGTCCTGGGACGAAATTTCATTCAGTAACATTAGGCAGTTTTGATTTATATGCTGTTTAATGTTGATGATTGAGCTATTTTACATATGCGACTGCTTCTTTCTTCATCTTGTTCACATGTGTTTTGGAGATTTTGAACTTTTTCAGAAGATGTCCCATAGCACCCCCTACCATATAACAGTGAAAACACGGAAAGACGTAAATTGTTGGAAGCTTTGTCTCATAAATGCCGGAAATTTAAATCAATTGCGGGTAAAGAGTTAAGTACACATCTTTTTCAAGGGGAGTTACACACAGATGATTAATACTAGTGAATTGAACAAACCCCCAAAACTAAAACCAGAACCAAAACTAATAATCAGTCTACCTATTCCTGACTACTTCTTACTAAAGTTTACAGAGCAGAGGTGAATGCTGTGACAGTTCTTCCATTTCAAATGATCCATAATTTAAAGTACAGTATAATTATTGATAATGTATTGCTCTCAGGTTGGTTTTGTGACTAAATCCACCTGTAATTTGGCATTCTGCCACAAAGAACAGTTAGCAAGTGTTCCATGAATAACCCAAATGTAGAGAGCCTCGTCTGACACTTCAGTACTGTATAACTTGTATAAAACCTCTATTTCCACAATAACGTTTAAAGAAATACGGAGCTCTTAATAACACCCTAGCAACCCAGGAGAACCTTTAAGCCATCCCACCAAAGTACAGGTTTTCTCTTTTAAACAGCTCTGTTTTATCCCTAGCTTTGGTTTAGGTACACTAAATGCAGAGGGCATTACAATGGCTTTTCTTATCAAATAAAACATCTTGATTGCATCGGAGAAGCTCAGTTTGTAGGTTAGTTGCTTGAAAACATCTGTGCCAGGTGACTGTACCTCATTAAAGTACATGGCCATTAAAAACGTGTTCAGCTTTAGTTAGCGTGTGCTGTTCAATGAGATCTTTGCTACTCTGACATGACTTGATCTAAGCATCGCTTTCTCTTTATCTCCTCATAATAGAGTTATTTAAAACAGGCTGTCAGAGGCAATCAAATTCCCTGCCAGAAGTGTGACCAGTCAAAATATCGCTTTTTTTTCTCTACATGTGGTTAATCTGACAGCACCTTCTGTGGCAACCCAATTAAAAAGCCCCCTTAGAGTGTGTGTGTGTGTGTGTGCGCGTGTGTGTGTGTGTGTGTGTGTGTGTGTGTGTAAACAACAGATTAAAGCAACGGATATAATACTCCTCTATTTAAGAGTCTTGCAATAAGAGCAGCATCCATTGCTTCAGCTAAAGACGGTGGCATCAAAAAAATGCAGCAAGAAGCTAAATTTAGGTTATGAGACTCTTCAGCTCAAATTACAATTAGTGCTGCCACTAACAACTAATTTTCTAACGACTAATCTTTCGACTAATTTTTCGATTAGTCGACTAATCTAAACGACTAATAAAAAAAAAAAAAAACATTGTTTGTCATTTCGTTGTGTCCATTTTATTTTGAACTGAAGGGCCAAAATATAAAATGTCACCTGTTGAAAAACATTATGTATTAACAATCTAAGCATAAGTATCTGCATTTCCATTAGGCTATACCATTAGAGTCCTAATCTAATCCTCTATTAACAAACATGCATGTATTCATTACTTAAATTAGCTCTTTGTTCTGCCTTAAATTAATGCATTAGCTTACTGTACATTTTTATATGTACATTTCTGAAATGCATAACTGAAAAGTAAACATCACTGTGAATTGTAGGCTAAAGTAGATGCACTCATGCATTTTAGGTAAAGCTGCTTTGAAACAATATGTATTGTGAAAAGCGCTATACAAATAAATTGGAATTGAATTGAAAGAGTCTGGACTAGCCTACTACGCTTAGCTCTGCCTTTTAATAAATCACGCTGAAAGCAGGCAGGCACGCAGATATGCAGCTCTCATTTACACTTGCGTGCATGCCAGGCCCGTGCCGCTGTTCACGTGAATGTGAAAGCAACACGGACTCGGGTGCGCGTTTTAGCTGATTATGTATTTCGTTAAATAAAACACTTGTAAGGGATGATAGTGTTGATGATTTACCTTGGATACGAGCGAGAGCGAGTCTGCAGTGTATTCCCGCTTAGCCCGTGGAATCAGGGCAACACATTTGGAAAAGTGTCTCCTCAAAAGAGTCCATTTGCAAGCAGCAGAAGGCCTTATGCGGCACACGCACCTGTGTTGTTCACTCAGCTGCGCATAATTACACAGAATTAATTAAAATATATATATATTGACCCGCGTTCTGTTTTCTATCATGCGCCGTGTACGTTTGCGATTAAGTAAGATGCACGCAAACACACCAGGGTTCGGTAGAATTAAGTTGAGTGTGAAACCAGACCAATGCTGCGGGGGCGCCGGGAACAATCGCGCGCGGGCTCAGACCGCAGCAAACGAGCCCAGTGTGAAAGCACCGTCACCTGCCTCCACAATTTTTCATATCAAAGCAGTGAAGGTGGGGGAGGGGGAAGGAAGAGGATGGCAGATTAACCAGCAGGGCGCGCACATCGCACAGACTGGTGTGTGGAGGTGAATTACAGTGAGCCGTTTGAGACGGGAGACCAAAAATAAATATGCGGTCAATAGTAAAACGACACGTCGACTAAAAAAATTGGCGTCGACTAATTTGCATGGTCGATTACGTCGACTATGTCGACTAATCGCGGCAGCACTAATTACAATTTCTATCATACATAGTTTCAAGTATGGAAAATAAAAATCATTTCGGTCTTTGCTTGCTTTTCTGAATAAAGCAATAAGCCATGGGAGGCGTTCTGCAACAATTTTACTATGATTAAGGACTGTTAGACATGAAGAAAATGCAATATGATAAGACAGCAATAAGGATAATATTCATAATAAAATAAAACACCATGTAATATTCATTAGCCTAAATATAGGCTGTTTATGGTTGCCAAGCAACATAATAATCAAACATAATTTGGCCAATAGATTGCTGCTTTGAATGTGACAACCCATCAGAATTAGGATAAACTCTGGTTTTAAATTGCAAAGTAAAAAAAAAAATCACAATATTACTTCTTTACTGTGTTTTTACCAACGCTATCTCACGACCAATTCGTACGGATTCGTACAAGTGAGTAAAAGGTGGCTAATTCGTACGATTTGCCTAAACCCAAGTGATGGGTAGGTTTAGGGGCGGGGTCAGGGGCAACTCGTAAAATATGTACGATTTAGCAAAAATCCAAGTTTTTTTGCGATATCATAGCAAAATATAATTTTGCTATAAAATTATACGAGTATGAATTCGTACGAGTTAACCACCTTGTAAAATACGTATGAATTGCCAACGCTATCTCACAACCAATTCGTACGAATTCGTACGAGTGATTAAAAGGTGGCTAATTCGTACTAATTCATACGACCTCACTCGTACGAATTGGTACGATTTGTCTAAAACCCACGTGATGGGTAGGTTTAGGGGCGGGGTCAGGGGTAGGTCATTCGTACGAATTCATACGAATTTGGTAACTCGTAAAATATGTACGAATTAGCAAAAATCGTACGAATTTGTACGAGTGAGGTCGTATGAATTAGTACGAATTAGCCACCTCGTAAAATTCGTACAAATTGCCGTGAGATCAGGTTGCTTTTTACTCAAATAAATGCAGCCTTGGTGAGCATAGGAGACTTCTTGCAAAAAACATTTAAAAAAAATCGTACTGACCTCTGTCACGGTCACCAGCTCAGTCACCATCAAGCACTACATTTCCCATCATCCCTCCTTCTGCTCACCTGCACACTTTCAACTATCAGCCAGTCACACCATCGCCTGATTACTAACCATCAGCAGCTGTCACCGATCATCTCATCACCGGTTGTACGGATTTGCCACACACACACACACACACACACACACACACACACACACACACAGGTTTCGTCTATGGCTCATACTATATTCGTTTGGATTGTTACTTACCTGAAGTGTACTGACCTCCTTGACCTTCTCCTCGTTCCAGTTTCCAGTCTCCAGTTCTTTATCATCCTCCAGTTTCCTCCTACAAGAGAAAAGGAAAGTTGTTTAGTGACTGTTCAACGTGTGTGTGTGTGTGTCATCATCATCATCATCTTCACTTCTTGTCATTTCACTCAGATTCCAGTTTCCCCGTTTATGAAAATAAAGTATTTTGGATTTTTAATACAGTCCAAGTGTGTGTTTCCTGACAACCTCAAACCTTAAAGGTTTCATATGCTATTAGCTATGTTTGTGTAGTAGTTGTACTACTATTGTCAAACAACTACCAAGCATTTCAATTTGTGTGATTACTAAGCAGTCATGCTTACAGTACAGTTAAGGAACCGGAACCAGAGCCATATCTAGAACATAAAGACTAGCTGCGCTATTTTGACTTGGTTCAGTAAAAAAAACACCTACTGTAGCAACCATCCAGATGCCCTTAGCAACACTCTCACAAACACCTACAGCACTGCAGCATCTTTGCAATTCCCCTTTTACCATCCCTCTCTAGGCTTCGATGAAGAAATGACCACAACTCATCATGGAAGTCATATTGTGCATTCTAAATTGGTTCCTGCAATTGTGTGTAAATTACATGAAGGTAATAGGGTTGAAATGGTAGCATACTTAAAAAAATAACCTAACTGGGCAACTTGTCCATATACTGTATTGCATGTCGTCTTTGCTCGAATAATGTCTCTGATTGCAGTCTCTCAGAGGTTTTTCAGCCTGGGACATTATCTGACTTGAATATGTCATGTAGTAGTTAATGACTCAATCAATCTTACTCTTCAGCTTAAGTGCACTACCCATCATGGGTCCACCCAGCATGAGCCTGGTTCCAACAGAGATGACACCCACCTAGTGACTAGATTAAAAAAAACAACCCACATCTAGCTCAGGAACCCCTGTTGAGATTTGTTGGACCCATATTAGACACGGAGAGCTTCCCTTCTCACATTACTGTTGAAGTCAGCCATGCATTTCAAGTCATAAGGTCGTCAATGATTACAATGAGAATGACGGCGATTTTTTCGTTAATTACTTACAGGATACCTCCCTGTTTATGCATATCTTGGCAAAGAAGCTATTCTACCACGAGAAAACGGACCGTGTTTATTAAAGGAGGTGTATATGATGGAATTAGCCCTCATTTTGGTTATTGTAACAAGTTCTTGAAGTCAACATGACAGGGTTTCACAACTCAATGTAATTCAGGGTTACCGCATAAAGAGTGAGATGATGGGAGGTGTAACGGAAAAAAAATCAATGAAAGTGTTAGGATGTGATTTTATCTTCAGGAATCTATTGGATGTTGAAAAGCACTTTCTACTGTAAATGACAGGGTGCGAGTGAAGTGACCATTTATGGACAATAAGACCACGATTGTGTGTAAAGAAAGTAAAAGTGATACATTTTGATTTTATGTTGGTTTGTTTGATTATAAATTGAAATTGTCATTATTTACTCACCATCATGTAACTCCATATGACTTCACAAGATTATAATGAAATTGATGAATTCCATAAAAAATTTTTAGACGTTCGTCATGTGTGAAAAGTGGCATGCAGGCTTGGAATGACATTGGGGAGAGTACATTATGACAGAATTTAAACTATTACTTTGAGTGTCAGTGAAGTTGTTCCTTTTTCCCGCTTTTGTTAAAATTCCATGATGCGGACTCCTTCACAGTAGGTGAAAAACCCTATGAAACGTCAATGTCCCTATGAAAAAATGAAAAACAAACAAATCTGCAGACCTTAAGTTGCTTAAGTTGAATGAAGTCGCACAATTCAACACAGCAGCTTAAGGGCGTATATGGGTCTAAAGAGACATTTTGCTAAATAGGCAAAATATTTTATTTTTGCCAAGTACGTTTCACACACACACATATTTATGCTCAATTTATGCTCAAATTATTATATTAATTTTTGCTCAAGAAGGCTGCATTTATTTAATCAAAAATGCATTAAAAGTAGCAATATTGTGAAATATGATATTTTTTTTCTATTTCACTTTAAAATGTCATTTATTCCAACGCTATCTCACGACCAAGTCGTACGAATTCGTACGAATGATTAAAAGGTGGCTAATTTGTATTAATTCGTACGACCTCACTCGAATGAATTCGTACAATTTGTCTAAACCCACGTGATGGGTAGGTTTAGGGGCGGGGTCAGGGGTAGGTCATTCATACGAATTTGGTAACTCGTAAATAATGTACGAATTAGCAAAATTGTACGAATTTGTACGAGTGAGGTCGTATGAATCCGTACGAATTAGCCACCTCGTAAAATTTGTACGAATTGCCGTGAGATCAGGCTGTTTATTCCTGTGATTGGAAATTTCAAAAGAATATTGTGTAACAAAATATTGTGTAACATTATAAATGCCTGTCACTCGTGATTTACGGTCACTGATCAATTAATGCATTCTTGTTAAATAAATGTATTAATTACTTAAAAAAAAAATCTTTACAGTCCTCCTGACCACAATTCAATATGACTTACATTGTAAAAACCGATTACCTGTACAACAATGTCAATGCAATTTAGCACATTTTCTAATAAGAGACATTTTCATCGAAAGGATGTGTTTTTTGGTTTCATTTAAAAACAGCACAGCGATCTCGTGGCACATTTAGCATGCACTTAAGCTGGATTGCGGGTGGTTCGTGAATAAGACTCAGGGGTTTCTCTGAAATAGCACGTTTCTCTGCTAGCACTACTGTTTGGTGAATTCAAGGGGCGATAATCACAGGAGAGGCTCGAAGCCAACATGGAGTGCTTGCCAAAGTCTACCTACGATTTCACCTCCTTGTGTGAGAGAACAGTTGGGCTCACCAGATGGTAAAGCTGCCTATGTCTTCCAACAGAACGCCAGGGTCACTTAGCATGAAATAACTATACGTGACCACCATCGCTCCTGTGGCCTTTTAAGTAATACTTACAGAATACGCTTCAGCTTGCATGACTGACCCAATATCCCAGAAGACGCTTTCCCCCCCATATCATAACCTCTTATTCAGTCTCTCTGCTGAGCTAAGCTAATCTATGGCACTTCATAGCTTTAGTCACTGTGTTCATCTCATAGTGATTTCAGAAAATGCCTGAGGAAGAAATGCTTTCATATTACAGACAGCCCACTTGGGTCTGAAAGAAGCATTCTCCTTTATTGACAATTTTTGGGTAAAATTAGCTTGGACCAACATGAAGACATCACACTGTGCATGATCTGCTAAGAACACTGTATATGTGTTGAGAGCCTTATAAAATATTTATAGTTGATTATATGGATGGCACAATGGATTTTGTGATTGTGGAACAAAAAAGCAATAAAACAAGCAG